>NW_025065151.1:600000-915391 GCF_019207285.1 Ogataea haglerorum
GCACGGCGGCTCCAAATGGACGTACTTATTGTAGGTTTTGGGACAAGCGGAAAGCTCGTGTTTGTGGTGGCCATGTAATCTTCCTTCCTAATCTGGAAGCCAATTCCGCGCGCCAGCAGGAGCACCGCAAGCCCGCGTTACATGTCACGTGCCACTCATGTGCCCGTCTCTGGCCAATAGCAGCCACGGCCTATTGTGTGCCCGTGCTCGCCCATTGTCCTGCACAATACGCTCGCTTTTCCCTGTCTTATCTCCAAAGATAAACACGGATATATTCACGCTGCTGCTAATATTGCCACACCGTTCCCTTCCTCCAGCCGGTACCGATGAACAATTCACAGTTCTCGTTCCGCAAAAGACCCATCTTCCGCAACAGCTCGCAGTCCCAGATCCCCGTGCTCGACAACTACCCGTCGCAGCACTACGACGAGGCGTCCTATGACCCTGACCACCAAAGGTTTTACTCCAAGTACAGAGGCATACTAAAGGACAAAGACGAGCCGCCGGAAGAGGTTCTGCACAACCCAGAGTTCGAGTACAACTACGACGAGAAGATCAGGGCACCGCGGGTGTCGCTCCTCAACCCCAACTTCAAGCCAGAGCCTCACGACAAGGAGCCGGCACAGCTCGATCTCAGGGCCGCAAACAACGACTACGTCACGTCGGACTCGAACACGGAGTACCAGCCGGCCAGCTTCGACCTGTCGAAGCCCACAAGACAGTACTCGGAGTCGTCAGACGACAGAACCAGTGTGCCACCGTTGGGCGAATTGAGACTTAAATTACACAGTGAACCCAAGATAAAATATGTTCCGCCGGTGCTGCGACAGACGCTGGTGAACGACTCGGGCCCGCAGGACACGGCACCGCGCTCGGCTTCGGAGCCAAGCGAGCCCAGCCAGGACTCGAGCCCGTCAGAAAACGCAGACTCGTCCAAATCAGATATAGCTCTGCACAAGGTGCTGTCGAACTCTTCGATCACGTCCAAAGGGCTGGAGCCCTCGCACTCGCACTGGAAACCCAACCACTCCACAAACAGATGCACAGGCTGCAATCTGCCCTTCTCGCTCGTGCGCCGCAAGCATCACTGTCGCCGCTGTGGCGAGATCTTTTGCTACCGCTGTGTCCAGAACAGCGCAAACCTCAACGTGCTGGCCAAGTTTGAGAAGCCCGACCTGGACAATGGCAAAATCCTCGATTCTGGAGGCGGTGTCGTGAAAAACGCAACGTACTGCAAGTTCAGTAAAGTGTGCGACCGATGCTTCAAAGACTGGCTCTTGTTCCTCCAGAACGGCAGCAACTACGAGTCGGAAGTCCAGCTGCAGACCCCCAAGGAGTCACAGAACACCAATAGAGACCGCATGAACTCCGAGTCAAGCAAGTCCGGAGTTCCTAACGACTGGACATGGAGCTCGTTCTAATACGCAAGCCTAGGCAACAGTGTTGTTGACCACCAGCTTGGCTAGATGCTGGAAGAACGTCTTCAAACTCACATCCTCCGTGTGCACAACAGTGCTGGCCGGGTCGCTGTCGGCAACGTAGCCGCTCATGCCGCCGCCTGTGCCGATGTTGTTGTCGTTCTCGGATGGATTCAGCTTCGAGTACAAGAATCTGGCCTGCGACTTGCCCTCATCACATGTAACGTATCTAGGCAGCGGGAACCGGTCGGCAATAAGCGACGCAGCCTCCTCTCTCGATCTTTCAATCATATCATAAACTCCAGGATACTCGTCTCTTGGGTAGTTTGCATCTCTCCACTCGGCTGCGATGCTGCCAAAGTAGATAACAGTGTAGAAGAACGCGTCCAGCAGCAGCACGGCGTCCGGCTTGAGTGACGCAGAGTCCAGTAGAACAGGCTCTGGCTCTGAGCCGTCAGCCATGAATCTCACAAGAGTAGGCTGGATCATCACCAGCGAGTCTCTCACGTCGGTTCTGAGTAACGTGTGGTGGTAGAACGCGGTCTCGTCAGGAGAGCAGTTGAAAACTTGCAGGAACTGGGATCTTCTCAAATGGTAGATGAATTGCGGAAGCAGACTGAACTTGGATGACAATCTGAATGAGTTTGGATCGTTTCTGGAGTAGTCTCCAAAGACAGTACACAGCTTGACCAGAGACTTGTCAATCCATCTCAAAAGATCTGAATACTCGCCGCCGTTCTCCAGCTTGTGGACAATCAGTCTTGCATACAGCACGGCTGCCGCCTCCTGGTCAAAAGTGTTCGATAGCTCAGTAGAATTGGACGTCAATCTGCTCAACGTTGTCACTCTCATACGGACAGTACCATTGGTATGTCTATAGGTAGTCTGGAACTGGATATGGACCTCTGGGACCGAGGAGTTGCGTTGATCAGCAGCGCCGACAGTTTGCATGTCGAAAAATATACCGTACGTGTGTCGTGGAGACACAGATGGAAGGGCCCATTTGTTGGTGAACCCGTTACCAACTTCAACATCCGCCACATTCTTTCCTTCTTGCTTCAAAGAGGTGGCCAGCCCCACCACACCTGCGACCTTCAGTCTTTGGGAGGTAAACACCTCCAAAGAGCCGTCAAAGTAGGAGAAAGGATATCCTTCCTCGTCCTTGTTGAAGCATGCAAAAAATGAGTTTTTGAAGATCGAGGTTTGGAAAGAGTCGGTCACCACGATCGTGCCTCCTGTCTGGTTGCTCAACGATCTCATCTCGTAGATACCGGTTTGGTCGTAGCATCCGGCAAAGATATCAACACTAAATGTAGCAGTAGATTGTGGATCGAAGAATTTGTCCTTCACGTCTTTCTTCACCAGAGTCGCTTTGGTAGCCAGCTTCTTGTAAAATGCAACGGCTTTTTTGTAATGCTTGGCAGTCCCTTTGTCAATGTCGCTGTGTGATCTTATAGGTTCCTTCAACTCAGTACCGACAATTTTTCCTGGCCCAAAAGTACACGGGCCACCAGCAAATAGTGTCACTTTTGCTGCGCATTGCAAAAATGACCCTTCAACAAGGCAGGAGGCGATGCTGAGGGCTGATCCCGTCACTCTGATAGCTCTGTGGCCCGGTTCGACTGTCCATTTCGAGACTTCGAGCGACTCGATGGTTTTGGTGATTTGGAACTCGGCTTCTGGATCGCTTAGCGGCAATAGGAACTTGTTGATGGTTCCGCCTGTTTCGAATTGCTGTATCCAGTTCTTGGCGCCGTTTCCGGAGATGCCAAGCTGTTTCTGCACCTCCACAGACTCGTACTCCTTGTTTCCGCTGAAAACGTATTTTTTGAAGCACGAGTCGAAATTCAGCTCGTGCACATTTACCACCGAGTCAAAGGTGATGAGACCAATTAGAGATCCCGGTGGATGCAGAGACAAAGAGGTGATCAGCAGGTCTTTGAGCGCTTGCAGATCTTCGGGCTCCTGGCACAAGTCAATGACATAGATGAAGGCCGGCGGAGGAGGCGAAGGAGTTTTCGTCAACACATATTCAATGGTGGATGCCTGCGGAGTCAGCTCAATTGGCAGATTCTCGGCTGAAATATTGGAGTAGTGCACCGGGAGCGGGTTCCTGGACAAGCAGCATGTACACGTCCATGTTTTGGATCCCAAATCAATCTGAGAGAACACGTTCAAGACTGCCCGACATCTTCTGCACAACTGTGGGTCGTAGGCTGCCACAGGCAAGTCCTCTCTCGGAAGAAGTGGAGTGTACAGACACCCAACAGGTGCTGCCATGTTCTCTGCCTCCTGTCTGGTCACCGGAAAGGCATTCCAATTAAAACGAACTCCATCGATGTCTTCGATCTCGTAGATGTCCGCCATGTTCAATTAGGCTTTATATTTCGCAGGTAAGGGCGGAAAAGGAACGAGTCAACACACACAAATGCACGTTTCTATTTGAGGGGTTCAGAGCCTGTTTTGCGCACTGGAAAGTATAAAATCGCTCCACAAGATTTGCCCTTTTGTTTCGTTGTTGTCTTTTTTTTCATTCGATCTTCAAATAGGGTAACGAGAATCTGCGCTAGGATTCTGGCTGTACACCCCTACACCAGGTAGCAAGAACCGTCCATATTACGAATGATGGAGTTCAAGGATTCTAATCTCTTGAAGTCCCGAGTGTCGTTCATATATGATGCATGCTCACTAAAACTTTTCCGGGAAGGAAGTCTCTGGCTGGATTAATTTTGATAAACCGGATGGATGCTGTAAGGGAAGCAAGGCCATGCAGCATCGCGGTACCAAGAAGCTTAAACCACTACAACTTGACTGAACAGACCGCAGAGGTTAAGTGGCCAGTAAACCGTGTTGTGGCTCAAAATAATAAGATCGTTCACAAACATGCAATCCGCATTCGTATTAATGATACCCGTAACAGTAAGTTTACCGTATAAAGCCAATATTAACAAGACCCAGATTCAACGGTTCATCACACGCGTCAACACTTCTCCGACGTCTGATCCGTCCACCACGACGCCCTTCTCGCTGCACTTTGCCTTCATTTTGAGCTCAGAACACAAACCGTCAATGTCCAGCTCGCTGAACTTCGGATGCGTCGTGATCCGCTCCCATATCTGCGAGCACTTCATCAGGTTTTTAGTTGTGTCCGGCACAGCCTCATCCTTGTCATTGTCGTCGGGAGCCGCTCCTGGGGTGAGCTGAGTAAGAGTCCCGTTGAGCGAGTTCAAGTTATTTACCGTCAGCTGCTGCTGCTGTGCGTTGGTGAAGAATTCGCTCAACGGATCATCCTTCGACTCCTCGCTTATCAATCCCTGCAGTGGGTCTGCTTCCGTGGTCACGGGGAATTCATTTTCAATCGACGAAAAGACAATATCGGATGGAGAGAAAGCGGAAGGGTTCACCTGGTCAAAAACCAGAGACGTGTCATACGTTGGTGTGTCAAACAAGAAAGGCAGTTCGTTGTTGTCTGGCTTCTCCGATCCATAATCGGCAAGCATCTGGAAAGGAGAGGGAGAATAAGCGGACCCTACGCCACGCGACGACGGAAGAGTAGAGCCTCCGGTGACGGTAGAAGGACGTTTATCCCTTGGAACAGGACAATTTTTATCGCCGCACACAGTTCCTAAACTGTTGCAGAAACTCTCCTCCTCAAAGTCTCCCTTGTAGTTCTTCTGGCTGAGGTCGTGAAGGTCTGTTCTTGGAGACGAGTCCTTCGGCACTGCTGTGAGGTTCGCCTGTTTCTGCTTCTCAGCCCACGGAAATAAGAATTCGGTACTCTTCTCTGCCGCAGAGGAGCACGACGAGGCAGGCGTGTGAGTCGAGTTGTTTGGAGACGAGGTATTAGATGTAGACTTTTCCGAGTCTGTTGAGGTTAGCGTTGTAGAGGTATTGGTGTTCTGTTGCTTTATATCTGCAAGAATGGGGAGTTCTTTCAGGAAGTCTCCCTCTCCACGATTCATGAGCCTGTTCATAAGCGTGTTCACCTGGATTCTGAGCAGCTCTGTTTCATTAGCAATCTGCATCTTCTCGTTCTCAAGCATCTGCACTTTCATCTCCAGTTCCCTCATTTTCTTCTCCTTCCGTTCTCTGAAAGCTCGTTGTGCCGCTCTGTTCTGCGCTGTTCTCTTGTTGGAAGGCTCGGTGTTAATGGGCTTGCGGCCTGGCTTTGAGTGCGCGCTCTCATCGGTCAAGCTACTTGGAGTTGCTGTGGACATCATAAAGCTGCGGATTGAAGGGTACGGCGTGTTGTTGCAATCAAAAGTAGAAAACGTCTAGCTTAGAGCACAAACAGTGGAGATTTCACCGGGTACGACACAATACTCCCTTCTTTTTGCAAATTTGGCGAGATTAATTAATTTGCCTCTGGTCCTTCCTATTTCGCGAAAGCCCAAATTAGTAAGCACCAAATTTCCACAGCCAGAATAGAAAAAATCTAGAAGATGGAGATGGATATTTTACAGATAATGTATTCGGATTAAATACTGATTAACGCGTTCTGCTGCTGTCCGCGGCCCCAAAAGGTCCACTTGCTGCTGAAAACCCTGTGGCAGAGCTCTCGCACACCGTGCAAGACCGAATCAGCATGAGACCCCAGGGCCTGGCCCAAATCGGCGTCCCACCCTTGCACCGTGCTTATCTTATGTAAGAGCCCCAGAAAAACCAGAGCCACCACCGAGTCTAGTGCGGCATGTTTCAGCACTGTCTTGAAAACGTTGAACAATTTGCTCAGCAGGGTGACAACGAGGGCTCGGATGCGGGCATGAAGCGTTCTCCTTCTCCTGTCTTTTCTCGGCACGTTTCTAGCGGGCGGAGAGTCGCGCAGATGGGCATTCAGTCCGATCGTCTTCAGACTAGAAATCTCGTAGCTCAGACGGGTCAGCGTTGCGTTGATGTCGTTCTGCCACCTCACAAAGTCGAGATTCTTTGTTGTGTCGACGCCCTGGCTGTTCAGTCCGCTCGTAGTGGCCCCATACCCTGCCATTTGCGATATCGTCGCGTTGCTGCTGACAGCCCGGTGACCGGCGCCCTGCGCAGCCTGCTTTTCCGCGGCAGCGGCGCTGGCCATCGAGAGTCGCGAAACAGGCCGCACAAGATTTGCATGCGAGCCCGACGACGTAAGTCGGTACAGCGACAGAGCAGGGCTCTGCGCACGCGTGGACAGCGGAGCCTCGGGGTGGAACTCACCCAGCGTCGGCGACACTTGCTGGTCCTTAACCTGGTCCCACAGGTACTCCAGCTCGCTCAGCAGCTCACGGGCCTCCGCAGACTCGTTGGCATGGCTTCTCATGGTGTCTATCAGATATGAAATGTACTGTTTTTTAGCGTCTGTTTTGGAGAGTCCTTCCTCGAGTTTCCACGCGTCCCACTTGCGCTTTGCTGCCTCGTCCTCTGGCCGCGAGCCTATGGGTCTTTCCATGAGCCCTGTGACGTCCCCCTCAGTCGCCTGTTTGTAGAGTCCGTAGAGTTTGACGCGGTTGGCAAGCGGCGGACGCGGGAGCGAGCTCTTGGGCGACCGCGTGGACAGCGTCCGGATGGTAGCTATGGCCTTGACAAAGACCCTGTCGATGGAATCAGACATGGAGAAGAGAAATTATTATTTTTTGTTTACATAGCCTATCTACAGAGGTCGTGCAGGGGAAAATACTACAAAAGAGCTACAGTTAACTATGTCTGGATCTGAAATGGACCACTGGAATCACGTTCGCTCATCCGTGGTGAGTAGGAAACAGATTGATCTCGTTTGCACCAAAATAGGAACCAAATATGGCAGACACTTGGCACCAGAGTGTTGGCAAACTGGATAGAGGGAGTCTTGTTTCTGTATTATGATATATTCCGCCGTGTACATATCTGATCAGTTAGTTTTCTGGGACATCAATCTCGCCAGCGTCGATGGCCTCAATGATGTCGTGAGGGTTCTTACCGGCAACTCTGCATCCCACAGACTGGGCAGTACCAAGGACCTCCTTGGCAACGGAAGCAAGAGTCTTACCGAAAGACTTTTCTCTCATGGTTCTAGCAATCTCCCAGATCTCCTCGAGTTGAATGTTTCCGGAGTGCTTGACGTTCTTGTCCTTCTTTCTGTCTCTAGGTGGCTCCTTCAAAGCGGTGATGACCAGCGAGGAGGCAGATGGAACAACAGAGGCCTGGGCCTGTCTGTTCTGGATCTTCAGCTGGACGGTCACCTTGATACCCTTGAACTTGGTGGTGGCCTTGGCAATGTCTTCACCAACCTTCTTTGGGGACAGACCAAGAGGACCGATCTTTGGGGCGAGAGCGGAGGAGGCTCCCACTTCGCCACCAACGGCTCTCAGGTAGATGTACTTCACTTCATTAGGGTCGAACTTTGGAGGCATGGTTAAAAGGTGGTAAATTTTTTTTGCCTGAATTTTTCAAAAACTGGCAGAGTGCAAACCCTAGCCCTTGTGAAGTCACGTGACTCTCGGCGAGGGCTGGGCTCGGCCGCCCCGTCTACTCCTACTGTAGGCCACGTCGGTGAGAATCCCTTCTTCCTTAGCGGATGCCGAAGCCACCGTCCGACTGGGCGTTTGGTGCTGGTGTGTATTTATTTCGCTGCCACTTTTATATTCGGGTAGTACAGGTGGTGGTCGTACTTTTCGAACACCACTGCGACCTGCGATTTCGGCAGGTCTGCCACCTTGAGCGCCTGGCTGAACGTCAGCAGACTTGCCACGTTGGCTTTTTTCAGCAGTCTAGTCTCCTGTGTAAGCCATTGACTGATAAATTCGGGGAACTGCATTTTTGCTACCAGTGCCTCCAGACGGCGGATGTTGGCATTTATTTCGTCCGATTTCTGTTTCAGGACGCCCCTCTGGTAGCTGGCGTTAGCTTCGGAGGACAGCTGGCTCGCGAGCCATTCCTGTTGCTTCATCATCTCCTTGTAGTCTTTGAACGAGGGCAGTTGAGGGACTCCTATCGACTGGAAGGACTTGAACTGCAGATTATACAGGTTCTCCTCTGAAGCCTTGCAGAGCTTCGGGAGGTCCATGAAGCCCTGTTTGCCGAGCATCCGCAGCACGGTGGCGCGGTTTTCCGCGAGACTTTTGTGGATCTGGTACTTTGCCAGCTGCATGTTGAAATAGAGCTCCATTTTCTGTAGCTCGGGCAGAGACCGCTTTTTTGCTTCGTACTCCTCGCGCAGCTTGGCCTTTTTATCGCCCTTGGCCTTTTTGATTCGCTTGGAGTACGCCGCCAGCTGTGTCTGTCGCAGCTGGTTGATGTCCAGGAGCCGTCTTATGTGCTGGACCAGGTAGTCGAGCTGGTTTGCGAGCAGCCAGTAGCCGAGATGCAGTTCGCGGCAGTCCTTGAAGAGGCACAGCTCTATGGACTTGAATAGCAGCTCCGCCATTTTGGTGAGCTTCAGGTAGTAAACGAAGGACGAGACTGGCATGACAGGCAGCTCGGAGTTGGCAAACGTGTCCTGGAGCTTGGCGTGGCTCTCGAGCTCGAAATTCTCAGCTGCCACCTGGATCGAGTCCCACATAATCAGCTCCTTATTGACGAACTGGCGCTGGCGAGACGGGTTTTGCGAGATGGAGGTCAGAAAGTTGTAGAATGCCGGCTCTATCTGGATGATTATTTTTTCCAGGCCCGCGCGGAGCTCGTCGTCGGTGCTGCTCTGCAGCTTGGAGTTTTGGAAGGAGATTTTCGAGAACACGTCCAGCAAAAGCGTCGAGATGTTCCACCCGCGCGACCCCAAGATCGACCGGTCGTCTCTGATAAGGAAAAGCTGCATCAGCGCACGCACAATAACGTGATTTCCGAGGATCTCGTCCGGGTCGGTCGTGAACTGGCGGCGGGCCATAAAGATGCTCAGAAACTCGTACAGCTCCACAGAGTCCCGCACAGCCAGCACGTTCAGCATGAACTGGAAATCTGCGAACAGCTTGGTGAAGTTCTCGAGCGAGCCGGGGAAATCTGAATGGGCCAACGGTTTGGGCGGCGACCGGTTATTGAGCGTTTTTTGCACATTTTCCGAGAAACAGGCCACCTCCGGCAGCGTTGCGGCAAACGCAACGGTCTCGGGCTGGGCCAGCCGCGCCAGGATGCCAAGTGCGCTGTCGGCGAACGAGAGCGACAGCCCACGGTTCTCGTACAACTCGACAGAAATCTGGGTGACTTCGCAAATGTGCAGGCTGTGCTCGATCAGCAAAAGCATGTCCACGCAAAGCTGCTGCGATGCAGACTCTGGCTGGCTGCGCACCCACGCAACGGCTTTCTGCAGCTCCAGCACCGTTTGTTCGCCGTCGTACACGGAAAAATCAAGATCCATCGTCTGCGTATTGAGGTCCTCCTCCTCGTAAATGACGCCTGCCACGCCGAGCTTGAGCACACTGCTCACAAAACTGATCACGCCCTTCACGAACGGGGCCACGCTGTGCTCCACAAGTTCGCCCGTGACCGGTTTTCGCTGAATAAGCTGTTCGACATAATAACAGCTTAACACGCTTACGCTCAGCGAGTTGTTGTTGAGCCACGCACACACACTGCCAAGCAGGCGCACCATCACCCACGCAGCCTGGTCGAGCGTCTCGACGGCTGGATTTGAAAGACTAGGCTCCAGCAGCGCGGTGTCCAGCTTCGGGTTCAGCACCTCCAGGGCGTGGGTACCCTCCAGAAGCTTGAACTGCCGCGACTTGACGATGGAGCCGTACTCGATGGCGGAGGTTATGGAGAAAAACTCGCTGGTTATGTCCTCATAATCGCGGATATTCAGCCGGCTAAGTTGTTGTTCGACGTCCATAAAAAAAAATACACGATCGATCGAGACAAATTTACTCAGGGTCCGCTCGGTGGGGGGAGCAAGAGCTTCTAGAACACTGTTGCCATAGCAACACCACCCACACCCGCTACACCTACCAGTACAGTACATCTAGAATCTCATTGCTATATCCTCAAATAGTCTCCGATAAAACCTTGTTGAGCTTGTTGACCTTGGAGGCGAGCGACAGGTCGACGGACTTGTCGGCCACCTCCACAATCAGACCGCCCAGAATCTCCGGGTTGACCTCGTTCTTGATCTTCAGCGTCTTGCCCGGACCAACGTACTTGGAGTTGGTGATGGACTTAGTCAGCCTGTTGAGGATCTTGCTGTCTAATGGCTTGGCGGAAACAACGGTAGCCTCCACCACGCCGTTGTACGCGTCGTTCAGAACGCCAAACTGCTTGGCAATGGAGTCGAACAGGGACAGCCTGTTGTTCTCGGCCAACACGGTCAACAGGTTGGCCACAACAGGCTCCAATTTGAGCTCCTTGGACAGGATGGAGACGACCTCCTTTCTGGCGTTCAGCGACATGGCAGGGTTCGAGAGCACTTGGGCGACCTTGGCGTCCTTGCTGATGGTGGAGGAGAGTTTCTGGACGGACTGGAACGTCTTGTCGATGGAGGAGTCCTTGGCAGAGGCGGAGAACAATGCGGTGGCGTAGGTGCCGTCCAGTCCGAACAGCTGGACCGGAGGCTTAATTGGGGCAGCAGATGCCAATCTTCTCACGAATTGACGGGACGCAAACATGGCTCGGAATCTGGTTGACAGAGTGTTTTTGGAGGAATGAATTTTTTCATTCGTTGGGCATGAGCGCCCCTGTGCGCGCGAGTTATGCGCCCTGCGTTCAAAATCGTCTGGATGAAAAAAAATAAGACCCATCCATGTCGTTTCTATTCAGGGTTTCGAGAAGAGCCGTGGCTGCGCCGTGGTTCGGCCCGCTGTTTGCGGCCAGGCCGGCGAGCCAGGTGTTTCTCGGCCAAAGAAGCATCGAGCAAACCGAGCTCGAGAAGCAGGACACCATGACCAGAAGACAGCTGGAGCTGTCGAAGGAACGAGTCCAGCTCAAGCGCATGAAGCCTGTTTCGCCGGGTCTGAGGTGGTGGAGACGGCCGGTGTACCCTTACTTGTGGAAAGGCAAGCCTTACAAGCCGCTGACCGTGACAAGGGTCTCGAGATCCGGTCGTAACAACACGGGACGAATCGTTGTGAGACATCGCGGAGGCGGCCACAAGCGCCGGATCCGGCTGATCGACTACCACAGACAGGCTGGTGGGCCTCAGACGGTGGTGAGAATCGAGTACGACCCGAACAGAACGGCGCACATTGCCCTGATCAAGCACAACGAGACGGGCGAGCTCTCGTACATAATCGCGTGCGAGGGGCTCAGAGAAGGCGACGAGGTGGAGTCTTTCCGTTCTGGGATCCCTGAGAGGATCATGAACGAGATGGGGGGCAAGATTGACCCTGCGATTCTCGCGGTGCGGATCTCCAGAAAGGGCAATTGTCTTCCTATTTCTCTGATTCCGGTGGGCACGATTGTGTACAACGTGGGCGAGCACAAGAACGGGCCGGCCAAGTACTGCCGTGCTGCGGGCGCGTACGCGCGCGTGGTTTCCAAGGACCCGGAAAGGAAGCGCGCCGTGGTGCAACTGCAGAGCGGCGAGCAGCGGTACGTGAGCCTGGAAGCGTGTGCCACGCTTGGCGTGACGTCGAACGCGGCCCACCACAACGAGAGCCTGGGTAAGGCAGGCAGAAACAGGAACAAGGGTATCAGGCCGACCGTGAGAGGAGTGGCGATGAACAAGGTGGATCACCCGCTCGGAGGAGGCCGTGGTAAGTCGAAGAGCAACAAGCCGCCTATGTCTCCGTGGGGTGTTCTTGCCAAGGGAGGGTTCAAGACCAGAACGGGCAAGCACGTGAACAAGAACAAGGTGAAGGACCGGCCGCGTGGAAAGCAGGCCTGATGTATATAGTGCGACAATGTAAATGTTGCGAGATCTGAAAAAATTAAGTTTAGAGCTAATTTAATTTAAATAATTAGCTGAACTCACTCAAAGTTGGAGGAGGGAAAGGACTTGGAAAGGGCACAGCGAGCAGTTTCGTAGTGTGTAGAGGCTGGCAGACGACCGCAAGAGTTTTCCGGAGGCTTACCAGCTACAGTCTGCCACGCTACACTATTGTACTCTGCTGCCCCCGTTTTGGCTATGAATTTTTTTTTATTTTTCCTCCAGGTGCATCAACCACAATTTTTTTTTTGACTTGAAAAATTGATTCGGTAAATTCTTTGACTCATCCGCATAGTAGACCCTGCTCTAGATATACCATGCTCAGAGCAAGCTCGTTCAAATCTATGCAGCTCAGACGCTTTAGCGTCTCTGTTCGGTCGCTGGCGGCACAGGTTCTCTCGGGCACCAAGCTGGCCGCCGAGATCCGCGCAGATGCAAGAAAAGCCATCTTGCAAATGCAGCAGGCCAACCCTAACTTCAAACCGTCGCTGACAATCATCCAGGTCGGCGACAGACCCGACTCCTCGGCGTACGTGAGAATGAAGCTGAAGGCGTCGACAGAGTCGGGCGTCGAGTGCAATGTCATCAAGATGCCAGAGGACACAGCAGAGGTGACTCTTTTGAACAAGATCCGAGAACTGAACGAGGACTCGAAAGTGCACGGAGTTCTGGTGCAGCTCCCACTTCCAAAACACATCACGGAGGTCAAGGTCACCAACAGCGTGGCGACGGAGAAGGACGTGGACGGCTTCGACAGATACAACGTGGGGGAGCTGGCCAAGAAGGACGGAGAGCCGCTGTTCCTGCCGTGCACGCCGAACGGGTGCATGCGGCTGCTGGCGCAGACCGGCATTGAGCTGGCCGGCAAGCACGCCGTTGTGATTGGCCGCTCCGATATCGTCGGGACGCCTGTAGCTGCACTGCTCAAGAAGGCCAACTGCACGGTGACCATGTGCCACAGCCGCACGACCAATATCCCAGAGCTCGTGCGCCAGGCCGACATTGTGGTTGCTGCGGTCGGAAAGCCGAAGTTCGTCAAGGGCGAGTGGCTCAAACCGGGCGCCGTGGTCATCGACGTCGGTATCAACTACGTGGATGCTCCGGGCACCAAGAGCGGGCGCAGGCTTGTGGGGGACATCGACTACGACTCGTGTGTCGACAAGGCCTCGTTCCTGACGCCTGTCCCCGGCGGAGTCGGCCCCATGACGGTCGCCATGCTGGTCGACAACGTTGTGCTGGCGGCCAAGCGCCAAATGGAGCGCGAGTCGCGCCCCGTCGAGTGTGTGCCGCTCCCACTTAAGTGTCTCGACCCGGTGCCGTCGGACATCGACATCTCGCGGGCGCAGCAGCCAAAGCATATCACCGAGGTCGCCGAGGAGCTCGGCATCAAGGAGTCCGAGCTCGAGCAGTTCGGCCACTACAAGGCCAAGGTGTCGCTGTCGGTGTATGACCGGCTGGAGGAGAACCGCGACAACGGCAACTACGTGCTGGTGGCAGGCATCACCCCCACGCCGCTGGGCGAGGGCAAGTCGACCACGACGATGGGGCTGGTGCAGGCTCTGGGCGCTCACTTGGGCGTTCCTGCGGTGGCCAACGTGAGACAGCCGTCGATGGGCCCCACGTTCGGCGTCAAGGGCGGAGCTGCCGGCGGTGGCTACGCGCAGGTGATCCCGATGGACGAGTTCAACATGCACCTGACGGGCGACATCCACGCAATTGGCGCCGCCAACAATCTGCTGGCAGCCGCCATTGACACGCGCATGTTCCACGAGAGCACTCAGAGCGACAAGGCGCTGTACAAGCGGCTCGTTCCGGTCAAGAAAGGCCAGAGAAAGTTCACCCCGTCCATGCTGAAACGGTTGCAAAAACTGGGTATCAGCGAGACGGACCCGGACAAGCTGAGCGATGCGGACGCCGCACGGTTTGCGAGACTCGATCTCGACCCCGAGTCGATCCAGATCAAGCGCGTGGTCGACGTGAACGACCGGTTCCTTAGACAGGTCACTGTGGGGCAGGCTCCGACCGAAAAAGGCTTTACGCGCAAAACGGGCTTCGACATCACGGTTGCCTCGGAGATCATGGCCATTCTGGCGCTGTCGCGGGACTTGGAGGACCTGAGAGAGCGCGTGGGCCGCATGGTGGTGGGCTCGAGCCGGACGGGCGAGCCGGTCACGGCGGAGGACGTGGGGTGCGCGGGGGCCATCACGGCGCTGCTCAAGGACGCGGTCAAGCCGAACCTGATGCAGACGCTGGAGGGCACGCCTGTGTTTGTGCACGCGGGGCCGTTTGCGAACATCTCGATCGGCGCGTCGTCGGTGATTGCTGACCGGCTGGCGCTCAAGCTGGTGGGGTCGCACAAGGGTGCTCCCGCCGGCTCTGCCGCCGCTACCAAGGGTTTCGTCGTGACAGAGGCCGGCTTCGACTTCACGATGGGAGGTGAGCGGTTCTTCAACATCAAGTGCCGCGCGTCCGGGCTGAAGCCGAACGTTGTGGTCCTGGTGGCCACGTCGCGCGCGCTCAAGCTGCACGGCGGCGCTCCCGACGTGAAGCCGGGCCAGACGTTGCCCGAGGCGTACACGCAGGAGAACGTGGAGCTTGTGCGCCGCGGCTGCGCCAACCTGGCCAAGCAGATCGCCAACGCCAAGAGCTACGGCGCGCCGGTCGTGGTGGCCATCAACCAGTTTGTCACGGACACGGCCGCGGAAATCGCTGCGATCCAGGAGGAGGCCATAAAGGCGGGCGCCACGGCCGCCGTGCCGTCGAACCACTGGGCGCAGGGTGGAGCCGGCGCAGTGGAGCTTGCGCGGGCGGTGGTGGAGGCCGCCAAGCAACCGAGCGCGGGCAACTTTCTGTACGAGCTCGAAGGCTCGGTGGAGGACAAGCTGGGCACGATCGCACGCAAGATGTACGGCGCGGACGGCGTCGAGCTGTCGCCGCTGGCCAGAGAGCAGATCGCCACGTACGAGGCGCAAGGGTTTGGCCGGCTGCCGATCTGTATCGCCAAGACGCAGTACTCGTTGTCGCACGATCCGAAACTCAAGGGTGTTCCGCACGGGTTCACCGTTCCGATCAGAGAGGTGCGGCTGAGCGCGGGCGCGGGCTACCTGTACGCGCTGGCCGCCGAGATCATGACGATCCCGGGACTCGCCACGCACGCGGGCTACATGAACGTCGAGGTGGAGCACGGCCAGATCGAGGGCCTGTTTTAGTCGTCTATAAACATCATAATCTGTACTCATTAGGAAGCATTGATCTGCTCCGAGATCTTGGCCTGCTTGACCAGGTTCTCCGGGGCGTCCATCTCGTCGAGCATGATCTCGATCAGTCTGACCTTGTCGTTCTTGTTGAAGGCCTCGTCCGCAAACAGCGCGTTCAGCTCCTCGATCGTCGACACGCGGATGTTCTCGTAGTCAACCTTGTCGTGGAACAGCTCGAGGACCTTGAAATGGTCCCATTTCTGGATCATGTTGTACTGCGCAGTAGGGCCGTGGATCAGCTTCTCGATCGTGTAGCCGTTGTTGTTCAGCACAAACAGGTACGGCTTGAGGTTCCAGCGGCAGATGTCCGAGATGGACTGGACGGTCAGCTGCAGAGAGCCGTCACCGATGAACAGGATGCATCTGCGGCTAGGGTCGATCTCCTCGAGCGCAAACTGCGCGCCGGCGGCAGCAGGAAGCGAGTAGCCGATCGAGCCCCACAGCACCTGGGAGATGGCCGTGATGTTGCCTGGGAAATGCGTCTGGGTCACGCCGAACGAGGCCGTGCCTGTCTCGGTGACCAGAACGTCGCCGGAGCGCAGGAAGTAGGACAGTTTCTTCCACAAAAAGTCCTGCGTCAGCTTGCCCGACTTGATGTGGGCCACCTGCTTGTAG
Source organism: Ogataea haglerorum (assembly GCF_019207285.1). Classification (NCBI taxonomy): domain Eukaryota; kingdom Fungi; phylum Ascomycota; class Pichiomycetes; order Pichiales; family Pichiaceae; genus Ogataea; species Ogataea haglerorum. Next base: position 616,086 of record NW_025065151.1, read on the forward strand.
TCCTGGACCGACTTTGGAAGCGGCTTAGGCACGTACTCCAGCTTGGCGTCCTTGATCTGCCGGCACAGTCTCTCCAGCACGTACTTCATCTTCAGGTCCTGGTACGTGGCGGCGCGGACTTTGCAGAAGTCCGAGTGGAACTCGACCACGTTGGTGGTGTGGTAGTTGTACGAGAACGAGCCGGTGTTGAAGTCCGACAGCAGGCCGCCGACGCTGAGGATCAGGTCGGACGACTCGACGGCCTCCTTCACGTCCGGGTTCGACAGAACTCCGATGTACACCCCGCCAAATCTGGGGTGGTCCTCGCTGAACGCCGACTTGCCCATAGGCGTCGTGTACACGGGGAAGTTCGTGGCCTCGACGAATTGCGCCACAAGGTCCTGCACGTCGTGTCTCGACGCGCACGCGTCCACCAGCACAATAGGGTCCTTGGCCTCCACAATCTTGCTGTAAATGGCGTCCACAATCTCGTCCTCGGCAAGCTTGTCGTTAGGAGGCAGCGTCAGCTGCAGCGGCGTCTTGAGCAGCTCGGAGTCGACCAGCTGGTCCACAAAGTTCGAAGGCAGTGCCAGGTACACCGGTCTCTTGGTGGTGTAGGCGGTCACGATCAGGTCGTCCACGACACCCGGAGCCTTCTGGATATCGTCGATGCCGGCAAGCTTCTGGTTGATGTGCTTGGACATCTCCTCGAAAACGTCGAACCGGCCGTTACCCAGCGTGTGGTGGAGCAGCAGCCTGTTCGAGATACTCGACAGCGAAGGCGTGCCAACAATGTTCAAACATCCGACGTGCTCAGCCATCATACCGGCAACGGCATTGACCGCCGACAACTCGCCGACACCAAAGGTGGTCACCAGACACGACAGGCCGTTGATACGCGAGTAGCCGTCCGCAGAGTAGCCTGCAACGAGCTCGTTCGCATTGCCGGCCCATCTCAGGCCGTCCACGGTGTAGATGTGGTCCAGCAGCGCCAGGTTGAAGTCACCGGGAACGCCGAAAATGGTGTTCACTCCGGCTTGCTTCACACGCTCAAACACATAGCGGCCAAAGGGAATTTGAGGAGGTAGTTGAGATGAAGACATTTTGCAATGGCTGTAAGGGGCGGTTGCTACACCTTTTATACGGTTTTCGGATCAATCTAGGCAGCAAGTAAATCACACCATGCCACCCGTATGCACGAAAGCCGCACGGGTGCCAGAATTTTGAAAAGCAGCTAGCTATCTGTAGCACAGGTGAGGGGAAGGAACATGACCTCAGATCGCGGCCGCAGAGCGCGCACGACAACGTGCGCATAGAAGACACAAGCTTGTGCGACGGCGAGGGCAGGGGCGCCTGTTTTTGCCCAAAGGCGTTTTCGGACTCTGTTGCTCCTATCCCGCAGGGGCTGCCACGACCGGTGGATAGTATAGGTCCGTACCGTTATTTGCCGTCACACCATTTCCTGCGGGCTTACGTAAAACGCTGCTGCGCGAAAGATCTCCAGGGCTGTGCCGCTGGAGTCCGCCACGCTTACCTAATCGGCCCAAAATATTCGACTTTTATTTACTTTATTGTCTTGTTTATGAGTGCGCCGGGCGAGACGGGTAAGTTTAGCGGCACCGGGTTCTAACGCCAGAATTTGACCTCAATTCGCTGCGCGTGGTCGACCTGAAAAAGATCCTGCACAAGCGCGGCGTCTCCATTCCCAGAAGCGCGCGAAAGGCAGATCTTATCGAGCTGCTTAAGGCCCAAACAAGGACCGTTGAGGGCAGGACAACGGAGCAAAAGGCAGACCAAAGCGGAAGTAGCGAGGATGAGACTGACATAAGCTCTGGGGCAGACGAGGAGCGGAAAGCGGGGGATACAGATCCCCCCGGGCCGGAACACAAGCCAGCTGCTGCTCGTGTTTCCAGCCCGCAGGTGCCCCCGTCAAAAGTGACCAAGCCGCGGGCCAAGATCCCCAGGCCCAAGCGTGTTTCGAATTTGCCGCCTGCGAAGGCCAGTTCTCCAGCCAAAGGAAAGATCAAGAATTTGGTGGGGCAAAGCGTGCCGCAGAAACGCAGCCTGGAAGACGGGAACGACGACGCCGACGCTACGGTGCACAAAGAGTACTCGAAGATCTTGAAGAAACAGACCAACCACAAACGCGTTTTCTCCTCCTCGGCAGCAACTACGCCTAACAACTCAACAATTGTGTCTCCAAAGAAACAGACGAATGTCAAGGTGGAATCAAGTCCAAGCTTCAAAAACGGGCACGAGACGCCGTCCAAGGAAGCCAGCCAAGAAGAAAATACTGTGGTTATCCACCCCAAGAGCGAAGCGTCTCAAACCCCGCCTCCTGCAGATACGCACCACGACGAATCCTTCGTGGTACCAACTCTACCCTCTTCGACGCCGATGGTGTTTAACAGCCCTCGAAAACCGATTCCTCCGCTCGATGTTTCCGATTTTGCTGCGCAGCTCCAAAAACTGTCTGGCCCTACAAAGCCAATATCCTTGGATAGACCAGAGGAACAAAACTCGTCAAAGCCAGAGTCGCCAGATAGCACCAATGACGAGGAGGTGCTGACACAGCTGCAACATGAGATTGACGTCACTCAAGAACAGATAGAGGAGAAATCGAAACAGGCTCTAAAATCGATCGGGGCGGCTCCGCCATCCAATCTCGTCTACAGACTCGTGACTGCTTGGCTTTTGACACTGAGCCTGATGTATGCATTCACATCTTACCGCGAGCAACGGATAAGAATCGGTTTCTGCGGTTCTGAAGTGTACAGTCCGCTGTTTGAGTACGATAGAAGAGCTCATCCGGTAATTTCTCAGTACTTGGACAAGATTGAAAGCATATTCACGCTATCCTGCGTTCCGTGTCCCGAACATGGGCAATGCTTCCCCTATTCGAGACTCTACTGCGATCCCGATTACACCATTTACAAACCACTCAAGTCGTTATTTGGGATCATACCAACATACCAGACCTGCGTTCTGGACTCCGTGAAGGTGAAAAAAATCGACAAGATGGTCAAGTTGGCAACCGATCTGCTGAATCGGCGAAACGCCGAGTACAAGTGTGGTAGAGGTGAAGACCACGAGGTCGGGATGACCATTCCACATTTGCAAAACTACATCATCGAGACTTTTGATTTGAAAGACGACGATTTCGACTACTTGTGGGAGAAGACGTTTGCCGTGCTCAAACAGCGCCCGGAGCTCGTGATTGGAGATAACTTTATTCGGTCAACCTCGCTGTCAAAGCTGTCAATCAAATGCAGACTCATCAGGATGTTCATGGACGTGTTTGTCCGTCTCAAATGGCACTTGCTAGCACTGGTGCTTTTTGCTTCCTTGATAAAATACATGAGTGTCAAGTTCACCCAATACAGGAACAAACGGATCTTGGTGAACGAGCTGACGACGAAGACCATTGAAAAGTTGCGCAAACAGGCCGAGCTGTACCGACTGGGCCAGTCGTCACAGCCTTACATTGGCAAAATCCAGCTGCGCGATTACTATCTGATAGACGCCTCCCTGAGCGCAAAACAGAAAGCCAAGGTCTGGAACGAGGTCAGTAAACATGTGGAGACCAATTCAAATGTGAAAACCTACATGACGGAGGTGCGAGGCGAGATGTTCAAAGTTTGGGAGTGGATAGCCACCATCTGAAACTGCCTGGTGCAAGGATGTCGCTTTCGAAACAAATATTAGTCAAATTTGGTTCTGGTCGAAATTTTTTCTGGTGTACCAAGATCTGAAGAAGACTCCAGTGTTTCGATTTTCACCATCATGTCTTCATTCGGAACAATATTCAGGGTGACCACCTACGGCGAGTCGCACTGCCGTTCTGTGGGGTGTATTGTGGACGGCGTGCCGCCCAACATGAGTCTGACTGAGGACGACATTCAACCTCAGTTGTCTAGAAGACGCCCGGGCCAATCCAAGCTGACCACGCCTAGAAACGAGAAGGACAGAGTTGAGATCCAGTCTGGAACTGAATTTGGCAAAACGCTTGGAACTCCCATCGCCATGGTTGTCAGGAACGAGGACCAGAGACCAAAGGACTACACAGAGATGGATGTCTTTCCTAGACCTTCGCATGCTGATTTCACGTACCTCTCCAAATACGGAGTGAAGGCCTCGTCTGGAGGAGGCAGATCGTCGGCCAGAGAGACTATTGGTCGTGTTGCTGCAGGAGCCATTGCCGAGAAGTTTCTCAAACAGGTGAACGACGTTGAGATCGTGGCGTTTGTTTCTGGTGTTGGAGAGTGTCAGATCGACCGTTCTGTGCAGAACCCAGAGTTTATGGAGCTTTTGTCGACCATCACGAGAGAAAAAGTCGACCAGTCCGGCCCTATCCGTTGTCCTATTCTCGAAAAAGCCGACGAAATGACCCGTCTTGTCGTGGACTGCAAGGAGCGCAACGACTCCGTGGGTGGCATCGTGACCTGTGTCATACGAAATGTGCCTATTGGTCTTGGGGAGCCGGCTTTCGACAAGCTGGAAGCCATGCTTGCTCACGCGATGCTCTCGATTCCGGCCACCAAGGGCTTCGAAATCGGCTCTGGTTTTGAGGGAACCAAGATGAGAGGGTCTGAACACAACGATCCGTTTGTGAAGAAGGGAGGCAGGCTTGGCACTGCCACGAACAACTCGGGAGGAATCCAGGGCGGCATCACGAACGGAGAGAACATCTACTTCAGTGTTGCTTTCAAGCCTCCAGCTACCATTTCGCAGGAACAACAGACCGCCAGCTACGAGGGAGACGACGGGGTGCTCAAGTCGCGCGGAAGACACGATCCCAACGTCGTTCCACGTGCCATTCCGATCGTCGAGGCCATGGCTGCTCTGGTGCTTGCCGACTCGTATCTGATCCAGAAGTCGCGCGAGTCTACGTTCGGCTCTGTGTACTAAAAAATAAGCGTTAATTATTTACTCCTCTTCGTCGTGTTCGTTGCTGGCTGTGCGTTTCCGCGGCCCGTCGGGGTCAGGGTTAGTGACTCTGAGCTTGGAACGTCGTTTGGAGCTCACCAGAATTTGCACGTCCAAATTCTCCAGGTCCGGCTCCGGAGGGGGCAGGAAATCCTTGGACCGGCCGGGCATCGCCATGAGGGGCGCTCTGTTGTGGAACACCAGCGACGTGGTGCGTGCTGCTGGCGGCGGCGAGGCCGGCCGAGAGCCTGAGCTCTCGCTTTTTTCGCAGATGGTCGAGTTGGAGGTCATCGAGTGCGAGTCTGCTGCGGCCTTCAGTTTGAAAGAGTTGAGAGACGAGTCCTCGGGAATCAGATGGAGGGCGAAGTTAGAAGCCTCGGCGGGCCGCAAAACAGGGATGTTGGTGAGCTGTGGGCTGTGGCCGGAATCGTCCGGCGGCGTCTCTGCCGTGAAGAAAGAACGGATGCTGGACTGGTACGAAAAGCTGCGTCTTAGTGAGCGGCCCAGGGAGTACGAAATCGTGGACAGCGACCGTTTGAGGGGGGACACGGGGCTTTTTTCCGCCGGCTCCGGCGTTGGATCCGGCTCGACGTCCGTGTCCTGGTCCTGGTTGACCATCTCGGACTCCAGCTGCCATCTTTTGCGTTTCCATGAGCTGATGGATAGATTATCGCCGTCGTCGTAATTATTGACCTTGACGTGGTTCCCAAAGTATGATGTGTTTTCCTTCTCCGCTCCGTGCGAGGCAAACGTCGTCGACGACGAGTTGCCGGCCTGGTAGAACTCCATGATGTCTTTCAGGTCCTTTTCCTTCTGCTTTTCTGCCTCACGTGACTTGTATTTTTTGTAGAGCCAGACTGCCACCAGGGCGATGATGGTTGCTGCGAGGGCAGGTATCAGCACAGACAGCGCAATGACCAGGCTTTTGCTGGACTTGCCCGGCGTCTTCTTCGCCAAATTTGAATAATCTACCGACTCGAGCACCTCGAAACTCGTCGTGTTGTACAGCGTCAGGGTGTAGTTTGCACTGTCTCCATTTACCACAACCAGCGTGTCGTAGATCACGGCAGCGCCGACCATGTCGTCCACGCTCAGCTGGCTGTTGTTGGCGTTGTTGGTTTTCGAGTTTGCGAGACTCACAGTGGTGTCCAGCGACGTCCACGACCAAGAAGATCCCACGTCCAATCTGGCAAAATTTGGCGAGCTGTACGTACCAGAAGAGAGGCCTCCTCCGACCATCAGCACAAAGTCGACCGAAAAGTCGCTGTAGTTGCTGCTGAGATATTCCTCGGTGATCATGTTGCTGGAGAAAACAGGCAGCAACAGCGCCCCGGCCCTCGAGTTGATGGTGTCTGTTTTATCTACCGATACGCTCTTAAATCCCCACGACTCGTACTGCCACACCGCCAGCTGCTTCAGGCTCACCCAGCCGCTTGCCGTCTTTCCTCCGACCAAAACAAGAGTGTTGTGGTTGATCAGCAGCGACGAGGAGTCGTAGAAACCGGTTGGTTGCAGTGAAGACTGAGTATCTGCTATTTCCAGGGCATTGAGGTCTAATTGCACCAATCGTCCAGAGACTCTGCCAGATGATGAGTTGTAGCCCCCATACACATATACGGAGTCTGGAGCGTCAGGAGTCGCCATGTAGGCGCTACCCGAAAGATACTCCAGCGGCGACCCGAAGTCCAGCTCTTTCCATTCTTGAGTTGTCTCGTTGAATTGGGATACCGTTAAAAGGGCCGAGTCCGAGGTGTTGGTTTCGTAGAATGCATACAGCTTGTTGGAGACCGATATCACTTTACAGTCGTCAGCCGGGAGTTTCCAAAGGTCCGTCACTGTCTGGCCGGTCTTAAACTCGGAATTGAAAGGAAGCATAATCAGCGAGTCATCATGCTGTATGTAGGCCGTGCGGTTATAATAGTTATAGATCGAGTCTGCGCTGACCAGCATCGCCAGCACAAGAAGAACCAGCATGTTCATGGAGAAAGTAGACAGACTGGAATTAATGGAAAAAAAACTATTTATCTTTTACCTAAAATGGAATTTTCATGTACAACATTTCATTATTGTATGGACTATAAAGTCGCCTCCAATGACGATCCGCTTGGCACAAGGCGAAAGCAACAGCCGCGCCTGGCCCATCCAATCGAAAGTCGTCCCAAAACTCAAAACGTTCCGTTATTATAGCATAGTATACTCTTAGGAACCCATATGTAGCCTCCAAAATGCAAAAAATAAAGCCAAAAGATGCAAACCAAACCTAATTTCTTACTCCCTGTTTATCGATCTTCTGCCGCAAAACCTTCAATCTATTGCCAATGCTGTTGATGAACAGCTCGATGATCTTCTTGTCCTCTGCATCGAGCTTCTCGTTGCCCGTGACCGGCTCCTGGTCGTTGCTCAGCAACGCCTCAAGCATCCAGATCGCTGTCGAGTAACTCAGCTCGCAGCCCAGCAGATCCTCGTTCTTAAGTTCGTTCATCGCCGCGGTACGGCTCATTTCCAGAGCTCGATCAAATATCAGCTTCTCCGCAACCACCGGCTTGTTCAGGCTCGAGCCAGACTCGCCGACGAGCTGCTCGTTGGCTTCAGCCAGCCTCAAACGGAGAAACTCAGCCTTCTCAAGCGACTCGTTGAACCGAGACCGTATCCACTGGACGAGATCGTTCAGTTTTGGAGAGGTAGACGGTTTTGACGAGTTTTGATGCCACCAATCACTAGCTATGGACATAGCTCTGGCGAGAAGCGACAGAGTTTCCACATATAAGGCCACGCCTTCGCTGCTGATCGACTTCACCATTGCTGGCGGGAACGCATCGTTTTGGTACATCTCGTCGTAATCCGCCGATCCGGGCGACGAGGACGATGGCGGCAACGGAATGAGCTGGCTGAATTTAACTTCTGCAAACAGGGAGATGGCGTGTGCCATGGTAGCCAGAAGCTCCAACTGATTGATTACTTCTGTGTCTTCAAGCGAGGCCTCTTGGCTTGGCTTCAGAGGCCTAAGCGTCTTTGTAGCAAGTAGGTTCGTAGTCACATTGGTTATTGCCGACTCGATAGCGGCTTGTTGCGATTGTTGAGCTTGCTGTTGCTGCTGCTGTTGCCCAAATAATCTGTTCGAGGTGTAGCCCAAGGCCTTCGTCAAGGCATTGGTAGGGCTGATGGATATAGGCATCTTGCGGTCACTCCAGCTAGGTCTTCTGTTAGATCCCATTGAAGATGTGCGACTCGAGGGGGAAAACCGGCGCTGGTTCTGTGCTCCCGTAGCAGCTGGCTGATTAGCCGTGCTGTGTTCGTTGGCTCCCGAGTGAGGCGACGGAATAGCAACTGCACCTGCACCGGCTTTGGCAAGCTCGTCGGCAATGGCGTTCACTTCCACAGTGCGCTTCTCAACGACAACGTAGTCCTTCTCGTAAACAAAATCGTCCTTGTCTCTTCTTGCACTGGCGCCCTTCTTGATCTGCCCATCCTTAACGGTATCTGGAGGCGGGCTGCTCTTGTTGATAAGCTTCTTGATCACCTCGTCCTTTCCAGAGCCATCCATCGGTTTGGGTATTCTCAAGCCGGCCGCCTTACCAATCAGAAGTGAATCTGTAGGGGTCTTTTCGGCCCTCTCCTCTTCCTCCGATTCTTCTTTTATTGTTTCCTGGGCAGGCTTCGCAGGAGCGGGGTTCTTTGGATCAGGTAGATACTCGCTGATGAACAACTGCTCGTCCACATTAGAGCACTCTAAAGGTTCGTCTGCGCATTGAACGTCGTACACAATCAGCGGGTCATTGAAGAACTCCTGGAAGCCCATTCTCTCGGTTGGGTTGGCTTTCAAAAGGCCACAGATGAGCCTCACAAGGTCATCAGGGACCTCTGCCGACACTGGGAAAGTAATTTCGTCTTTTGATTTTTCGATCTTCCTGAGCAATTCCACGTGATTTGACGCCCTGAAAGGCGGTTTGCCGACTGACATTTCGTAGATGACCGCTCCAACAGACCAGAGATCCGCCTTTGCGTTGTACTTCTCGTACCGCAGAATTTCAGGAGCCATATACAGTGGCGAGCCACACAAGGTCTCAGCCATAGATGTTGATGGCAAGAACCGAGCAAACCCAAAATCCGCAATCTTCAGGACGGGAAGCTCCCACAACCCAGAGTATCCTTTCCTCTTGAACTCCTCCTTGGAATGCACCGGCGGCGAAAGCAGTAAGTTCTGTGGCTTGATGTCTCTGTGCACCAGATTTTGGTCCCTGAGAAACTCCAGCGCAGAGGCCAGCTGCTTCAAGAAGTTCACCACCAGAACCTTGTTCAGACCGTGGCTATTGGGCGGCGACGGGTACCTCTCCAGGATCGAGCTGATCAGCGGATGCGTCTGCACCAGCTGGTCCCTCCGGCGGATGAAGTACGACAAGTCCCCCAGCGAGCAGTACTCCATAAACAGATGGAAGTACTGATCTGTCTTGACGCAGTCCAAGAGAGCCACAATGTGAGGATTCTTTAGGTTCTTGAGAATGGATATCTCGATCTCCAGATTCTCCACCAGCTTCTGGTTCTTTAGACGGCTCCTAAACACAGACTTGACCGCAACTGGGGCTTTCGTCCGGTTGTCGTAGCCCTTATAGACGTTTGCGAAGGAGCCCCGACCGATCTCAGGACCTATCGTAAAGTCGCCAACGACCTGTGCTTGATGTTTGGACATCGGGTTGACTAAGCCTTACAAGGTACCCTTGGTGTCTGATTTGTGCCGCGATATATCGTGTTCAATGTAGTCAAGAAGCCAAACAAGCGTGTCAGTAGATCTGCCGCGTTTTCCAGCCTAGATTCTGCACCAAATCCAGTCCCCAACGCGATAAATCTGTGTACCAAGAATAAAGACTAACAAGGTGTGACTAAATTGTTTTGCCCTTGATAAGAGGGTTAACGGGCTACTCCTGCTTAAGTAATAAAAATAAATTTTCCCCAGTTTGTTTTTTTCTGTCACTCCTTATCAGATAAAACGTTTTACATGATCTCGCTTGACGTGCTGGCGACCGTCTTATCGGTCATGTCGACGGTGTGCTGGATCATGGCACAGGCGCCGCAGCAGTTTGAGAACTACAAAAACAAGAGCACCGACGGGATTAGCCCCCAGTTTCTTGTTCTCTGGTTTTTTGGCGATCTCACCAGCTTCGTCGGCTGCTATCTCACCGACCAGCTCCCATTCCAGCTCTATCTCTCGTCATACTTTCTCTTCAATGACGTGGTGCTGCTGTATCAGTTTCTGCACTATGGGGGCCGCTTGAGAGTCCATTCCTTGGCGGCGATGCTGCAGCTGATCTGGTCGAGATTTGTCCCTGTGCGGGCCGCCGACCCCGTCGCATCCACCAAACACACGTCAATTGGCACCGCTGTTGCATGGTGCTGCACGTTCATCTACCTGGCGTCCCGGATACCGCAGCTGGTAAAGAATTACCATAGAAAGTCGGTCCAGGGCATCTCTCCTCTGCTGTTCGCATTTGCGCTCATGGGCAACCTCACCTACTCGCTCTCGATTGTGTGCAACGCGGGCGCCCTCACACCCGACACAAGAGCAGTGTTTCTCAAGACAGAGTTGCCATACATCCTTGGTAGCAGCGGAACGGTTTTATTCGATATACTATATTTCTACCAACGCTGGCTGTATGTGCGGCCACACACATACATGGTGCTTGTGGAGGAGTGACTCAGAAAAAGCCCTGGCCCATTCCCGTCTGTCCCGGCTGGCCAGTCGGCTGGTTGTACGCAGACAACACCTGAGCGTTGGCCAGCTGTCTTTGTTGCAACAACTGCTGCTGTTGCATCTGCTGCATCTGCATTTGCATCTGCATTTGCGCCTCCATCTGCGCCTGGTTCTGGTCCATATACTGCTGTCCGTTCGAGTCGATATAGTACACCTGCCCGGTGTTTGGGTCGATGTACTGGTAGATCTGCACCTCCGGGGCGCCAGTCTGGGCCTGCTGCACCTGCTGCACCTGCTGGGTCGGGCCGCCACCGCTCAGCCAATCGACGTCGGTCGCACCGGTCTTGGCCGAGTCCAGAAGAGCGCCAGCCGTAGCTCTCCGTCTAGGAAGCGGCGGCGGAGTCTCTTCCTTCTCCTTGGCCAGAATACGCAGCGCGAGCTTGATATCGCCGCCGCTGCGTTCCAGAGCGTCCAAGTTCCGCTCCTCGTCTTCGAACCCATAGTCGTATCTCAGCTTGCGCGAGAGATCGGCGTACTGGCCACGGCTCGAGCTGCCCCGCCGCAAGCCTCTGCTAGAGCCGTACTCATCCCTGCCTCGCCCGCTGCGCCGACTGTCGCTCCTGCTCAGCCTGTAGTCTGCTGGATCGATCGGAGTGTTCCGGAACAGGCCCTTTATGTACTTGTTACGCAGATAGAGTGTAATTGCGCCCTTGTCGTCTTCGTCGTACGGGAACGGCTCCTTGTGGCTGTTCCACAGCCGCTGGTTCTTCTTGTTGCCCATCGACGCCAGTGCGTCCAGCTCCTGCGTCGTCCAGACGTCCAAACTCAGAGACTTGACCTGCGAGACGTCTGGGCCGAGACTCCGGTGGATCGAGGCGCACCGGCCGCACAGGAACACCCCGAGGTTCCAGGACGCCCACATTGGATACGCTGCGCCGCACTCGCCGCACTTGTTGCGGTTGACGCGCGCGTTCAGCATCTCCAGCAGCCGCTGTTCCTGTTCTGTTCTTTTGACCATAATATTAACAACAATTTCTGAAAAGTAGCTTACATAAGGGGAAGAGGAAGCAGCCGGAGAGCAGGCTGGCCCAGGCGGACAGCGCCTTGCCGGGTAAAGAGAGCCTTCCACACGCTTGCGCTGAACGCGAGGCCAGCGGGAACACGCTGCAGACCGTTCTGGCCGCGTTATCGCCGTACTCGCCGCCGTCTGGACCCTTGCCTTTTTCTATCCAGGCTGTGCTCGAAAAAAGTTCAAAGCCTACCAGTGCTCGCAAACATGAACTGCATCCGGCCGCCAAGAGCGTCTGCCGTGGCACGAGCGCATCTCCGGCGCATAGCCACGGTGCCCATGATTTTTGAGGGCGCACCCGCGGACCACCACTTCATTGCGATGTCCCCCGCCGGTGAACCGCTGCATAAGGTGCTAGCTCTGAAGGACACGCAGCCCGTTGCAGAGCTGTGCGAGCGGGCGGCAAAGGGGTTCCTCTTGTGGAAGGCGATGAGCGTGAGGGAGAAGCTCGGCATTTACGACAGCATCATCCGCCAATTGGAGGCCCAGAAAGACGAACTGATCCAGGCCCACGTGGAGATTGGAAACCCCATGTACATGGCGGAATTCAACTACCACGGGACTCTGGACAACATTCGCCATTACCGGTCAATTCTGGACACCCGTCCTGCGGGGACCATGCCTGTGCAGAACGCCAAAATAGAGAGCACCGGTGAAATCTCTATGGTGGTCAACGAGCCGTTCGGACCTGTGCTGAGCATAGCCGCGTGGAACGCGCCGCTGATTCTTGCCACGCGCGCGATCTTTGCTCCGCTCACAGCCGGCTGCTCGGTAATCGTCAAGTCCAGCGACTTGTCGGCCCGGATCTCGCACCTCGCCGTCCAGGCGTCGCTGGACGCCGGAGTCCCCAAAGACGTCTTGACGCTGGTGCATTGCGAGTCGGCGAAATCCAGGGAGATCGTTGGCGCGCTCATTGCGAACAGAAACGTGAAAAAGGTCAATTTCACCGGATCCACCCGCGTGGGCTCCGAAGTAGCTGCGGTGGCAGGAAAACATCTCAAGCCGGTGCTGCTGGAGCTCGGCGGGAAAAACTGCTCCATCATCCTGGACGACGTCGCAGACCTCGAAGAAGCTCTGCGGACCAGTCTGTGGGCCAGCTGGGCCCACAAGGGACAGATCTGTATGTGCACGGACCTGATTTTCGTCTCGGAAAAAAAATATCCACGGGCTGCCCAGATGCTCCAGAAAATCGCAACCGAAACCATCGCCGCCGACAAAACTCTAGCGATACCGCAAAGAACAGCTGCACACGCAGAGTCGGCAAAAAAACTCGTCAGCGAAGCGCTGCAGGACGGTGCAAAGTTGCTAGCAGGCAGCTTGGACCTCTCTGCTACCAGTAATTTCTCCCCCGTCGTTCTCGCAGATGTGACGCCGCAAATGAAGGTCTACTCCACAGAGACGTTTGCCCCTGTTGTGTGCTTGGTGAAATATAAAGACGTGGCGTCGGTTGCTGACCAGGTAAACGCGCTGAACTACGGACTAAAGTGCTCTATCTGGACCAGCCAGGGTCTCGCAGCACACAAGCTGGCCGGCCAGATAGACTGCGGCTCTGTCCATGTGAACGCGCCGACCGTTCTCGACGAGCCGCACCTCCCCCACGGCGGCACCAACAAGTCCGGCTACGGCAGGTTCAACTCGCACTGGGGCGTTTCCGAGTTCCAGTACCCGAAACTGCTCACCGTGAAGGTGTGATTACGTAAGCACAGCGACCGCTGGAATATCTGGTGATCGGCTCTGCGAATAAAATAAATGCTTTTTAGAGGACCGATCGCACGGGCCTGTGTGCGGCCAGCTTTTGCGCCCTCCACGGCAACTAGAGGATTCCAGTCTGTGTACCATGTGGAGAGCCCGATCATAGACGACTCCAAGCTCGAAAACCAGATTTTGGGCCGGGCATACAACAGGTTTGTCCCCGAGCACGGCTTCACGAGGCAGTCTGTGGACCTGGCCATTGCGGACTTGCAGTTGAGGCCAGAGAACCTTGTCGGGCTGTTTGGGATAGGACTGCAGGTGTCCGACGTGGTCAACGAGCTGATCATGTACCATCTAAAGCACACTAGAGCCAATTTAAGCAAGTACCACGACGAGGCCGGCCGGCTGGCCACTGAGGGTGCGAAAGTGCGGTTCTACATGCAGAAGAGGCTGCTGGACAACGTGCCGATTATCAAGTATTACCACCAGGCGCTTGGGCGCATGATTCTGCCCACAAACCTGGGCACCTTTCTGACAGAGCTGCAGAATCTTTCGGACGATATCACCTACTACTCCGGCGACAAATCGAACGATTTTGCGTGGTATTCCAAGAGGTTTGCTCTGGCAGGCGCGTTCGTGCAGTCAGAGCTGTTTATGGTGGGCGACACCACGCCAGACCATTCCGCTACTATCGGTTTCATGAACGATAGAGTATCCGACATCGAGACCCTCGGATATGCGTACAATTCGATGGAGGAGTGGGCGATTTTCAACGGAATCAGTCTCGTCAATCTTATCAAGAGCCAGTTAGCGCGGGGGTGAACTTGTTCGGTGATATATAGGCATAATCATGCACTTTGAGCACTCATAATAGCACCTTGTAATTTGGATAGATCCTGCTGGTGCTGCTGGATTTTCTCCTCGACACGCTTGATGTCGCCGCTGATAAACTCGATTCTCTTGTCCACGTTCAAATTGGCCTCTGCGTTGTCCTGTGGCAGCAACACCGGCCCCACAAGCTTGTATATTTTGGCGTCGTCGTCGAGAGTGTCGAACTCCTGTTTGACGATCTTGTTCTCCTGGAACTGCGTCTCGAGCTTTTGCCTGGCTCGCACGAGCTCCGTGAGCTCGGCCTGCAGCTTGGTGTACTGTTTGGACAGGTCTTCCATCTGGGTATTGGTGGACATATTAAGAAATACTGGATCTAAAATAATTTATTGTATTTTTTCCTCGTTTGCCTTTCATGGTACGTTAAAACAATTTCGCAAAACTAATACCTAGCTGAGACCGTTCCAGGACCTGCCCGCTCCCAGGCACATTGTCCAGGATGAGGACCTGTTGCTGGAGAAAGAGCCCATAATACCCACCATTACGGTGGATCACCATATACACACCCAGAACACATACTTCGTTGCCGTTCCCGAGGTGCTCAGAACAGTTTACGACGCGCTGTTGCAACTGGCGCCGTCCAAGGTGGTTTCCTCGATCAAGGTCAGCTTCCCAGAGCTGGAAGAGCAGGAGGAGGTCGAGGAGTTTGACGACGAGGAACAGCTGTACAAGTCGTCGACGGCGGTGCTGGCACAACAGGACTCCAAGACGATCGAACTGCGCCAGACCAGGCTCAACAACCAGGACATAAACTTCCTGCTTGTTCCCGTGTTCAAGAACAAGCTGATCTACAATCTTGTGGCGTCCGCGTTGTTTCAGCATTTCGGCATTTCGAAGCTTGTGTGTTTTGCAACCAGCGAGCTCAGCGGCCTGCACACGCTCAACAAACTTGTGTCGCCGAATTTCAAATTGCCGCGCAAAGAGCTGCTATTGGAACAGGTGCCTGACATGCGGCCGCCAAACTTCATCACAGGCGCTCCCGGAGCCCTGGTGTCGCACGCAAACATCTACAACGTGGAGGTGGCAGCCATCGCAGTCTCTGCAGAGGGCGCGTTCCAGCTCGATATGGAGAAGTTTGACGTCGCCGCGCTCGTGGATCTGGCCGCCGTGGTCGACGACTACCTGGGTCTGGGGGGAGACTACGTCCAGATCGTCAGGGAACTCGCAAAGGTGAAAAAAGCAGGCAGTGGCAGCAACGCGTTGTATATATAATATGGCAGCCCGATCAAAAGCGATCGATTACCCTACTTGTACACCGCCTAGGATTAAAAAAATTTTCCCACTAGTTTTTTCAAGTTTAGATTTAGGAGCTAGTCTTTGTATCCTGGCTTTAATACTCGCAACCAACATGGCAGGACTAGATTACCTTCTCTTCGAGGAGGCCACCGGATACGCCATTTTCAAGGTGAAACTGCAACAGGACGAGATCGGCTCGCGGCTCAAGGAGGTCCAGGCCGCATGTAACGATTTGGCAGCATTTTCGAAGCTGGTGGAGCTGGTGTCGTTTGCGCCATTCCAGGGCGCTGCGCAAGCGCTGGAGAACGCCAACGAAATCAGCGAGGGCCTTGTGTCGGACTACCTGAAGTCTGTGCTCGAGCTGAACATCCCTAAGGGCTCGAAGAAGAACAAGGTCGCTCTTGGTATTTCCGACAAGGCGCTGGGTCCTTCCATCAAAGAGGTGTTTCCGTACATCGAGTGCTACTCCAACGAGGTTGTGCAGGACCTTTTGAGAGGAATCCGTGTTTTCGGAGCCAAGCTGCTCAAGGGACTGCAAGAAGGAGATCTGGAGAGAGCACAGCTTGGTCTGGGCCACGCTTATTCCAGAGCCAAGGTCAAGTTTTCTGTCCAGAAGAACGACAACCACATCATCCAGGCAATTGCTCTGCTCGACCAGCTGGACAAGGACATCAACACCTACTCGATGAGAGTCAAGGAGTGGTACGGCTGGCACTTCCCGGAGCTTGCCAAGATCTGCAACGACAACCAGCAATATGCGCAGCTCGTGCTGTACATCAAGGACAAAACCTCGCTGACAGAGGACAGTCTGCACGACCTGGCCGCCATTGTGAACGAGGACGCGGGTGTTGCGCAGCAGATCATCGACGCTGCGCGGATTTCGATGGGTCAGGACATTTCCGAGCAGGATATGGCCAACGTGCTCACTTTTGCAGAAAGGACGGTCTCCATATCCGAATACCGCAAGAATCTGTACAGATACTTGACCGATAAGATGCACACTGTTGCGCCAAACCTGTCCGAGCTGATTGGCGAGGTTGTTGGAGCCAGACTTATTTCGCACGCTGGTTCGCTTACCAACTTGTCCAAACAGGCTGCTTCCACGGTGCAAATTCTGGGAGCAGAGAAGGCGTTGTTCAGGGCGCTGAAGACCAAGGGAAACACGCCGAAGTACGGTCTGATCTACCATTCTTCGTTCATTGGCAAGGCGTCTGCCAAGAACAAGGGACGAATCTCCAGATACCTGGCCAACAAGTGCTCGATTGCCTCCCGAATAGATAACTACTCTGACGAGCCAAATAACGTTTTTGGCCAAATTCTGAAGAAGCAGGTTGAGCAGAGACTTGAGTTCTACGACACCGGAAAGTCGCCAATGAAGAACTCGGAGGCCATCCAGGAGGCTCTTGAGCTTTCGGGCAAGACCGGTGGTGCTGCCGATCTGATTGAGGAGCCAAAGAAGGAGAAGAAGGAAAAGAAGAAGGAGAAGAAGGAAAAGGAGGACAAGAAGGAAAAGAAGGACAAGAAGGACAAGAAGGAGAAGAAAGACAAGAAGAGACACGCTGAGGACGGCGACGAGGACGAGAAGAAGAAAAAGAAGAAGAAGAAGTCCAAAGACTGATTAGGTAGAGCAACGTAGATAAATTGAATTTTTGATCCGATTATGTCAGAAACGTGAAATGGCATCACAAGAGGGTTTAAAAATAAATACCGTTTTGTTCTTATCTATAACCACCTGAGTTTGGTGATTGGTTATTTTAGCAGTCTATTTGCCTACACGACCCGACGACAGTACTCTCCAAGTTGTTGATCCTGGTATTTGCTGAGTTTGCTGGTTCTTTGAATTCACTAAGTGACTCATTATTGCTGCTTTACCCGAGTTTCCATCCTGCCAGCTTTATCTTTTCCTAGATCATGTCATCTCCCACAATGTTTAAACAAAGCTACACCAGGGAAGCTTCCGGCTCCAGCTCCCACGAGAAACAGTCCCTGAGCTTCGGCCACAAGCAGTCGGTGGCTTCCCACTCTCCCCCTTCGCGCAGACGCAAGTCCTCCTTCACTACGTCATCCTCCCCGTACGCTCGCAGACGCTCATTCCTGTCTAAATCTATGCTTGACAACGACAACTTCCAGATATATGAGCTGTCCTCTTCGGCACCGTCGGCGTGCTTTGTGTCGGAAGAGAACGGCTCGCGGGCCAGAATCCCTTCCTTTTCAATCAACCTCACCCAGTCACAGGGTTTCATCTGGAACCAGGACTTGTTCGCGTCGTCGTACCAGCAAGTCCGAGCCGGGCTCAACCCGGACGAGTTCCAGGAGGGTTCCAAGAGCGTCGAGGTGGTAGACATCATTCTTGACGACGACACAGATACCGAGAACCTGGCTGGGTCGCAGAAAGAGCCGGGTCGCGAGAAGAAAGGCCACCAGGAGTCGCACGGGGCCGGCTGCGACGACGAGAGCATTTTTCCGGTTGACTACTAGAGTTCTTTGTTTTGCCGCATTCCATGACCTTACGATACTGTTGCTACGTATATACACCGCGCCGGGTGGGAGCTTGCTGTAGTATGCTTTCTGCTACAGCCGATCGACGCGTCGCTCTGCTTGCTAGTACTCTGAAAAAATTTCCATATCCAACATTTGGCCGTAGTCGAAAAACCCCAGGAATCCAATCTTCGACTGACATTGCCCCGCCCGTCGCCATGTTCAGACTCCTCGGCTCAGCATTCCCGCGCATACACACTCGTCTCGCGTCGACACTGGCCGTACCGGCTGCCAGACAGATCCCGGCTATGATCGCCCGTCCACAAAATATCTCGCTTACAGGCTTCAAATTTGTCAGTCCCATTGTTGCCGGTCTCACAGAATCCCGCGAGCTTGTGCTCTCCTCGGTGCTCCGCAAAAGAAGACTGAAAATGAAAAAACACAAGCTCAGAAAGAGAAGAAAGGCCCAAAGAGCTCTCAGAATTAAGACCGGTAAATAAATGTACATACTCTCAAACAGTCCCTACTATACAGCATCACAGCTCCGTGTCGACGCCCTCAGGATGGTCGTCGACCCAGTTCGAGACCCACTGTGCCAGTCTCGCCACATTCTCGTCCAGCGAGTCGACGTCCTCGCTGTGCAGTTCTATCACGATGCGCTCGTCGTAGTTGTCTCTGGCCTCTGTGAGAAGCACCTCCATGATTTCCACCTCAATGTTTTCGCGGATTTTGCCTTCCTTATACCCTCTCTTGGCCAATCTGTCGTACAACAGGGTATTGTTGCACCGCAGCACCACAACGAGGTCGATCCAGCGCTCTGGAAAAATCTCGCAACAGTGCCAATCAATCACCAGTCCGCCCTTGGTAGCCTCAGGCTCCAGCGAGTCCAGCAGCTTGTCCTCGTCAACAATAGCAGAGTCCCTCTCCTTGTCGTAGCCGTCGATGCACCCCTTGGTCTTTGCGTACTCGCTGACGTTAACATGTGTCAGGCCCTTTACCTGCTCACACAGCGCCTCCGCGTGTGACGTTTTGCCGCAGCCGGGTGTCCCTGTGATGATGATATTGGGCAGTTTTCGAGGCATGATTTGGCTGGATTTTTAATTTTTTTATTTCTGGGCCCAGATACCTCTCTGTTACCCGGTACAGTCAATTTTCAGCAAAAGCTCCAGTACCACAGCTAACCAGAAACAGTCTTCGGCGAGGATTTCTACACGCAGTACACACAAGATTGGCCTTGATTTTTGCATCGGACAGCTTGCAAATGTGTAAGTAGCCGGCGTACGGCGTTATTGCCGCCAAATACTAACAGCGCTAGCTGCTTGGGGAAACAATACCGGTACCGATCATGGTACGAATAATGCTGGGAACAACGATAAATTCCCGGTTCTCGGGGCACTTCCGACACAAACACAGAATAACCACCAGCAGCGACCTGAAGTGACGGACATTCAGCAGCAGATCAGCCAGACACAGGCGGTTTTGAACGCCATTGAACAGGCCAGCAGAAACAAGGCGTCGCTGCTGTCGGGGCTGGGCTCTTCGATCAACGGCTCGACGAAGAGCGAGCCGGAGATGGCCGACATCGATAAATACGGGCTGAAGGGCCTGTTGCCGGTCCTGAAAATGCAGAACAACGAGCTCAACACAGTAGCGACCGGGCTGGACCTCAACATGCTGGGGCTGGACCTGACCCCGAGAAACGACGATGTGCAGATATCCAAGACGTTTGCGTCTCCGTGGCTCGAGACAAGCCGGTCGGAGGTGGAGCCTGTTTTCTCTGTGCCGCAGTCGTTCCAGATAAATAGCGAGGAGCTCGTTTCTGTGGAGAGCAGAATCAGCTCGTTCAACGACGAGACGCTATTTTTCATCTTCTACTCCAAGCCCAGAGACGTGCTCCAGGAGCTGGTGGCCAGGGAGCTCAACAATAGAAACTGGAGATACCACAAGGACCTGCAGGTGTGGCTGACGAAGGACTCGAGCGTCGAGCCGACGGTCAACGGGCCAGGCTCCGAGAACGGCACCTACGTGTTTTTCGACCCGACCTCCTGGGAGTACGTCACCAAGGACTTTGTGCTGTACTACCAGTCCATCATATAGTGTATATTATTTATCTAACATGTGCACGACCTGCAGTGAAAAAGACGTTAATATTTAGCTTTATCTGGTGAGATAGCGTACGATTCTAAAATTTCGCCTCATGACAGAGTTTATAGAGCTTAGTCTCTCGCAGACGGAGCGCGGCTCTGTGGACAGAAAGGGCCATAGACGGTCGAAGAACGGGTGCATGACGTGCAAGATCCGCAAGAAACGGTGCGACGAACAAAGACCCAGCTGTGGGGCGTGCATCCGGCTCAAGAAGGAGTGCAAGTACGTGAGCGAGGAGATGACGAAGGAGGAGGTGCAGCGGCTGCGGCGGGAGTGCAAGATCTTGGAAGCCGAGCGCAAATGTCGCCGTCGCAAGCCGCAGCAGCCTAGACCCAAGACGGAGCCTGTGGGCGAGCCCCTGGGCGGGAACAAGGTCGTTTTCAACCCGCTGTCGGAGATGAGCACCGTTTCCGGCCCGCACGCGGCGGCAGTTTCTGTGTGGAACGCATTTGACGGCATGGAGCAGCTGGAGATAAAGCAAAGTGCCGAGCCGGGCCAGTTGGTGAGCATGCAGCTCAGTCCGTCCTCGTTTGCGGCGAATTTCTCACCGAATTTCGCCAAGTTCCTGAACGAGCTGCCCCTGGACGAGGGCCGACGGCCGTCTGCTTCCGGGGACATGACGCCGCTGCAGCTGGAGACCCCGCCCTCCGTGGCGAGCCCGCTCTACGCGAGCCCGTCGATCGTGACAAACTCGCCGCTCGCGTCGCTGTCCAGCGTGGGCAAGCAGCTGTACGAGTACTACCGCGACAACCTGTGTCACGTGGTGTCGGTGGTGCGCAAGAACGAGAACATGTACCTGCGCACGTTTCTGCCCATGGCACACATGGACAAGAGCGTGCTGTACGGGATTCTGGCCTGGAGCGCGTTCCATCTGGGCGGCAGCAGGATGGAGCAACAGGGCCAGTACTACATCAACCGGGCGATCGAGGTGATTGGAGAGCGGCCGCTGCTGCCGAATGAGTCGCGCGAAAATTACAGGGCTCTGACGGAGGAGCTGCAGGACGAGGAGCTGGTGACCAAGGAGACGGACGAGTTCGACGACTCTATGGCGATGTCGAAGCTGAAGTTCTCAGACATGATCGATCTGCGGCTGGCTGCGCTGATGATCCTGTGCGGAGTGGAAATATGCAAGGGCGACGTGAGCAAATGGGCCAAGTACCTGCACTACGGCGCGAGCCTGATCAAGAAAAAGGGCGGGATCCGGTCCTTCAACGGGTGCAAGGACGAGCATTTTCTGGTGACCAACTACGCGTACCACGACATGATGTCTGCGGCGATTGTCGAGGACCGCCAGCTGCACTTTGCGCTCGAGGAGTACGAGGACATGTGGCTGGCGTCGAACCGGATCCGGTTTCTGGACCCGCTGCACGGGCTGTCGTCGCCGGTGTTCAAGATACTGGCGGAGATCAACCAGCTGGCGGTGAAGACGCGGCAGACGCTGAAACAGCACCACGAGGTGCCGCTGAGCGAGGACTGCGGCGGGGAGCAAAAACGGCCGCAGCGCATGGCGGAGGTCTACGACAAGATCATGCAGGAGGGCTACGCCCTGGACTCCAAACTGAACGAGGCTTCGCCAAACTATATACTGATGAACGACATGGACCCGTCGGACTTCGAGCTGCAGCTGACCATGTTCGAGGCGTTCCAGCTGGCGGCCAAGATCCACCTGCGGCAGTCGGTGCTGCGCATGAACCCCGGGTCGATGGAGATCCAGTACCTGGTGGACCAGCTGACGGCGTCGCTGGACATCCTGGTGGGGACGC
Source organism: Ogataea haglerorum (assembly GCF_019207285.1). NCBI lineage: Eukaryota > Fungi > Ascomycota > Pichiomycetes > Pichiales > Pichiaceae > Ogataea > Ogataea haglerorum. The sequence goes on from NW_025065151.1 coordinate 637,948, forward strand.
GGCTGGTGGCGTGCATCTGCTTCCCGGTGTTCATAGCCGGGATGAACTGTGTGTACGCGGACCGCGAGCAGATGGAGGCGCGCATCGACGACGTGGTGAAGCGGTACCGGTGGAAAAACATCGTGCGGTGCCGGCTGGTGATGAGAGAGGTGTGGAAGGTCAACTCGAACGGCGAGCGGTGGGTCGACTGGTACGAGATTGTGCGCCGGCTGGGCTGGGACTTGAGCTTCGCGTGAATAGAGTAAGTCACACTTTTTGCAGCAGATGGAGTCTGTCGCGGATGGAGTCCATCACGTAGCGCAGGCCCTGCCGAGACTTTTTCAGGTTCTCGTCGAACTTCGACTGCGACCACCGCTCGATGCGATTCTTGATGCCCAGGCCCTGGAACCCGGACGAAAACGTGACCGTGGTGTTGTTTGTTGTCTGGTTCAGCTCGCGGTCGAAGGTGTACTGGTTGTACTCCTGGATCTGGATGATTTTGGTGTGGTCGAGGTTGCGGGTGTACGTTTGCATGGTCTGGCTGCCCGGGTCGACGACGGTGCGCTCGATGATCCAGGACGTGGAGATCTTGCCCAGAAACGGCTTGACCCACTTGGGCAGCCGGCCGGTCTTCATGATGAGCTTGGTCTGGTGGAGACGGCCTTCGGCGTCGATGTGGCGGTCAATTGTGTCGATGGAGAGCACGTGCGACGAGTACGGGTTCGGGTACCGGTTGAAATACGCCAGCGTGGCGGTCTCGAAGGTGTGCGGGAACGTGTGGGAGTTGTGGAAATAGAGCACCATCCGGACGAATAAATAAAAATGAGTTAAATTTTCACACCTCAGGCCAATTACAGGGAGATAAAATATAATGTATTTATTACGGCTATTAGGCTTTCTTTAGCTTGTCCTTCTTTTTGTAGCTGTCGATGTAGAAGGCCGCAAACAGCATCGTCAGCGGGGTCAGGTAGAACACGTTGATGAAGAGCGCGAGCGCCTCCTCGCTCGTCGAGATGCAGCTGCGGTACGTGCCGCTCAGCACGTCCAGGTAGCGCACAAACAGGTGCACCACCGCGAGCGAGCCGCCAAAGACAAACTGGCAGATCTGCAGCGTCGTGAGCGTCTGCTTGAAGAAGCCGCCGAGACGCACCCCCACACACGCCAACGTGTAGTAAAAGTACATGATCGAGTGGATGAATGAGTTGAACACCACAAAGATCCAGATTGGCGGCGACGCAAACCGCGTGCCGGACCACATCGACAGGATGGCGCCCGAGTGGTGGTAGCTCTGCAGCAGCGACGCCGGCCTGCCTTTCAAAAGGATGATCACCGTGTCCAGGATCTCATAGTACTTGGACAGGTAGAACACGTACGAGTAGAAAGCCAGGCCCTTGATTGAGTCGCCCTGGTTATGCCAGATACCGTGGTCGACGTCGCAGATACTCTGCCAGAACAGGTCGACCGGAGAAAGCTCGCTGGAAAGCGAGTAGTAGCGGCCAATCAGGTCCGGGATCAGCTCGTGCGAGTAATAGTAGATTGTGGTGGTCATGCCGAGGAAAGTCCACACAGAGTAGACGCAGAGCGCCACATTGTGGAGCAGCACAAACAGCTTGAAGTAGCGGTTCTTGGCAACGGCATACGGAGCCGACGGAAGACGTTTCGGAACCGCCTGTCCCGGGTTCTTGCTCTGGAACAGCCGTAGCTGTCTGCGAACAACAATCTTGTTCACCAAATGGACAGAAATAAAGTACACAAACGCCACCGTGACGGGCGTAAGATAGTGCAAGGATGCCGGGTAGAACTTTTCCCTCAGAAAGGTGTTGGATGTGTCCAGAGGGAACTCCTTGAACGGGGAGCTCGCGATGCTCGGGAGATGGAACACCTCGGAATTGGGCAGCCAATTCCACGATATCAGCTTGTACGGCAGAGTCTGCTCGATAACGTCCATGGGAGAAAGTGTGCTGGGGCCGACAGGAGGGCAAACTAAAACACGGGATCCAGGAAAAGTTTTCTGTCCGAAATTACCCAGAGCAGGCTTTTATTTTGTTGAACATTGGCCTGGGTTGTGATTACGTAAGCGCCGAAAAAGGGTTGTGTTGGGTGTTCTGTTGCCTGGAGGGGCGTTTCGGTTGAAGGCAAGCGGGGCGTCCGCTGGAGCGGTGCGCCTTGGAGCGCCAAGGCGGCGAAAAAAAGGCGAGTGCAAAAGAGAGGCAAAAGAAAGTGAGGGAGGGAGAGCGCCTCCAAATATTTCTCTTTTGGGCTGCACGGTGCTGTCTACGGCCGGGACGAGGTGTACTGCAGAAAGCCGGGGTATGGGGTAACAAGAGGAACAGTGGGTTGTCTGCGGCGTGGGTGTGTCTGCACGTCGTGTTAAGTTATTTACGAGACGCAGCCCAATCGGAGCAGGAGGACGCGCAAAAGAAACGTGGAAACGCCAGCACACGGAAAATTTTCCTATTGTTGCCACCGGAAAAACTTTTTTTCGTGCTGGTGGGACCAGTTTCGGCGCCCGCCTCTCCCCCACGAAATCCGCGCGGTGGGAAATGTGGGTTCACTCTGGGCCTACATTTCCCAAAATTCCGGGATAAGAGTTAAATAAGATGCGTCTTGCCCTCCGCTGTAATTTTTATTTCTTTTCGCTATGGAAGAACACAAGAAAGAGAACGACCGGCCTTACAAGTGTCCGATCTGCGACAAGGCGTTCCACCGGCTAGAGCACCAAACCCGCCACATCAGAACACACACCGGCGAAAGACCCCACCATTGCACCTTCCCAGGCTGCACCAAAAAATTTTCTAGGTCGGATGAGCTGACCCGCCATCTGCGTATACACACCAACCCGACGGTGCGCAAGAGACGCTCGCAAAACAAAAACATGAAAAACGGCGTCCAGATGCCCCAGCAGCAGCAGCAGCCCCAAATCCTCATGCCGATGGGCTACGATATGATGGGGCAGCCAATTTACCCGCAGCCGGTTCCCATCTATATCATTCCGCAGGGCACGGCGATCCCGCTGTCCGCGTACCAGAACAACGGCGGGTCGCCGCAGATCGTGGTCAGCGGGACGTCGCCAGGCCAGTTCCAGAGCGCACAGAGCACCCCGACCAGTCCTGGCCAGCACCCTGGCGAGGCGCGGCCGCTGACGGGGGTCAAGTCGACGCCGTCGCTGCAGTCGTATTTCGGCAGCCACGCAACAGACTTCACGCCGCCGCAGTCGTCGCTGTCGTCGCGCACCAGCTCGTCGAACTCGCTCCGCTCGCTGGACTCGTCCTCCTCCACGCTCGCCTCCGGCACCCCTGCCGCCAAGGGCGCTGTGCCGCCGCTGTCGTCGCTGTCGTCGCTGCAGCGCATGACGCCGATCCGCATGTCGTCCTCGGGCTCTGTGCCGCGCGTGTCGTCGATGCTGTCGCGCTCTGTCTCGTCTGCGTCGCTAGCGACGCTCGTCCACGACGACACCCCAGCCAAGAAAAAATCGCGCCCTAGTTCCCCCACCCTACTCGGCAACGCCAGCAGCTTCAATTCGGCAGAGTCCATCGACCGCTCCATGGCCATCTTCAACATCACCTCGCCCTCGGAAACGCCGCTCACCACCCCGATGCACTCGCCCACCCTCAAGCCCGCCACCAGCTCCCAGAACATCCACCTCCCGCCCATCAGCTCCATGGTGCGTGGCATCGCCGAGCTCGACGAGGAGCTCTTCCACAGAAAGCTCCCCCACAGCCCGGAAGAGCGCGCCAAAGACGTCCTCAGCAGAGTCCCTGCTCCGCCGCGGCCCGTGCTCTCCAAAGACAACTCCAGCAGTTCGGGCATCCTCACCATCGAGAACCTCGTCAACAAACAGTGATACTCCCTTAATTCTCTATAGATACCGAAATACACCTTACTTGCTACTTCTGCGTGCTCGCGCTGCCGATGCCCTGTTTCGTCAGCTTCACCGTCGCCTGGATCGGCTCGGTGATGCCGCTGTTGGTCCTGCCCAGCGCGCTGCCCTTCTGCCACCCCATCTTCTCGAGCAGCTGCCGCCCCACGTTGTCCGCGCTGATCTCCGGCGCCGCCGCCGCCACCACGTCGCCCTCGCGCGGCGCCCACTTGCGGCCCTGGCCGTGCTCCTTGCTGCTCTTCTTGCGCTTGTTCTTCAGCTCCATGATCTCGTCTTTCGACAGGTGCACGTCTGTGCGCCGGAAAATCGGCCGCTGCTTCATGATCCGCGCAACCTGCGAGTAGTCCGGTACCCGCTTGTACGTGTGCTTCGTCTTGATCGCCACCAGGTGCGTCTTCGGCCCGTTGCCCAGGCTGCGCGGCTTGAGGTGGTAGCACTCGGCCAGTTTGCGCAGCGTGCGCAGCCCGTGCGGGTCCAGCGGCGGCCACTGCAGCGTCTCGCGGCTCGCGTCGTGGTAGAAAAGGTCGTACTCGTGCTTCATGTCGCGCACGTGCAGCTCAAACGGGTACTTGGCCAGCAGCTCGCCGGTGCCGTTCGCGACGCTGCGCGGCTTCTCCTTTGACCGGTGCCGCCTGGAAAAACTCTCCAGAAGCGTCTGCCGCAGGTCCTCGTCCATGTCTTCCTCCAGCACCAGCCGTTTCTTGCGGCCCTTGCCGGTCGTCTGCAGCGACGCCGTCGGCTCCGCGAGCTCGATCGGGTCGTTGATCACGCGCGACGAGTAGAACGCCACCATGTCGTCGACGCCAGACCCGTCAGAGTCGTCGTCGCTCGAGGCCGGCTCCGGCAGCGGCTCCGGCTCGCGAAGATGCTCGGTCGCGTACTCGAAAAACGCGGCCACACGGTGTTCCGGCAGCCCGTGGTCCACGAGCAGCTCCGCGAGGTCGTCTCTGTCGAACCACTGCGTCTCGTCTTCCAGAAACGCGCAGCGTGCGAAGTACTGCGTGGTGGCCGCGCCGTAGCGCACGTTGTCGATGCGCACGAGATCCACGTTGAACGCGTAGTCGTCGGCGTCGTAGCCGAACGGCACCGGGCCTTCAGCGGAGGAGGCGTCCGACTCCCTGAACGAGCCCGCGTCGTTGTCTATGTCGTATATCGCCTCGCCCGCGTCGTCGGACTCGGGCAGCTCTCCGTGGGTTTCGCGGGGGGAGTCAGCTTCCTGCGCACTTTCGCTCTCGTCGGGCTCTCCCGGCCCTCCCTCCTCCTCCTCCTCCTCCTCCTCCTCTATTAGCGTCTGTCCCTCCTCTTCTGTCTGCTCGTCCCCCTCCAGGTGCATTCCTCGCACCCCCTTCAGCAGCTGGCGCGGGTCGTACACCTCGCGCGCCTTGACGAACTCCATCGGCAGCTTGCGCAGCGGCCGTTTCAGCGTCTCCTCGCGGTGACGGCCCGTGAACTCGACCTCCCGGGCCATGTGGCCGGCCTGCAGGTCCATCAGCTCGCTGAACTCGCCGTGCGGACGGGCACTGCGCGCCGCAGGCGGCTGCTGGCGGCTACCGCGGCCACTGCCTCTCCTCGCGCCGCGTTGCGCCCGGCGTCCTTTCTTTGCCATACTGTCAAGTATTTTTCGTGACAAAAAGCAAGGGCAAAGAAGGAAATATTTTCTTGTCTATGCTTTTCCTTTTCTATGGCATCCCATAGCTTCAACACCCTTCACACCGTGTTTGAGTACATCTGGGATCGCGAGCTGCCCAATGACGACTTCACAAACACGCTCACCGTGCTGGGCAGGACATACGCGCCCTGCCGGCCCCCACATCAGGAGAGGACCCCAGACCTCAAGACGCTGTTCCATCGGCTCAAGCAGGACCAGGCCGCCGAGACAGAGGCCAGTTGGCCGCGCGAGTTCCTCGGCGACGTGCACTCGAGAATATGGCTCACGTACCGGTCTGGTTTCCCGCTCATCAGGCGCGCAGAGGACGGCCCGAGCCCCCTCAGCTTTGGCTCGCTCCTCAGGGGCACCGTTGATCTCGCCACGGTGACCAAGGGGTTCACGACAGACGCAGGGTGGGGGTGCATGATCCGCACGTCGCAGTCGCTGCTGGCCAACAGCCTGCTCCAGCTGCGGCTCGGCCGAGACTGGAGATACGACCGGACGCGCGAGTGCCCCAAACACGCCGAGATCGTGTCGTGGTTCGTCGACATCCCCACCGCGCCGTTCTCGATCCACAACTTTGTCGAGCAGGGTGCCAATTGCGCAGGAAAAAAGCCCGGCGAGTGGTTTGGCCCGTCTGCTGCCGCGCGCAGCATCCAGGTGCTGTGCGAGGCAAACTATGATAAAATAGGGCTCAAGGTGTACTTCACCGCGAGCGGAGACATCTACGAGGACGAGCTCTTCGAGCTGGCGCAGTACGGCGCCGAGCTGCGGCCCGTGCTGATCCTTGCCGGGATAAGGCTCGGGGTCAAAAACGTCAACCCGCTGTACTGGGACTTCCTGAAGAAAACGCTGAGCTGGCCGCAGTCGGTGGGCATCGCAGGCGGTAGGCCGTCTTCGTCGCACTATTTCTTTGGGTTCCAGGGCGACTACCTGTTCTACCTGGACCCGCACGTTCCGCAAAAAGCACTGTTAATAGCATCCGAGGCCCCCCACGAGAGCCCCGACCCGAACCACTACGTGGAGGTCGAGTCCGGGCTGGACCTGGACTCGGTCCACACAAACAAGATCCGCAAGCTGCATTTGGACCAGATGGACCCGTCGATGCTGGTGGGGCTGCTGGTCGAGAACCGCGCCGGCTACGACGCGCTCAAACGCTGCATCAACACGCACGACCAGAAGTCGCGGTTCCTCAGCGTCTACGACTCGCGGCCCGTGCTTGCGGCCAAGAGCTCCGGCGCGCTCGACGAGAGCGAGTTCGTGGACCTTGGCGTTCTGTCGATGAACGAGTACGACGCGATCGACGACTGCGACGAGCACAGCGACGCCGGCGCGTGCCATGCGCTGCTGCGCAAGGAGCGTGCGTTCTCGCACCCCGTGCTGGTGGCCATGGACCCCGAGGAGCCGGAGGAGATCGACGCGTCGATCCATTTCGACAAGGACGCCTCGATTCTCGAAAAGGACCCGGACCGCGCCAACGAGACGTTTGAGGAGATCCACGTTTCCGAGACCGAGAGCCGCTTCGAGCCGGACGAGCCCGTCGTTGTCAGCCACGACTCTGCCGCAGTAATGTAAAGTAGATAATTATTTTTCACCCCGGGCTGTGCTGCAAAAAATACGCGTAATGGATTCATCTTCAGACCGTGGCCTGGAGGACGATTTGGAGCTTGACAACGACATCCAGCACACGCCCCTATCGGACTACGAGGCCGGCGAGGCCACAAAGCAGTCGGCCGTGGCGGACGCGGCGAAATTCGAGCTCGAGGCCCAGCAGGCACTCAAGTCCCAGATTCTCATCCTGTGTTCTGCGCTCGGCGGGGCCGACGACAGCGGCAAGTACGTGCTGGGCGTCGACGCGCTGGCGTGTCTCAAGGACATCAAGCGCTGGATCAAGGTTGTGGACGACGCGTCGGACAGCTGGAACGTGGCCTCGGCGTGCGACGACAACGGCCTCGTGGTCAACGATCTGATCCCGATACTGGTGCAGCTGCCGGCCCGCGCCGCTGAGTCGAACCGGGCATTTTACCACAGCATTCTGCTCGCCGCCCTGGAGCTTTTGGTGGCGCTGACGCGCCCGCTGGTCCTCGACACGGAGCGCGCCTCGGCGGCGAAGATTGACCTGTACATCAAGCTGAAAAAATCGCACGTCCGGTACAAAGACCGCATTCTCAACTACGAGGGCGGACGGTGTCTGAAAAGCGTTGTCGGGCTGACAATCCCGATCCTGAGCACGCCGCGAGACCAGCGGAGCCCCAAGGACACCGTGATCCTCAACTTGTGTCTGCACCTGTTCCGCAACGTGCTGCGCATCGAGCCGGCAGACACAACGGTGGGGCCGCGGCGCAGCGCGTCCAAGACGCAGCAGGTCAACGACAACATGCCGCGCGGCGTGAGCGCGGAGGACATCAGCTTCTCGCACACGGTGTGCGTTTTCCGCGACAACAAGGTGCTGCGGTTTGTGCAGACGATCACGGCGGGGCTGGGGCGCGAGTTCGACGAGCGCGTGCTCGGCACCGTGTGTCTCGACACCTACTTCTACCTGCTCTACGGGCTCGACCCAGCCACGGTGGCGGTGCAGGTAGACGACGGCGCGCGCGGCGGTGCAGCCGGCGCGCTGTCGCTTGGCTCCGCGCTGGAGCACGAGAAACTGCTCAAGAAAAAGCTGCTGAGCAACAACGTGACGCGCCACGCCAACTTCGGCACGCTGCTGAGCATTCGGCAGGGCGACGAGCCGGTGCTGACGGTGTCGGGCCAGAAACGGCTGATCCGCGCGGACCTGCTCGAGCAGCTCGACGCCGGCGTGTCGAAGAAGGCGGTGGCGGCGCGGCAGACGGCCAACAGGAACGAGAGCACGCGCTCGGACTTTGACCGGCGTTTGGGCGCCGAGCGCGCCAAACAGCTCTCGCGCGACGCACACAGCGTGGTCCGCGAGTTCTGCTCCGACTTCGTCGAGGCCGGCTTCGGCCCGCTGTTGCGCGCGGTGCGCCGCGCCGTGCTCGGCGAGCGCGCGTCGTCTGCTGCGTTCCTGGAGTTCCACTTCTTCTTCGTCGTCGCGTGGCTCCTCAAGTACGAGCGGCTGCTACGTGCGAGCTGCGCAGATCACGTGTTCCGGCTCGGCTACGTCCAGGACGCGCTGAGCCACGACATGCTGCGGCTCGTGGTCAAGAACAGCCTGCCGCTGTACCTGCAGAACCGCGAGCACAGTCTCCTGCGCGTCGCCGTGGGCTGTTTCCGCGAGATGCTGCTCACGCTCGTCGACATGCACCGGCTGCGGCCCGAGGACCACGCGCGGCTCTCGCCAGAGCAGCACGACGAGCTGGCCACGTACGTGGCCGCGGCCGAGCAGCTGCTGCGGCTGACGTTTTCCGCCGAAGACGACATCGAGGTGCTTTTCCACGTCGTCCACGACGCTCACAAGGTGTCGCTTGCACATGCGCTCGACATGGTCGAGTACACCCACGTGCTGTTGAAGGTGCTGCAGTACCTCGCGGACCTGCCCACGCCGCTCGCGATGGGCAGGAGGCGCCGCGGGCCCGCGCCGCAGCAGCACGGCTCCGACTCCGACAGCATGGACGACGCGCGGCTGAAACGGTATCTGCAGTTCGACCGCGCGCGCTACGAGGTGTACGAGCGCAAGCTGCTGCACGAGCGCGTGGTGGGCTGCTTCGTGTCTGTCTTTGCCAAGTTTGCCGAGCTGAGCGAGCCGCAGGTGCGCAGATGCATCTCGTACTTCAACCGGATCATGCTGAGAAAAGACGAGCACTTCTTCAAGCTGCTACGGCTCGACTTCATGCTCGCGTTGCACGACATCAAGGACGCCGTGTTCGGCCCCGCCGTGATGCGCGACCTCGGCCGTCTGCTCGGCTACTACATGCACACGCTCGAGAAAAAATGGGCCCAGACCGACGCCGTGCTGCTCGACCTGCTCACGCTCGGCCAGGACCACGACCGCGGCGTGCGCGCGTTCCTGGACACGGGCGACCTCGACGAGTGGCGTGCGCGCGAGCACGCGCAGAGCGGCGCCGACGTGGCGTTTGCCACGCCGGGCCTGTCGTACTCGCACAAGGTGAGCGTGCTGGCCAGCGCGCTCGTGTACCGCGACCAGGGCGGCCTGCTCGAGACGCTGACGGCGCTGCTGCGGGCGCGCGGCGACGACGAGCTCGTGCTGGACGACCGCGCCGCGCTGCGCAGCGGCGTGTTCCGGCTGCTGCTCGCGACAGCGGGCTTCCGCGTCGCCGCTGGCCGCGCGGTGCTGCCGCGCGACGCCGACGCGGGTCACGTGACCGCGACGCTGGAGCTGCTGGAGCAGGCGCGCGAGCAGCCGCTGGAGAGCGACGAGGTGGAGGCCGAGCTGGTGGAGGCGGCGCAGGAGACGCAACCGGAGCCCGACGGCGGCGCAGCACGGTTCGACGACCTCGGCTCGGACAACGACCTGGAGACGCTGAGCCGAGTCTCTGAGAGCGTGGACCGGCTGGATGCGTTGGAGGCGGCGCTGGAGAAGAAGACTGGCAAGCGACGGCGCGACCCCGACGCGGACGAGCCGCGATTTGCGGCCTCCGCACGCAAGCGCAAGGCCCGTGCTACGAGGACGAAGCGGCGCAAGAGCGCGCCGAAGCACGACGAGCCGAAGCAGCATCTGTCGTCGAAGTACGTCGACTCGGACGACGACGCGTCGGACGCAGAGAAAGAGGCCGAGTTCTTCCGCCGGGAAGAGCAGCTGCAGGCGCTGATCCAGGCGAACGGCGGCGTGATCAGTCCGGAGCAGTTCCAGCGGCTACTGGGCGGCGGCGGACAGCAGAGACGGATGGTGGACCTCAGCGAAAGCGAGGAGAGCGTGCTCAGCGGAAGCGAAGGCGCGGATAGCTCGCAGGCGTCGATTGTGCGCGCCCGCCGCGGCCGCGCCGTGATCGACGAGGATGAGTAATAAATAGCAGTCTCTATACACCTGCACGTATAAAATCTACGCGACACAGTGGTCGTCGTCGGCGCTGCGCAACGCGCTCAGCACGGTCTGCGTGGACGACAGCACCATGACACAGAGGCCAAACGCTATGCACAGGTACAGCGGTAGCTTCTCTCTGAGCGGCTTCGTCTTGGTCAGCTTGAGAAAACAGAGCGGCGGCAGGATGAACGCGAGCAGCGACGCGGACGTGGCGCCGACGAGCTCGAGGATGGCTCCGAGGTTGCACGTGAACAGCGCCACGAGCATCGGCAGGCCGGCGAGCGCGGTGGTGATCAGCAGGTGCTGCGCCGTGGACAGCTCCGGGATCTCGTGGCGGTGGTAGACCTCGAGCAGGTCGCGCACGACCGCGCGCACCACGTACAGCTCGAGCGGGTACGTGGTGAGCATGTTGAGGCCGAAACAGAGCCGCGCGACGTTGACGACCCAGTCGTCCGCGGGGAAATTGTTGAGCACGTTTCCCTTGGTCTTGGGCCCGAACGCGAGGTAGCCCGAGACGCCCATGACGCCGCACACGACGCCGGAGAGCGCGCACGCGACGTGGGTCACGCGGTTGAAGCGGTCGAGCGTGGGCTTTCTGATCGAGTCGTAGATGAACGTGGTGTTGTGGTGGCACACGAGCGCAAACGAGATCACGCTGATGCTCTGGAAAATGCCCGGCTCGAAGAACCAGCCCGCCCCAGACACCTGGCCCCGAACGTCCGCCGGCATGGCCGGCCCGCGGAACACCACGATCAGCAGGATCACAGACATGCTGACGAGCGCAATGCCGCTGGCCTTGGCGAGCCGGCCGATGTCCTTCGTCAGCGACAGCGGGAACGAGATGCCCATGATGCACAGCACGATCAGCGTGTTCCTGGCGAGCAGGAAGTCCGCCACCTTGGACCCCTGCACCTGGCGCGCAAACACAGACCTGAGAACGTGCGGGATGGTGTCGCCGATGATCACGGCAAACCCGACGTTGCCGCCAAACCCAAACAGACCCTGAGCCAGCAGGATCGCGGTCTTGCCCACGTCGCCGAACGCATGGCTCACAAAGCCGGTGTACGTCTTCGCTCCGGACAGCTTGGTGTTGACGATGATCATGCGGAGCGTCCAGTCGTTGACGACGGCAAGCAGCACCAGCAGCACCAGCCCCGTCAACAGCCCAGCGTTGCGGAACGCCCGCGGTATGCCCACGATGCCTGCTCCCAGGATCGAATTGGACATGTTGAAAAAGGCCGCCTGCAGGTCGCTTTTGCCGTGCTCTGTCACGAGATGCTGCAGCGCGGCGTCCTCCTGGCCAGCCTCGTCCTCAAGTAGAAGCTGCTCGCGCTGGTCGCGCAGCTCGCCCGGGTCCTGTGGCATGACAGGATTATAATTCGATATAGAGAAATATATTTATTTATCCCGCCTCGCACCGTTTTCCAGCGCAAATCACTTTGTTTCCTATTTCTCTTTTATTATGAAACCGTCCAAGAAACAGGCCGACGGCCCCGCCTCGCGAGTGGGCTCCTTCATGGGCCTGCGCAGAGGGTCCAAGACGGTGGACCAGGGCTCTGTCAGCTCGCCAACAGGCACGCTGTCGCGGATGAACACCAACGCGTCCATGTACTCGATCAACGAGTCGCCCACGAAGAACGGGCTTTTCTCGCGCACAAAGACCCTCCCGGCGTCCGACGCCAGCAGCATCGAGTCGCCGCTGTCGCGGATGACGACCAACACCAGCATTGGCGGGCCGTCCACCACTTCCGTGTACTCTTTGCCCTCATCCCATACCAAAAAGCTAAGCAGTGCAAATTTCAAGAAAGCTCACCGACATACCATTTCGGACGACTTCGAGCTCGAGCCGCCGGAATCCGAAGAGGAGATCGAGGTCATGTTCAAGGAGGTGATGATTTCCAGAGACTTCAACAGTCTGCCGGAAAAGGCACGCAAAGAGATGGAAAACTACCCTGTGGACCGAAAGTGGATGCTTATCCGACAGCACAAGCTAGCCGAGTACAAGAAACAGCGCATGATGCAGCAGCAGCAGCAGCAGCACTCGGCCGTCCCCAGCCGAAGCGTCTCCACGGCCAGCACCGTCGTGACAGAACGGTCCACTCCTTCTGCCGGAAAGGCGTTTGACGCGCAGTTTTACGTGGTGCAACTGATCGGAAACAAGATCACTAACGACCAGCTCAAGGAGCTAGACATCTGTTTGAGCTCGGAAGAACTGCACTGGACCGAGCAGTTCCTCAATCTGCAGGGAGCAGTGGCTCTTTGCAACGTGCTGATGCAGCTGTACAAGACCAAGCCGCTCGTCAGGTCACAGGGCGTGCCCAACCGCCATCAGCCGCCATCTCCCGCACAGATCCTCTTCACCAACCCTGCAGAGGACTACGAGACCGTGCTCGACAAGGAGACCAAGCTGTTCCGTTGCATCAAGGTAATAGCCGACCTCACTATCGGAATCGACCATCTGCGCAAGATAGACATATTCATACCCGCCATTCTGGGCGGCCTCTATTCGACGCGGCCGCAGGTCCGTAAGTGGGCCACCGACATCATCACATACTTCTACCACAAGACCAACTGCAGTCCGCTAATATACAAAACCATTCACAAGCCCGTCAACGACAACGTCCATCTGGCGTACATCAAGGAGCTCTACGTCTCGCGGCCCAATCTGCTCGACCGCAAGTCGCAGTATATCCTGTCGAACGCTGAGCGGGTTAAGAAGTACGAGGCGTGGTTTTGGGCCGTCATCAGACTGTTTGAAGGGCGCGGCAAGATGGGCAGCCGTGTAGGCTCCTACGACGAGTTCAAGCTCAGCGGGCCGATCTCGAACAACTTCCTCATTGAATACGGACTCTCGACGCTCTTGTTGATCAACACGCTTCTCCAGTACTCCAAAGACCTCGCAGATAGGACCAAGCTGCGCCGGCTGTTTCAAGTTGCGGGTATGACCGAGCTGTTTGAGCATCTGCGGCCGTTGGAGAACGTGGACATAGACCACAGTATTGCCAACATCGAGAGCTCGGAGCGCGCCGATTTGCAAGAGCTTAAGCAGATGGAGGAGTTCCAAAACAACAACATCAACTTCAACGACCCGTTGTCGCTGTTTCAAGCGATGCTTAACAAGGCCAAGGGCACCGAGGCTGAAGGATATTTGACGTCGATGATTCAGAATATGTTCATCAGCCAGTCGTCGAATTTGCACACGCTGGATCCGCAGCAGGTGCACAGGAACTTGAAGCTCATGGACACCTTTGTTTCGAACATCACCATGGCGTCCGGCGAAGACGACACAGACATGAACATATCGATCAACCGGCTGATAGCGTCGTATCGGACAGACGAGATTGCACGGAAGGCCATGATCGAGGCGCGCGAGGCCAAGAAACGCGCGGAGGAGGCCGAGGCTGAGCGCGACAATGCGTTGCAAAAGCTCAACGAGGGCTCTAAAGGTGTTATTGAAAAACTCTACAGAGACATAGCAGAAAGAGACACGATTCTGGATCGGCTGCGTGAAAAGCTTGAAGCCAAGGAGAACGAGGTCAGCGAGTTGCGCAGATTGCGGGTTCTGGACAAGCACCAGCAGGAAACCGAGATGCGCGAGATGTTGCTTCTGCTGCATAGCCAGCGGTTGCTCTCCAGCCCGCCAGACTCCTCGGAAACGGCGTCTTCGTCGCTCAAGACCGAAGGATCGTCCACCGTGGAGGAGCTGCGCAAACGTCTCAAGTCGCAGGTAGACAAGAATAAGGTGGAGGTCAAGAGAATTGGCCAATCTGGAGTGGAGCCGAACGCTCGACTACGTGATTTGCGGTTTAAGATGGACTTGTTGGAAAGAGAGGCCAGGGACCTGGAAAACACGGAGTTTGAGGACATTTTGGCGGAGAGGCACGACACAAACAAGGTCGACGACGTCAAGACCCTTGGCGAGCTGCGGGCCAGACTCGAGTCGTTGCAGAACGATGCAAACAAGGTGATCAAGGTGCAGGCCAACCTAAGCACGCAGGAAAAGCTCGAAAGACGCAAAATGGAGGCGCTGGACAGACTTCAACGGCTAGAGAAAACAATGCAGGAGCTGAAGATCAAGGAGTTGGAGGAGATCGACTCGGCAGACCGCCGCACACTGGATCCAAAGCAACGTGCCGTCAAGAACGAGCGTGCGGAGAAGCTGAAGAGCGAGCTTGACGAGCTGGAGACCTTGTGCAACAATCTACGGTTCCAGCTCAGTCTGACCGATGAAGAGGTCGATAAGGAGGCTCTTCTGCAGAAGTTTGAGGACCAGTACTCCAGAGGCAAAAAAGAGGTGCCAAAGGCGACGTTTGTCAGCTCTGCTCCACCAGTGTTGGTCGGTAACTCGGTGAAGAAGATCGACACCACCTCGATGAGACCATTTTTGGGAGAGTTGGAGAGAACCGTGGGCAAGTCTCCTGCTCTTGACGAGAAGGAGAATACAGAGCCATCCGAGAAGCCTGTGGAGAAAAAAGTAAGTAAGGAAGAGTCTCCTAAGAAGGAGGCTCCAGCACCTGTTGAATCTTCGGTGCCGCCTCCTCCGCCTCCACCACCGCTTCCTTCCTCTGCAGGCTCGCAAGGAGTTCCTCCGCCGCCTCCGCCTCCTCCTCCGCTTCCATCTGCTGGCACGAGCATGCCACCTCCGCCGCCTCCGCTTCCTTCTGCAGGGCAAAAGCCAGTTGCGTCGCCAGAGAAGTCGCCATTCCTTGCCCCAGGGCCATTTGACATGCTCCCTCGCCCGAAGAAGAAGCTCAAGCAGCTGCATTGGGAGAAAATCGACGACCCGGTTGGGTCGTTTTGGGCCAACATGGGTTCAGAGGAGATGGCAAAACAGCTTCTGGAAAATGGCGTTTTTGACGAGATCGAGGTGATCTTTGCCGCCAAAGAAGCCAAGCGGATTGCACGCAAGAAGAAAGAAGGCGCGCAGAAGGTTTCTTTCTTGAGCACAGACGTTTCGCAGCAGTTTGGAATCTGTCTTCACTCGTTTTCTGGACTTGATGACGAACAGGTGGTGGCAAAGATTTTGCGGTGCGACAAGGACGTTCTGGACAAGAGTGCGCTGCTTGACTTCCTTGCCAAGCCGGAATTGAACGAGATATCCAATACGCTGGCCAAGAACTTTGAGCCGTACTCTACAGACTGGCAGAACGACAAGGAGGCTAAGCACGACAAGGACCCGAACGAGCTGGCCAGGGCCGACAGAATATATTTGGAGCTGATATACAATTTGCAGCATTATTGGAAGTCAAGAATGCGCGCTTTGAACGCCATTTTGAACTACGAGAAGGACTACGAGGAATACGTCAAGAAACTGGAGATGCTGGAAAAGGCTTTGGAGAGCCTTGAGAACTCCAAGACCTTACGAAAAGTCTTCGACATCATTTTGATTGTCGGCAATTACATGAATGACAAGTCCAAGCAGGCACATGGGTTCAAGCTGAGCACGTTGCAGCGACTCAGTTTCCTGAAGGACCACAAAAACCTAATTTCATTTTTGCACTATGTGGAAAAAGTAATCAGAGAAAACTACCCAGAGCTGATCTCGTTTGTGGACGATCTGAAGCCCGCGATTGATGCAGCCAACATCTCTGTCGAGCAGCTGAAGAACGATTGTCAGATGTTTACTCAGTCGATCCGCAACATCGACGCGTCGTTGCAAGACGGTAACTTGAGCGATCCGTCAAAATTCCATCCAATGGACAAGTTCTTGCACGTTGTTTTCCGCGGTCTGCCGAATGCGCGTACCAAGGCCGAGCTGCTTAGCGACCGCTCAAAACTTGTGATGGAAAAGTTTGACTCGATGATGCGCTATTTCGGCGAGGATCCAAACAGCGATGAGTTTGTGCGCAACTCGTTCCTCAAGAAATTCAGCGAGTTCGCTGAAAACTTCGAGCGTGCCTCGAAGGAAAACAAGGAGCTCGAGGAACGCAACAAGAAGTATGAGATGAGCAAGAAACGGTTTGAGGAAAGCAAGAAGGAGAAGGAGAAACAGCAGGAGGCGCCGAAAATCAACTCAGACATGGACAAGTTCCTCCAGCAGCTGCGACAGACGGGCCCGTTGCGGTCGGAGCCTACCTCCGCGAAAATCAAGCAATGGGCCAAAAAACACACTGCACAGTCTGCTTCCGCTCTGGAGTCGCCCACCAAGACGTCTGAGCAGGACGACGAGGATGATCTGCGGTCGAAGACCCACGATCTGCTGATGAAGCTGACGCAGCAGTCGGGCGAGGATTCCAGTCCACCGCTGTCGAGCTCATCCTCGGGAGTGAATTTACACTCGGGAAACGGCTCAGAGCTCAAGCTGAGCGAGAAGATGAAGAAAAGGTTGCAACAGAGCTCGCGCACGTCCTCCGTCACGTCGCTCGACTTTGACTCCGTTTCGCGCTCCGAGTCTTTCAAGACCAGCCGCTCGCGCCTGGACCTGGCAAGCCAGGCCCTCAGCAACCCGTTGGCAGAGCAAGAAACTAATGCCATGTCGCCTAATCCGCTGATCGAGGATAAGGAGGAGGAAGAAGAGGCAGAAAGGGAGGATAGAGTCGACGACAAATTTATTAACGGTTCCGTGCATGACGAGGCGTCGGAAACGTTCGAGTCTCCGGATGAGTTCCAGGACGCCAGCGAACACTGAATACATATACGTGATTCTATTTCCCCTTGAGTAGCTCGAGAGCTCGCTGGAGCTCCTTGATGGCAGTCTCGATGTCTTCGTAGTTGAGCGCCGAGATGGCGAATCTCGCGCGTTTCTGTGCCTGCGCGATGATCTCGTCCGTCTGCATCATCTGCTGGATATCTTCCTTGGACAGGGCCGGTTTCGCTGGTGCTTTTGGCTGAGGCTTGGGCTCTGGCTTGGCTTCTGGCTCTGGAGCAGGCAAATCTGGCACTTTTGCAGGCGTCCTGGGGAGGCCGAGCTTGTTGGGCTCTTCCTTGATGATTGCTGGCGCGGCAGGCAAATCGAGCGAGTCTTCCAGCGACTCAGGCGCGGACGGGAGGGCTGGAGGGGACGAATTGACTGGCGTGTCTTTTGGCGATTTTTCGGGCGAGTTGATCTCTGAGGGAGGGTTCGGAAGTGCCAGGGATGGCGGTTCCGGCTTCTGTTCGCCAGCGTTGTCCCAGCCGGCGACTTCTCGTTCCTCCTCAGGCGTCACGTAGTCGTTTGGGTCTTCTCCGTTTTTGATGGCTTTGAGGATCCGTGCTGCGTGGAACTTCGCATATTTTTGGCACTTCTCGAGCTCCTGCTGCTTGTCCTTGAGATGGTCTGGCCACAGATTGAGAACCTGGTAGAAGTCCAGGGCGGCCTTGAAATTCTCCGCGGTTTTCTTGGTGGCCGTATGGTTGGCAATCTCTTTGAACGAGCGGTCGAAAATTGCGGTCGCAAACCCCCACACAAGCTTGAAGCTGGACGGCGGGTCGTTGATGATTTCAAACGATTTCGACGACGACTCTTTGATCGCCGCCTTTTCCTGCTCGATGTCATCCAGCAGCTGCAGAGCGTACTGCTCGATCTCCTTTGATTTCTGGTGCAATTGGTTGTCGAGGATCAGTTCTGCCGCGTACAGCTTGCACAGGTACGCGATGCTGGGCTGTACGCCTGAGAGCTCGCCCGCGCGCTTCACAAACGGCTCGATTATTTTCAACCCGTCCGGGACTGTCATAGATAAAAATAAATAAAACTAAATTGCAATAGGCAAGAAATTTTGATTAATTTTCTCTTTTGGGACGCGAAATTCGGTTTTTATCTATGGAACCAAACGAGCCCAAAAACACGGAATTGGCCAGACCTGACCCTGTGCCGCGGCTCGTGGCGTACGGCGACGTCAGCGTCGTGGAGTTCGACGTGGAGGGATGCACGGTCATGCGCCGGGCACAGGACTCGTGGGTCAACGCGACGCAGCTGGCACGGCTTGTTTCTGTTGTCAGACCCAAAATCAGCGGGTCGCTAGAGGCCCAGGCGAAACAGGGCGCCCACGAGATTGTCCAGGACTCTCCCGACCAGCTCAGGGGCGTCTGGGTGTCGATTGAGCGTGCAGAATCGCTTTGCAAAGAGTACGATATTTACGGCGTGCTGGCGCCGCTGTTCGGCTACAAAGGCCCCAAGGACCTCGCGCGCACGCTGTCGACGCTGACGGAGGCGGACGAGCCGGCGTCACCCACGAAGAAGGCCAAGACTGCGCCCGAGCTGCCTAGTCTGCAGACTTTCGACCACGACACCAGAGAGCCGAACCCGAACGCCCCCTACGCGCTGGGCCCGCTCGGCGAGGACGAAGTCGACGAGAAGAGCAAAGCCGTGCTGTCGTCGCTGTTTCTGCCGAACCAGAAGGAGTTCTCGCTCGAAGGAGTCGCTATCGACGCGCCGATCGACGACAACGGCCAGACAGCGCTGCATCTGGCAGCCACCCTGGGCCGCATCTCGCTGGTCAAAGAGCTGGTTGCTCGCGGCGCCAACCGGCTGCGCGGCGACAACGACGGCCAGACCGCCCTGATCCGCGCCGTCCACGCCACAAACTGTCTCGAGCACTCGTGCTTTGACCAGCTGCTCGACTACCTGTATCCGGCCATCACTGTGCTGGACCACAAGGGCCGTTCTGTTCTGCACCACATAGCGTACACGTGTGGCCGCAAGGGCCGCAACGAGGCCTGCAACTACTACCTGGAGACGCTGCTGGAGTGGGTGGTGAAGCGCGGCCCGCACCTGCCTCCTGGCCAGCAGATGAGTCTGACCTCGTTCATGCAGGAGGTGGTGAACATTCCGGACCGCAACGGCGACACGTGCCTGAACATCGCGGCGATGGTGGGCAACAAGCAGATCATCCAGCAGCTGCTGGAGGTGGGCGCCGACCCGAACAAGGCCAACAAGGCGGGCGTGAAGCCGGTGGACTGCGGCATCGACGTGGCGTCGCCCCGGACACGGCTGCCGCAGCCGGCAGCCATGCAAAGCGTGCCGGAGACCCCAAAGCTGAGCAGCATGAAGATCCTGGAGTCGCTGCAGACGTTTGTGAGCCAGCTGGGCAGAGACTTCAAGGAGGAGCTGGAGTCGAAGACGAGGCAGGTCGACGAGATCCACCCCAGGCTGCGCGAGAAAACGTACAAACTGTCTGAGAAACGCAAGCAGTTCGAGGAGCTCGACAAGCTCGTGCGCAAAATCGGCGACTACAAAACCAAGATCATCAACCTGAACAACGCGATCCGGGAGGAGGAGCAGCGGTTTGTCGAGGAAACAAAAGAGCTGCCGATCAACTCCAAGACGTTCGACGGCGACTTCGACGCCGACGAGCCGTTCACGGTCTGGTCCGTCTACAACGAGGTGGAGAGACGGCTGCAGGAGACAAAGGATCCGTCGGTGTCTGTGGCCGACTTCGTCAGCCAGCTGGACCCGGCCACGCTGCTGGCGTCCGAGCAGCTCGAGGACCTGCCGCCGGCTGTCATCTTGGAGGCGCGGATCAACGCCTACACAAAGAACAACGCGATGCTGATCGAGCGCACCAAGAACCGCCGCTCCTCGAGCCAGGAGCTCGAGCAGCAGTTCAAGCGTGTGATCGGGCTGTGCATCGGCAGCTCGGTCGACGAGATCGACGAAAAACTGCTTAGCAGCCTGCTGCTGAGCGTGGAAAACGACCCGGACCCGGAGATCGGCCAGATCAAAAAGGTCCTGAGTATAGTGAATGAGATAGAGAAGTAAGTGATATTTAGCTGGAGTACGGGTTCTTGTGGTACGAGACGGCGGTCTCGTGCGCGCTCTTCGCCAGCGCGTACGGGTTGTTCTTGTCCCTGCGCGCCTGCGGTGGAACAAAGCTCTGCTGCGGCTGGCTTGGCGGCTCTGGGTACGGTCTGGCGTACCGCTGCGGATAGAAGCCCTGTGGGTGCATTTGCGGCGACTGCGGACGGTGCTGCTGCGAGTGGTTCAGCGGCGGCGGCGGTCTGCGGCGCGGAGACGACATGTTGGCCTCTGGCGCCTGCGGAGCAGCGTAGCCGTTCGCATACCCGTTCGCGTACCCGGCAGTCGGCGGCGCAGGCCGAGGGGCAGACTGGTAGTCGTAGGCTGCAGGGCCTTGGGGATTGTACGGAGACTGCAGCTGAGTGTTCTGGTACCCGCCGTAAGCCACCTGCTGCGAGACTATGTTGTTTGGAGGAGCCCGCGGGAAGTGAAGATTCTGCTGCGCCGGCCTGTACTCGACAGAGCCGGACGAGCCGGATCTTTGTGGCTCGTAGTATGGCTGGAGCGGTCTTTGCGGCGGGTTCTGCAGCTCTGCCGCAGGAAGGTGAGAGCTCTCGCCGTCTGGGCTTTGTCGGGATGGTCTCTGTCTCGGCATTCCAAGAGTTCCAGGGCTCTGTTCCTCAGAAGGCGCCTGGCCAGCAAAGTTGGGCCGGATGGCTTCTTGGTACGACTTGTTGAACGCCGTAAACGGCGAAACGACTCGTTCCTGAGAAAGAACTCTTCTGTCGGAGTGCTCGCCGGAGTCTGTCGACGATGCCAGCGAGGGCGTGCTGCCGTACCGTGGGTTCGGCTGGCCGTATGGCGCGTGCGGTCTCGTGACCGGGGTGGTATCGAGGCCTGGCGACGGAGACGACTTGACTATCGCCGGGGTTCTAGTTCTTGGGTTGATGATCTGGATGTCGTAGTCGTCGTCGTCGTCGTCTTCCCCGTCGTCCGACTCCTCGTTAGGATAGAGGTCCTCGATTGTGTCATCTTTCACGTCCAGGTTGGCCAGCGTCTCATTCAGCTGGTCGTAGTCAGGCAGCTGGGCGTACTTGGAGTATATCTTCGCCAGGCCGCCCGGTGAAGACTGTTTTTTCTGCGACTCTATAGCTGGCTGAAGTTCAGGTGTCTGCATTTGCTCTGCGCGCTGTCTGAATCGCAGTTCAGAATACTGCGAACCACTGTCCTCCTTGTCTTCCACGTCCGCAAGGCTCTGGAACGGCGTCTCTTCCTCTGCTTTTGGAGTCTCCCGGGCCAGGCCCGACGATTGTCTTTTTCTTTCAAAGCCCAACTGCGGTTTTGGGGTCATCGTAGGAGACTGCGGGTTCGAGAAAGACCGCACTTTGCCAGCAGCAAGGTCTCGCGAGAACTCCAGCATCCCTGCGGCTCCCACTGTGCCCTCGACCGAGCCGCAGCCATCGTAGCCCTTGGCCACCTTCGGCCTCAAGATTTCCTTCACGCCCTGCTGCCACTGGTACGAGGTCCAGGAGCTTGTCGTAGCGCTGGCCGTGAGCTGCATCAGATCGTCCACCTCTAGGTAGTGCACCTTGGGCAGCACCGGCAGCGCAAACAGCAGCGAGTTCGGATCGAGCTTGTCGGCATTTAAGCCCTTTGGTCGTCCGTAGAGATGGAAAGCGTCCAGCAGTGGGATCAGGAACCGGATCAGCGTGTCGTAGCCCGGCACCGATGAGTGCTGGTCGGGCATCAGGAAGATGGAGCAGTCCTTGGTGCCTTCAGACTTGGAAAACACTATAGAGCCGTCCAGCTTGATCATCGTGCTGTGGTCGATGACCGAGTAGTTCTGCGGATACACGGCATAGATGGAGTTGGCCTCGGTGATGGTGGCCATGGCCAGCTTCTTGCCCTTCTTCTCCGACTCGTAGAAGACGACGCGACCAGGCACGAACTTCTTTTTGCTCCTTTTCGCTGGGGGCTCGATCACCGTGAAACACCGCTTCCACGGCATGCCGGCGCCGAATCTGACGCTCGTCCAGTCCTCGTGCTCGAACTTTGTCTCCGCCAAAATGACCTTGATATCCGACAGCAGCGACCCGCGCGCGCTCAGCAGCGCCCCCGTGTATGCTTCTTGCAACAGGCGGTATTCGGCCGCCGCGAGTCGAAAGGCCGCGTGCCAGCGACGGAACTGCTCGGTGGACGAGATCTGGATCAGGTACCGATTTTTCAGCGTAGTCGACACGATGATGACGTTGTTCAGGTTTCCCCCTGAGGAGGGCAGCTGGTCGATCGCCTTGAATGTGGCGTCGGTGAAGTTTATGTACGACGGTTTACTGGCCGAGTCGACCGACGGGACCTCCTCCATGTCCTCGACCCTGTAAATTGCCAGCTGGTTGCCCGTGAGCACCCCGTACACCTCCTCCCATTTGCGCTCGGCGGGCTGGCCCTCCGAGTCCAAATCCTTCAAAATCATAAACACTCCCTCGTGATATCTCCGGTGGGCCTGGGCAGAAAGCAGAGTGGCGATGGGAGACAGGGCCGGACTCAGCTCGCCCCGGGACTCCGCCGTCTCCACGCGTTTGGGGAGCGACGACTTCTCCTTGGGCGGCGACGCGGCCTCTTTGCGAGAGAACGTCCGAAGCTTGTTCATGGGGATAAAAAAGGATGTTTTGTTTTCGACGATAAAAAAATCTCCGCGACGACGCGACGCCCGTCGGTGCAGAATTTAGAGAGGCGCAATAAACCAAGAGTTCAAGGCGGGGCGCAACGCACGCAATTGCGTCTTGGCCAAGACCGTCTGCGTACTTCGTATATCGAGCGTATAAACAGGGTTGCTGTGTGCTGGCGGCCCAGAAGGCCGAAATCGCGGCTAGCCTGGTGCGGCTGAGTGGCGCGCAAATTTCAGCAGCTGCGTGTTTTTCAACGGGGCCACCACGGGCTGTGTCTCGGGCTCTGTGGCCTCGGCGTCTCTGGCCTTCAGATTGAACGATTTCAGGAACACGGGCGAACTTTCGACCGCGGCCCCGGCCCTGTCCACGATCGCGTGCGTGCTCCTGCGCACCATGCCCTTGAACGCGGCAATTGGCGTGCTAATCCACTGTGTCTCTAGCGGGCCAAACCGCACGACCCGCGGCGACTCCATCGCGCTGTGTTCCGAGCTGCGGATGGAGAGTTTTGAGAGCGACGATTCTGTGCTGCCGACTGTTGCCGTGCGCGAAATAGCCAGCACGGGAGCTGCGTAGCTGCGCGTAGGTGTGCTTCGCCTGCTTCGCCTGCGGAACAGATGCCACGTGTAGAGGCCGGCGATGGCTGCTGCAACGACTGCCAGAGGCAGCACGAGCCCGAGCGTGAGCGACAGCTGCGACCGTTTGGCCTGTGTCTGTCTCTGGTGGCCGATCCCGGTCACCGCGTTGGAGAACAGCGTGTACGTAGCCACGACGGTCGTTGTGATGGTGGTGATGTCGTCGTCGGCGACAAGACTGTAGTCTGCTATCTCAAAGGCCATGGCAGAAAAATAGTGCGCGTTTTCTTATATACCCCGGTGTGTCTTGCATTTGTCTGAGACAGACGTGATACATCTGCCGACGAATCTGCCGAGCATGCAGGCCGTGGTTAGGCCGGGGACCGCCTTGCGTTCTAGAACTGCCGGGAGGTTCTAGCTCAGTCGATTGGAGCAGTTGGACAGCTGCAGAGCAATTTAGTGGATATTTCTTGGGGCACCTTACGCAGTCTGCTTATTTATTTCTGCACTGGCGAATATTTAGTTTATTCGTGCATATTATTTCAAACTCATGATTACCGTTATAGGATCTCTCAATTACGACCTCGTGACATTCTCCCCGCGCTGTCCGCGCGCAGGCGAGACGCTGCAGGGCGAGCAGCTAGAAGAGCATCTTGGCGGGAAGGGCCTGAACGAGGCGATTGCCACGGCTCGACTGTCTGTTGCCAAGGGCCATGTTCGCATGTGGGGCAACGTCGGCGACGACGAGCACGGGAAAAAGATGATCGCCGCTCTGACGGAGGCCAACGTGGACACCGGATTGGTCCGTGTGCTGCCTGGTGTTCGCTCGGGCAGCGCAACCATCATTGTGGAGACCGAGTCTGGCGAGAACAGAATTATCATTATTCCTGGGGCCAACGGAGAACTCAACCCGAGCGACGAGCAACTGGCGGCGAATTTCAAGGACTCCCAGCCGGGTGACTTCGTCGTGCTGCAGAACGAGTTTCCCGGCGTCCGCAAGGCGATTGAGTGGCTGCATGCCAACAAGCCTGACCTTTCCGTGGTGTACAATCCGTCGCCGGTGCGGGATGATTTGCTGGACTTGGAGCTGCTCAACAAGGTGGCGTACCTGGTGGTCAACGAGGGCGAGGCTGAGCAGATCACGGGCCGTTCTGGCCGCGAGAAAGACCTGCTGGCCGCGCTGCACCAGCTGCTGCCGCGTCCGACGCTGATCATCACACTGGGGGCCCGCGGGTGCATTTTCCAGAGCGGCGAAACTGTCGAGCGCGTGGCAGGCGTCAAGGTTCGCAACGTGGTTGACACCACCGGCGCCGGCGACACGTTTCTGGGCGCCGTGGTGTCGCAGCTGTACTTTGGCGCAGACCTGGCCCGGGCAGTCGAGTTCGCGACGGCGGCCGCGGCGGTGGTCATCCAGCGCAAGGGCGCCGCAGAGAGCATCCCGGAGTACTCTAGAGTAGCATTACGAAACTGAATACGACTAATTAGACAGATATTAAGATTTCTCCTCGGTGAGCATGTCCTCGGGCAGGTCCAGCTTGAGCGACCGCAGCGACGGCAGCTGGACGGTGGACTTCGAGTTGAGCGAGCTGCTCATCAGCGACGAGACCGTGGGCAGCGGGCTGGTGAGATTGACGCCCGACGGGATCGAGCTCAGCGACGCGGACGGATACAGCTTCGGCGACACGGACGGTGTCTGGAGCGGCGTGCCGTCCGGCGTCGTCTGGCGCTGGTGCAAGGATGGGGCCTGCGGCATGCTGCTGAGGCCCAGCAGGTGCAGTGCCGCCGAGGAGTCCTTGCTGGCGATCATGGTGGCCGTTGGCGACGTCGGGATGGCCGGGGAGTTTGGCCTGGATTTCTTGAACTGCGGCTGCGGGAGCCTGTGGTCGGCCGACGAGAGGTCTGTGCTGGAGAACGAGCGGGCCAGGCCGGACAGGTTGCTGGACGACGCGGAGTTGTTGTAGACCGAGGCGGAGCCGGAGCCCGAGGACTGCAGCTGGGGTAGCGAGCCGGTGGACGGTGTTCTGAGCGGCGTGAGGCGCAGCGTCGAGAGCGAGTTCAGCGGCGGCGGCCGATTATGCGCGCCGGTTGGCACGGACGGCTGCTGCGGCTGCGGCTGCGGCTGGCTGTTCTGGAAGTACTCGCTGAGCGAGGGCAGCGACTTGACGTACTGTAGCTCCGACGGGCCCGAGACCAGCGCCGCGGCCGCCAGTTGCGCCTGGTGGGCCTGCTGTTTTTGCTGCTGGAGGTTCTGGAGCTCCTGTGAGGCGGCCGTGGCCAGCACGTTGATGTCAAGCATCGACTTGGCGGTCTGCAGCGGCGGTTTCTGCGGCAGGGGCTGCTCGAGCGCAGACTCGTCCTTCTTCTGCTTTGCAGCCGGCTTCGACTCGCTCACCAGAGCTTGTTTCGGGATCCGCGACGTGGAACTCGATTTTTTCATGTATGCAGGTCTTGAGCTCTGGTTGATGGCGTCGGTGAGCTCCCAGTCCGGGTTGTGTGCGTTTTTCCTGCGCGAGTTGGGGTTCGTGTGTATTCTGGAGTGTCTCGTGAGCTCGTCGGACCTCGAGAACCGCTTGAAACAGCCGGGGAAGTTGCACTGGTGAGGCTTTTCGCCGGTGTGCGTTCTGATGTGCCTGGTTTGGTGCTCGAGCCGGTGGAACGCCTTGTCGCACATCGGGCACTTGTACGGTCGCGGCAGGTCGCTGGCCGGGACTTTCTTCTTGATGTTTGCGTTGGCACTGGGGTTCTGTGTTGCCTGTGTCACGGCAGAGCCGTTGGTGCTGGCCCTGCCGGTGTCTGGACGCGGCTCCGCAGAAACCTCTCTCTTAATTTTGGCGTCGCCCACGCGGTCGGGGCCCGCCACCGAACTGACGCTTGTTGCCATTCTAAAAGTAGTTTGAGACTCGGGAGGAATTTTGGAAGACATGTAGATAAATTTTTTTTCACGCAGGGAATATGGGGTAATGGGGAACGGTTTAGCGGCATGCTGTCGGAGACGGGGCTAAAAGTGCACGGCGGTGGTGGGCCAAGAGGCGCCGTCTACACTGTAGCTACGTGCCTTGCTGCCTGGAGTGTTTTGCTACAAATCGTTCTCTCCCCGCAATTCTCATTAGTCTAACGGTTTAATCCGTCCAATTGTGGGGCACATCCAGACACCGGAAAATTTTTAACCAGCCAGCCTCCGTTTTTTGTTTCTTTTCCCAGCAAGGCTGAACCGAAAATCCAAGGGCAACGGACAGAGGAGTGTTACCCGGCCTGGGGAAGCTGTTGTCCGCATTCTTCCAGATTCTCGCCGGCCCAGTACACCCCGTAACAAAGGTCCAGCCAAAGCAAAATGCGCGGTTCTCTACAGTCGCCTATTGGCTGCGCGCTGGACCTCGACTCGGACTCCCCAGTGCCCCCCACACACACGTCGACGCCAAAAAAAGTGCGCATGCTGTGTGCCAGGGCCTCCGCGCAAAGTCCGATTTTGCGCACCCCGGCATCCCAGATGTATAAATTTTAGAATCCACCGTGGGAGTTTTTTCGTAGCAACGTATACTTTTGTTCTCTTTCCAAAATGTCCCAAGATATCCAAACAAAAGCCATTAATACAATCAGAGTCCTGGCTGCCGACATCGTCGCCAAGGCCAACTCCGGACACCCTGGTGCCCCAATGGGAATGGCTCCTGCCGCCCATGCCGTCTACTCCCAGATGAAATTCAACCCAAAAAACCCACACTGGATCAATAGAGATAGATTCGTCCTCTCTAATGGTCACGCATGTGCTCTCCTGTACACATTGTTGCACCTATTCGGCTACGATCTCACCATGGACGACCTCAAGTCGTTCAGACAGGTCAACTCCAAGACGCCAGGCCACCCTGAGGTGGGCATTCCCGGAGTCGAGGTCACGACCGGCCCACTTGGTCAGGGTATCTCCAACGCCGTTGGCTTGGCCATTGCCCAGGCTAACTTTGCTGCCACGTACAACAAGCCAGGCTACACTCTGTCCGATAACTACACCTACTGTTTCTTCGGTGACGGATGTATGATGGAGGGTGTTGCCTCCGAGGCCATGTCTCTTGCCGGCCACCTGCAATTGGGCAACTTGATCGCCTTCTACGATGACAACAAGATCTCCATCGACGGAAGCACCGAGGTTGCCTTCACCGAGGACGTTTGCGGAAGACTCGAGAAGTATGGCTGGGACATCTTCGAGGTCCCAGACGCTGACACCAACGTTGCCGCCATCTCCGAGGCCATTGCTAAGGCCAAGAAGACCAACAAGCCTTCATGTATCAGAATCAGAACCACGATCGGTTACGGTTCGATCAACGCTGGCTCCCACTCCGTCCACGGTGCTCCTCTCAAGAAAGACGACATCATCCAACTGAAGGAGAAATGGGGCTTCGACCCAGAAAAGTCCTTCGTTGTTCCGCAGGAGGTTTACGACTACTACCACAAGATTTCTGAGGCCGGTGCTGCTGCCGAGGCCGAGTGGAACAAGCTCTTCGAGGCCTACCAAAAGGAGTTCCCTAAGGAAGGTGCCGAGCTCGCCAGAAGACTCAGGGGCGAGCTTCCAGAAGGCTGGCAAAACGTTCTCCCAACTTACCAGCCAGGCGACGCTGCTGTTGCTTCCAGAAAGCTTTCTGAAGTTTGCCTGGGTAAGCTGCAAGCCGTTCTTCCAGAACTGGTGGGTGGTTCCGCCGATTTGACCCCATCCAATCTGACCAGATGGACTGGTGCCATTGACTTCCAACCCGAGTCCACCGGTCTGGGTGACTACTCTGGTAAGTACCTGAGATTCGGTGTTAGAGAGCACGGTATGGGCGCTATCATCAACGGTATTTCTGCCTTCGGTGCCAACTACAAGTCCTTCGGTGCCACTTTCCTCAACTTTGTGTCCTACGCTGCCGGTGCTCTGAGACTGTCTGCTCTTTCGCACCACCCAGTCATCTGGGTTGCTACCCACGACTCCATCGGACTTGGTGAGGACGGCCCAACCCACCAGCCTATCGAGACCCTTGCTCACTTCAGAGCCATTCCAAACCTGATGGTCTGGAGACCAGCTGACGGTAACGAGACCTCTGCTGCTTACATCAAGGCCATCTCGAGCACCAAGACTCCATCTGTGCTGGCTCTTTCTAGACAAAACTTGCCTCAACTATCTGGCTCCTCTGTCGAGAAGGCCCTGAAGGGTGGTTACACCGTTCACGAGGTTGACAACGCCAAGCTGATCTTGGCTGCCACTGGTTCGGAGGTGTCTCTATCCATTGATGCTGCCAAGCTGCTCACCGAGAAAGGCATCCCAACGGCTGTTGTCTCGATCCCAGACTTCTTCACTTTTGACCAGCAGCCTGCTGACTACAAGCTGTCTGTGCTGCCAGACGGCGTCCCAATTTTGTCTGTGGAGGTGATGGCCACCTCTGGATGGTCCAAGTACGCCCACGCCCAATTCGGCCTGAACAGATTTGGTGCCTCCGGTAAGACTGCCGACGTGTACAAGTTCTTCGACTTCACCCCAGAGGGCGTCGCCAAGAGAGGTGAGCAGACCTACGAGTTCTTCAAGGGTAAGAACTTGATTTCTCCATTGCACACTCCTTTCTAAATGTATTCTCTACAGATGAGTGATAATTAACTCCACACATTTTTGAATGGGTCTTCGGACGTGTAGTTGAACTGAGGCTGCACCGGCTGCACCGGCTGTGTAAAAGGTTGCGAGCGAAATGGCTGCTGGATCTGCGGCTGGGTCTGCGGCGACGGTTTCGAATATAGACTAAGAATCGATTTCTTGAGATCCGGTCTGCTGTTCTGGGCCGTTTGCGGCTGTGGAGGCCGCGAAGGCGCCGATCCAAACAGGTCGGACGAAAATAAGTCTTGGGATGCTGAGGCGGCCGGAGCGGGCGTTGGTTTGGCTGTGGAGGTGCTGACAGAGGCGTTGACAGGCGTGCTAAGTCCGTCCAGCAGCGAAGACGTGGACTCTGTCTGCTGTGAAAGCGACTCCGGAGACTCGCGCTGCTCCGTTGTCTTTCCAGCAACAGCCAGCGCGCCCGGTTCCTTGTCGCTCTTCCATTTCCTCATCTCGTACTTGGTGCGAATAAAATTCTCAATCTTGCTCTCGTCAGGCACGTAGTTGTCCGGGAGCTTGTCCTCCCAGAACAAGTTTGCCCGCTCGTTTCCCCACATTACCATGCTCTTGACCTGCTCGTCGGTCCACGAGTCCAAATCAACAGATTTGACCCGCGAAATGTGTGTCCCCATGCTTCTATGAATACCGGAACACCTAATACAGACAAAGACGCCCAAGTTCCATGACGCCCAGCGCGGGTTCTTGGAGGTCTTGCAGTCTGCACAGTTCTTGTTCGCAGGCTCTCTCAGCAAGGTCTTGAGGATCTGCTGGTTTCTCTCGTTGTGTTTTCTCTGCGCGGACATACAGCTACGAACAAGTTTTTTTCGTTATCGGTATTTTTCATGCTCTACAAAACCCCACACCTCGCACCGCCATCTTCTAGTACACGATCCGCGACCGCATGTCGCTTATCCGGCGATCGATGTCGCGCGGCAGCCTATCCATCTTGGTTGCTATGCGGACCCGCCTGTCGGGCCCGAGACGGTAGTACTCCTCGATCAGGTCTCCGTCGATGCAGTTTTTCGGCGGATTGTAGTAGCCTTTGAATTTCAGATACTCGCGATCTGTCAGAGACGTAAACTCGTGTACGATCAGCTTCTGCAACTCCTTGAAGAAGTTGACTTCCGACAAGCTGTTCAAGGGATACAGACAGCCCATTTGCCCTTGCAGACAGCCGTAAACGATCGACTCGGCGCCTCCAATGGTGAGCGAGCCCTTCTGGAAGAACGTCGGCATGTCTCCAACGTAATAGTTCACCGGATTGTCCAGCTTGGTCCTGCGCATCTTCACCAGGAACCCATGGTTGTCCTCGTCGCTCATCTCTGAGATCTGCTCGGGACAGCGCAGAACCGAAATGTTGCCAAACTTGTCGCCAACAACGACAGTGTCGTAGTCGAGTAGCAAGGTGCGGGTCACGTGCCGCTGCATCGTGTCGTCGATGAAGTCGACAAAGGCGTTCTCCAGGGGCTTGTAGACCGTGTACCGGACGCTGTCGCGCACGTCGCTGACTATTACCCGGAACCCCTGCGTTTTCAGGTCGACAATCTCAAAACAGTCGAGTCTGGTGCTGGACCGTTTCACCAGCTGTTTCTGGCCGATGTCGTACAAGATGAGCTCGTTCTTGGTTCCAGCCAGCAACTTTCCCTGGAAGGCAATAAGGGCGAGCGCGAGATGTTCTGTTTTCGTCGTTTGGTACAACTCCAGAGTGCCGTTTGCAGAGATGCGATAGAGATGGATGTACGTTGCGTCATTGCGAGGAGGGCTTAGTTGCTGGTTCTTGGCTGAAGAAACCGCCAAAAACGGCTCCCCTGGGCGGCTCTCGAAGTTCACCCAGCACGCTCGGAACGCAGTTTCGTCGCCCAGATCGACTGTCTGCAACACAGATTTTTCTGCCACCACGACCGTCTGAATACAGCTGGCCCACGCGCCCGGCGCTTTTGGATAGCCAAACTGCTGATACTGCTCGATGCGTTCCTCGTCAACGTCGCGGCTTGTGTCAATGTCGCCCTCCAGAACGTACATCATGCCGTTTTTGTCTGTGCAGTCGCACATGTATTTAGGAGTGTTTCTGAGCGCAATGTTCTCGATAATAGTATCGTTTTCCAGCTGGTCGATGGTCATGATCGTCAGACTGTTGCCG
Organism: Ogataea haglerorum; assembly: GCF_019207285.1. Taxonomy (NCBI): domain Eukaryota; kingdom Fungi; phylum Ascomycota; class Pichiomycetes; order Pichiales; family Pichiaceae; genus Ogataea; species Ogataea haglerorum. The sequence goes on from NW_025065151.1 coordinate 669,035, forward strand.
TAAATGGCCAGCACTCCATTCTCCGGAATGTCTTCGCTTCTGAACGAGCATGCGTGCTGGAACACCGGTTTCGTCAACGGAGTGATTTTGAATTCGGAAGGTCGAGTGTATCCCAAATAAGTACGGGCTGAGAATATGCAGACCGCATTCTGGCCCACGGCTTCAATCTTGGACAGCTGCACAGCGCGCGGACCTGTGTATTTGTTTCGCGGGTTGGACAGCTCGCCCGTTTGCGGGTCCATCTGCAGCCGAGCATACACACCGCTCTCCATACCGATATGGACGTACAGAAGCGACGTAGCCAGCTCGGGCTCGTCCTCGTCGTCCTCGCTGGCGTCTTTGTTGAGCACAATAGCCGTGTCTTTCATGTAGAACGCCATTAGAGATGAAGCTGCGGAGCTCAGAATCTCTTCGCCAGCTACTTCGAGGGTGGACTCCGGGTCTGTAGAAAAAACCGTCAGCGTTTTATCCTGACATGCAACCAGCAAATACGGGAACCTGGCAGCACCGGCCTGCACCTCTCCCAGAGTGAGCGCAGTGATCTGGGCAGCGAGCTCTTTGTGCTCGTTGTACTCTATTAATTTGTCGAGATCGTCCAGCTCGAAGTAGACGATCTCGCGGTTCGACAGCGCGATGGCAAGCTGTGAGTTCGTTGCGGAGCAGTGCAGAACTCTGATTCCGGCAGGTGGGGCCCAGTCGATGGTTTTCTGCGGAGTCTCGTCGACGTAGAACACCTGTCTCACGCCGTTTGGGTGCACCTGGACAAGCGAGGCGCCACCCACCTGGAAAACGCCCAGCGTATTTGTATCAAGCACCAGGCCACTATTTTCCACCTCCTCGACATTCTCGCCAATACGCAAAACCAGCGTTCCGTCCACGAATGAGAGAACGATGTATTTGTCGTACTCGTCGTCTCTGTTGAGCTTCGAAACAAACACCTTTTGCACCACCGACGGCAGCTCCTGGGTGACGACTTCGCTAAACGGCAGCTCGTGGTTGAGCACCTTGAGTGCCGAGCGGGGCCCCGTGCCGCAAAGAGAATATATCACAGGCAAACTGGTGGTTTCGTTGGAGTTGTAGAGTTTTGCGTCGATCAGCGGGTTGATGTTTTCCACTATGTTCACCAGATTCAGATTCTCCAACGGCCGCGGCTCAAACAGAGTCGTTTCGTCGTTTAGAACAGCAACGTCGTCCGGATAATCTTGAGAGCTGAATTTTCTCTGGTTTTCGTCTCCCAGCTTGTCGAACTGATAGAGATATTGGTCGCCGCATTCGCAGTTTGCGTAGAGGAATCCGGCCCTAAAAATCAGCAGCGACGTGCACACAGGCATGGTGTCAAAATACTGTATTTCCACCGAGTTCACCACGCCCGCCTCGCCTCGAGACTCGTCACTGTCCTGGACAACGTAGTCAAGAGTGATTTTGAACAGGTCGCCAAGCTCGCTCTGCAAGAGTGCAAAGAAGCTATTTTTCAGCGTGTGCACAACTCCACAGACAATGCGCGATCGTCCTACTTGCCCGGATCGTCTTGGAATAGGAATCGTGTGCGTCATTTTGGACAGACATTTATACTGAATTATTCCCTCCGAGCATAGCAGAACCCCTGAAGGGCCCTGGGTGCCTCCTGGAAGAGGAAGCAAAAAATTTGAGGAGAAGCTGACTTCCTCGCTGTATTTCTTCACCACGTGGTTGAGCCCAAGGTCGAGCTCGTAATAGCACAAGGTCTTGTGCATCTTTTTGTCGGGTCTGTCCTCGAAATCCGAGTAGTCGCACTCCAGGGCCGCAAACTGCGGATTCTCAAACCCCACGTCCATTCCGCAGACGGCGAATGTCAAGACCTTGGACTTGTTCGCTTCCAATGGAGACGAAACCTGGAGCCTGTTTCTGTGATCTGAGGTGAATTTGTAGACAAATTTGTTTTTCTCGATGGCGCCAATCATGGCCGCTCTGCTGCGCCCGTCCACGGCAATGTACTCGCCAGGGGAAATTCTTCGCAACCCGGTCTTAAAGTACGGTTCGTTAGATACGCTTTCGAATCGTCCTTTCTCATTATTCATCTCCAAGACAGTCAAATTTCCACTGTCCGAGGTGACAATCAACAGATCCTTTTCTGACCCACTGCTCTTCAAAGCCTCAATCGATCTAATGTGGCTGAAAGTGTTCTGGGCCACCACTTTGTAGAAGTCACCATTGTTTCTATTCAGTTTCCACAGCTCAAGAGTCGTGGCTGTGGCCCTGACAACCTCTTGCTGTCTTCTATTGCCAGTGAAATTGCCTATGCAGCACTTGACAGCGGTCACAGAAGGCCGGATAGTCAGGTTGTACAGGAACAGGTCTGGATTGAGAGACATGTTCAAGCAGTAGAGTGAGATTTATTTGAATATTTTTTTAATCGACGCGACGATAACGGCGCGCGCCGTCTGTGATACTTTCTTGATTTTGTAAACAAAGTGAAACAAAAGATCATCTCCAGACAATGGCGGACGTCGCTAAAAATACCACCTCAGGGGTTCGATCGTACTTAAAATCAGTCCACGAGATTTCTGAGCCAGAGCAAATTGAGATTGCCATCCGCAAATGCTTCCAGGAATCCCAGCTGTCCGTGTCCTCTCATGGGAAGCAGATCGCCATTCTAAAAGCCCTCCAGTTGAAATGTCGCGAACAGAGGCTGCAGTCACAGTTCAATGAGCTGTTTTGCAAGCTGGTTAACAAGGTTCTTCCGATCAAACGTAACGAGCCAGTGGGTGACCGCATAGTCAAATTCATTTCGTCATTTGTGAGCTCTATCAACCCTGAATCAGAGGACGACAACGCCAAGGTCGACAAGCAGGACGAGAGAATGTACAACCAGTTTATAGACAGGCTTGCTCGTCACTTGCTAAATGGTCTGGAAGCCAATAATAAGAATGTTCGGTACAGAGCGTGTCACATCCTCTCGCATCTAATGAACAATATGACGTCAATTGACAGCGATCTGTATGAAGCCCTTAGCGAAGGGCTGCTCGCTAGAATATATGACAAGGAGCCGCATATCCGAATCAAGGCCATCACAACTCTGGCAAGCTTCCAGGAGCCAGACGGAAGCCAGGAGCTGAGCAACGCAGCAATGAAAATCCGCTATGTGATGCAGAATGACACGAATCCAGAGGTCAGGCGAGCATGTTTGCGCCAAATTGAGAAAACCAAGCATACTGAGCCGTACATATTCGAAAGGGCAAGAGATACGAACTCCGTCAACAGAAGACTGTTGTACTCCAAAGTGCTACCTGATTTCAAAGATTTCAGGCGCATAGATTACAAGGCTCGAGAACAGTTGTTAAGTTGGGGTCTGAAGGATAGAGAAGAGTCCGTCAAGAAGGCGGCAATCAAGTGGCTCACGGAAAATTGGATGCAGACTTTAAACAACGACGTCATGGAGCTGCTTGAGCGTCTGAAAGTTACCAAGAGTGATATTGCGGAAACCGCCGTCCGTGTTTTCCTTGATAACCGGCAGGATATTGTGGCCAAGATAACCTTCGACGAACAGATCATGCGCTCATTGACACCAGAGACTTCTCTTTTGCTAAGGGTCTATTATCAGCATTGCAATGATACGAACAAAATCACGCAGGTTGAAAAATACTTCCCGGAAGCCGCTCAGTTCGCCGATATATTGAATGGCTATTTTGCGAAGCGAAAAGAGTGTCTGATTGTATTGACTCAACAAAAACCAATATTAGAGGCAGAGAGCTCCGTTGATATGACAGAGATTGAAGAGCTGGACTTCGTGCTGCGACAATTGCTGATTGTGGCTTCCGAATATGACTATAGTGATGAGTTCGGACGAAGCAGGATGCTGAACACACTAAGAGCGGTGCTCACGAGCGATCATTTGTCGGATAACCTGATTGAGGTCCTCATGCTTTGTATACATAAACTGTCCATCAGCGAGCGCGATTTCACACAAATGATTGTCGAGATCATCAATGACCTTAAAGACTCGGCTTACGAAAAACAAAACACGTTAGAAGGCATTGCCGGAGAAAGTTCCCGCGTGGAGGATGATCTGAACGAAAATGACGATGACGACGACGATGATGACGATGATGAGAGTAGTTTCCACTCTGCAAGAGAGCTGTCCCGATCATCAATTGCGAGCGCCAATAGATCGATGCAACAAGAATTGAAACAGGTCGTAGAACTAAGTCCCGAAAATTTGATTGAATGTCTATCCATTGCTCGCCGAATGCTTGAGCTTGTGAACGAGCCTTTGAAGGATAACATCACCTTGATGTCCATTCTCGATAGCCTGATTCGTCCTTCTATTCGCCGATCTGAAACCGAAATCAGAAAGCTGGGTCTCATTTGTTTAGGTCTCTGCTGCATTCTTGACAAGGAATTGGCTGCTGACAGCATTTTCATTTGTGCGATATTTGTTACGAAAAGCAGCGAGGAGTCGCTTGTTGTCACCGGTATCAAAGTTATTTCTGACTTGCTCGCAGTCCACGGAATCTCTGTTCTGGAGGCAGGCATGGCAAACAGCGTGGATGCCATTGCAATAGCGCGGCTATTCTACCGTACGCTGAGAGACACCAGCCGTAAAGAGGCCCAAGCCACTTCAGGGGAAGCCTTGTACAAGCTGTTTTTATGTGGAGTTATTACTGATGACGAGTTGTTCGAAACCACACTGCTTTCCTATTTCAACCCTGCAATCAACGACAACGAGCAGCTGAAACAGTGTTTTTCGTTCTGTATCCCTGTCTATGCTTTCTCTCATGAATCGCACCAAGAAAGAATTGCTCGCGTCACTTGCGACACGCTATTCAGATTATTCAGTGGGTGGGACGAGATGACGGAAGCCGGTGGCGCTTCCTCGATAACAGCGCAATCTATTGTTCAGCAACTGATGTACTGGACCGATCCCTATCGAGTAGTCAACAAAGCTCCGGGTCAAGCGGCCGGCAGTTCGGTACAGGTCGAGGTTGGGCTCCAACTTTTGTCTTTGCTGGAGAAACTAGAGTACTCCGGGGCTACTAAGCCCTTTTACAAAGCCATAATGACCTCGCTTCCGCGGCTCACCTTTACGGAACAATGCAATGTCGCGAAGCTGGAACAACTATACACTTCGATTGAGCAGCTGGAAGGCGTATTAGAAAAGCCTCTGAAGGATCAGCCCTCTAGGAATGCATACAACAGGTTCAAGGAATATGTATTTGAATGTCTGGATAAGGCAGGTGGACAAACCGAGAAGCACGATGAGCAACAGGAGGAGCAGCAGCAGGAGGAAAAGGAGGAAGAGGCGAAAGAGGAAGAAGAAATTGAGGAGCCCGCTTTCGAATTACCAGCTGGTTCTCAAAAAGAGCTATTTGAAGAGCCGGCTGTTGAAGTGAATACGAATTCCGCCTCTATGCACGAGCACACACGTCAAGAGTCTACATCTCCTGAAACTCAGGAAAGAGCAGAGAAGAAATCCTCGAAAAAGCCCAGATCGAAAAAATCTGCCAAGAAAACAAAAAAAATCGAAGCTGCATCCCTTCCAGATGAGGGAACAGAGCCTATAAAGACGGTTAGCCACTCAAAAATCAAAAAACTTGAGCACAAGAGGCGTGTGAAGAGTGAGGATGGAGGACTGATAGGCCGAAAAGCCAAGGCGAGATCGACAAAGCCAAAAGAAACGAAGAAAAAGAAGAGAAGCCACTCGTTCTCAGATTCGGAAGACGAAAAGCCTGCGACTACATTTCCACTCAAAGAAGAAAGCGAGGATGAAGTTGGCGACACGTCGGCAATTGTTCTCGTTTCGGATGATGATTGAGTAAATTGCGGCACCACGCAAATTATTTCGATCCTACGATCGTCTCGGGCAGCGTTGATGCGGCAAAAAAAATAATGCGATTAATTGAAAAAAGCATAATTCAAATATAAATACCCGGGAAGGAAATTTTTTTCTTACCCCAACAAAAGTAATGCTCTCTTTTCAAGCAGCAAATGCCATCACTTATTTAACCTACGGGTTTATGTTAGTGACTGGAGTTGCGATTGCAGTCTACCATAATGATAAAAAGACATTCTTGTCCTCTAATGGTACAAGAACGGGTCTTCCGTTGGCGTTGAACTTCATTGCAAGCGGTTAGTATGCTAGCAGCCAAAGTTTAACATTTCCAATCAAAAATATCACATCGTCAAACTACTCTATTCCACAATATTGATATACGGGTGCTTGTGTAATAACAGGCTGAGAACATACCGTCGAACTCGAACAAGTTAATACTTGCGTGAGGATTATTTGATATTGTTGGAATTTGTTAAATAGGAGCGAACTATTGTTCCTAGTACTAACCTTCTTAGCCATGGGATGTGGAATATTGACCACCTATACCCAGATTGCCAACATAGCCGGCATTCACGGCCTCTTGGTGTACACCATTTCTGGAGCCATCCCTATATTCTTGTTTTCTCTTTTCGGTCCTATGATCAGAAGACGGTGTCCTGAAGGGTTCGTGCTTACCGAATGGGTATTCCAAAGGTTTGGGCCAGTTACTGCTTTGTATTTGTCGGCGTTCACCATTTTCACCATGTTTCTCTTTATGTTGTCTGAACTGACAGCTATTGAGTACGCCATTGAGGCTTTAACTGGTCTTGATGCCACGCCGGCCATGGTGGTCGAGTGCGTGGTCACTACGATATACACATTTTTGGGAGGTTTCCATGTTTCTTTCATCACCGATTCTTTCCAGGCAGCTTTTGTCATGATTTTGTTGATCATTGGTGTTATTGGCTATGCCACCAGTATCCACATCAACATGGACCTCAAGCATGCCACAGAAAACCAACTATTGCATGCGAACAAGCTGGGATGGATGCTTCTGTATATTCTCCCAGTTGCCATCATCACCAATGACTGTTTCCTCTCTGGATTCTGGCTCAGAACCTTTGCAGCCAAGACAGATAAGGATTTGCTCATAGGTGCTTCCATTGCTGCCGTTGTTGCGGGTATTGTTTGTACGCTTGTTGGTCTTCCAGGTATCCTCGCTGTGTGGACCGGAGACTTGCAAGTGTACGATGACAATGGAAGCAACGCTTTCTTTATCCTTGTCTCCAAGATGCACAACTGGATCATTGGTGTGATTCTTATTTTCTCGATTGGCATATCCACCGCCACATTCGACTCTTTGCAGAGCGCCACCACCTCATCGATCTCGAACGACATATTCCGAAACAAAGTCAACATCATGTGGGTGAGGTTTATTGTCATTCTTGTCATGGTGCCCTCGATTGTCGTGGCAGTGAAAGCTGCTACCAATGTTCTCCAGATCTATCTGATTGCCGATCTAGTTTCCGCGTCAGTGATTCCAATCATCTTCCTCGGCCTTTCCAAGAGGTTTGACTTTTTGCGTGGGCTCGATGTGATGGTTGGTGGATTGGGAGCATTGGTTGCAGTTTTCATCTATGGTACAATCTATTACGGCAACGCCAAAGACGGTGGACGTCTGCTTTTGGTCTGGAACGGCATCTACTCTGATCAAGATTGGGGTCCTTTTGGTGCTTTTGTAATTGCTCCTGTCGGTGGCTGTCTGATTGGATTTGCTTGTGCTGCCATTAGGATAGCTGTCTTGAAAATTAGGGACAAAACCAGACGCGTCAACCGTTTGCCAGAAGTGGAGGTGCAGCGAGAGCTGTTGGATGATGCTGAAAGTGTCACAAAGAGCAAGCTCAAGGCTCTAGCCGTCGGCCTCGTGTAAAAGAACAATCACGTTCTAGTATTAATATTATACGACATATATTTTGTTGTAGAAGTATTTACAAGAATAATTATATCAAGAAAAATAAAATTCAAATCTATATGCCGTACTACTCTCTTGGCCTAGAAGGCTCGGCCAACAAATTAGGCGTCGGCGTCATTGAACACCCGCTTGAAAAAATCGCCGCGTACAACCATGCTAATGTGCTCTCTAATGTACGAGATACGTATGTGACGCCTCCAGGAGAGGGCTTTCTTCCCAGGGACACTGCTAGACACCATCGAAATTGGGTGGTTAGACTGATCAAGCAAGCGCTTCGAGAGGCAAATATACGCCCTAATCAGCTAAACTGCATTTGTTTCACGCAAGGACCAGGGATGGGCGCTCCGTTACAGAGCGTTGTGATAGCCGCAAGAACGATTGCTCAGATGTGGGACTTGCCTCTTGTGGGAGTGAACCATTGTATTGGACACATCGAAATGGGCAGAGAAATTACGGGAGCTACGAATCCGGTTGTGTTGTATGTGAGTGGAGGAAATACCCAGGTTATTGCGTACTCGCGGCAACGGTACAGGATCTTTGGAGAAACGTTGGACATTGCTGTTGGAAACTGTCTGGATCGGTTTGCAAGGACGCTGCAAATTCCGAATGCGCCTTCTCCCGGATACAATATTGAGCAGCTGGCGAAAAAAGGCCGCCATCTGGTCGAGCTACCGTACACCGTGAAAGGGATGGATCTCAGCATGAGCGGGATCTTGGAGTACGTTGACAATCTGGCACACGATCTTTTTCAAGGAAAGAAGAACAAACAATTGATCCGAGCCGATGGTAGCAAAGTGACGGTTGAGGATTTGTGCTTTTCGCTTCAGGAATGCATCTATGCAATGCTGGTGGAGATCACAGAGAGAGCCATGGCCCACGTTGGTTCGCGCGAGGTGCTAATAGTTGGCGGAGTCGGGTGCAACGAGAGGTTGCAGGAAATGATGGGTATTATGGCCAAGGACAGAAATGGCAGCATCTATGCTACAGATGAACGCTTCTGCATTGACAACGGGATCATGATTGCCCATGCCGGGCTTCTTGCCTTTAGAACGGGCACAAGAACTCCATTGGACCAGAGCGTTTGTACACAAAGGTTTAGGACGGACGAAGTTTTTGTGAGCTGGCGAGAAGACTAAATATTATTTAGAGCATTTAATATTCAAAGCATTTAATATTAACATATTTTACTGTTTTGATCTTCCGTGTTTGTTATGAGTGTTTTGGAAACCAATTTACGACGCATAAACGAGATCAACCAGTCCATACAAACACTCTACTACCGCGCTGGAGGGATCTTCAGTAATTCTCTGCTGGAATCTCTCGACACTACGCAACAGATACGCGACATCCAAGAAGATGAGCTCATCCTGCTTAGGGGCCAGTCGCTAGCGCAGTTAGACGTGGATGAGGGTAGCGTGCCACAACTGGCTGCCGTGAAAAGCTCTCTAGAGCAGCTGAAAGACGACCCAAACGAGGACGCGATGGTGCGGCTCAGCCTGATGTACCAACGGCTACTGCAGTACGCATCTGTCTACAAAATCGAGGAGTCGCAAAGAAACGCGATCCAGGAAAATCTCAACGAAGCCACGGCCGCTGTGGCCGCGCTAAACGAGTACAGAACGGCGCTGGAGGCGATGCAGGATGAGCTTGTGATATGGAACCATTTGGGGGTCCAGGGAGGAGTCCAGGGCGAAATGGTGGTGGCAGTCGCGTCTGAGGACAGCGAGGATGTCGCTGGGCTGATCGAGAAGGAGGAAGCCGAGCTGGCGGCTCTGTCGGAGGACAAGAGCTGAGTCCTGCGCCAAATTCATATACCCCAGTTTGTCGTTTCCGAGCGAAAAAGTGCGTAAAGTCCAAAATATTTTAAATATTCTCACTTGTACTTTCCATGTCAGACCAGATCAAGTCTTTGACGACGACGGCGTCTGTTTTGGTGAGCAAGGACCAGGCAGGCTTGCTCAATAACAAGACGTACAAGGACGCATTGTCCACCGTTGGGGGCCACAAGAGTCAGAAACTTGTGAAAAGACATGCTGAGAACGCAAGGACCAGTGTTTCTCTTGTAAGACGGTCCAAGACTACGCGAAACGACGGTCTAGAGATAGTGAGCGATCAGCTGCTGGCAGAGATCCCCGCGCAGGACGAAGAAGACGCCGTATTCTCCTTGTATCAGGGATTTAGTGCAATCTTGCCAGACCTGGAGCAAGCAGCTTCGCCCTCGAAGCGACTCGCCGCGGGATTGAACGCTGATACCATCAAGTCGACAACCAACGTAGCGCAATTGCACCAGTACAAGGACGACGTGAATTACAAGTTGGATCTGCTGGAGATCAGAAAAGGCATCGCCGAGAGCGACATCAAGGAGCTCGACGCCAAGATCGAGCAGCTGTATCGTCTGCGCAAGAAAATATTTGACCGTGTGGCAGAGTACGAGAAGGAGGAGTCGGACCTGGAGAAACTGCTCCGAATAGTGGAGAAAAGCCTCGAGAACAAAGGTGCCCAGACGGCGGAAGAGGCCGTTCAGGAGCCGGCCCCCATTCGCAAACACGCCTCGACACTGAACCAGTTCTACAGTCCCGGGAGCGAGATAGTGCGATTGGAGGCCCACGACGACGCAGTGACCTGTTTTGCGTTCGACGCTCCATTTGGCACTCTGGTGTCTGCTTCGCTGGACAACACCGTCAAAGTCTGGGATCTGAATAGAAACGAGTGCATTGGAAGACTGGAGGGCCATCTATCGAGCGTGGAGTGCCTGGCGATGGAAAAAGACCTTGTTGTGACCGGATCGCTGGATGCTTCTTTGCGACTCTGGGACTACACTAAGGTAGGCGTGGACGAGCCGCTGCTGCACTCTTTTGAGCGACACATGGATGAGATCACCGCCGTGAGCATGTCGGGGTCAACCATTGTGTCGGGATCGGCCGACAGAACCATAAGACATTGGGACGTGGCTACGGGGCAGTGCATCCAGACGATAGACGTGATGTGGGCCGCTTCGAGGAGCTGGAAACAGGCCCCGGCCAAGATGCAGACCCCGTATATTGGCGCGCTGCAGTGCTTTGATGCTGCCCTGGCTTCCGGAACAGGCGATGGCGTTGTTCGTCTGTGGGATCTGCGTAGCGGAGAGATTATCCGCCAGCTAGTTGGTCACACGAGCGCCGTCACGTGCCTGCAATTTGATGAACACAGCATCGTGACTGGGTCGCGGGACCGGTCCGTCCGCATATGGGATCTGAGAACCGGAGTGTTGATGGACTCGTTCGCGTACGGCCACGAGATCCGGTCGCTTCAGTTCGATGAGAAGCGAGTGGCCTGTGCTGCGGGCGAGGAGACGGTGAAGCTGTATGACCGCATCGACCAGGCACACACCGACGTGGCCCAGGGCTCTGGAACAGTGACTTTCTGCCGTTACACAGATAGCTATTTGGTGGAAGGCCGGGACAACGGTAGCATAGGTGTGTGGAAAATATAATGTACATAGACGATCGACGCGACGCAGGTGAAGAAAAACCGTCGACGCGAAATATTTGTTCGAATATTTCTTTATTCGCCATTTTTTATTCATGTCCACTCCTACAATAGTTGTGCTTAAAGAGGGCACGGACACCTCGCAGGGCCGTGGCCAGATAATCTCGAACATTAACGCGTGTGTGGCGATCCAGGAGACTTTGAAGGCCACTTTGGGCCCGTTGGGATCAGATATCCTGATTGTGAATAACGGACGTACGACGATTTCGAACGATGGAGCCACCATTCTGAAGCTCTTGGATGTGGTTCATCCCGCTGCCAAGATTTTGGTTGATATTTCTCGGTCGCAGGATGCAGAGGTCGGAGACGGAACCACTTCTGTGGCCTTGTTGGCGGCGGAGTTTCTGAAGGAGAGTAAGCAGTTCATTGAAGAGGGCATGCCCTCGCACGTGATCATCAAGGCTTTCCGCAAAGCTTGCGACCTTGCGTGCGAGAAAATCAGGGAGCTGCAGGTGGAATTGGCCGCAGATCATAGTGACGCAGAGATGAGACAACTCCTGGAAAGATGTGCTCAAACAGCCATGTCCTCCAAGATCATCCAAAATAACAAGGAGCTCTTCACCAAAATGGCTGTTGACGCTGTGCTGGTGCTGGATAGAGACGATTTAGACGAAGATCTGATTGGAATCAAGAAAGTTGCGGGCGGATCGATGGACGAGTCCAGACTGGTTCACGGCGTCGCTTTCAAGAAAGCCTTTTCGTATGCCGGCTTCGAGCAGCAGCCAAAGAAGTTCAGCAACCCAAAGATCCTGTCCCTTAATGTGGAGCTGGAATTGAAGGCAGAAAAAGATAATGCAGAGGTCAGGATCGACAAGGTGGCAGACTATCAGGAAATCGTGGATGCCGAATGGAAGATTATATTGAACAAACTGGACGCGATAGTGGCTACCGGAGCCAACATCGTGCTCTCGAAGCTGCCTATTGGAGACCTGGCAACCCAGTATTTCGCTGATAGAGGCATTTTCTGTGCCGGAAGAATTCCTGCGCAGGACATGGAAAGAGTGGTTCATGCCGTTGGAGGGTCGATCCAGACGACTGTTTCGGATATCAAGCCAGAGCATCTGGGCTCTTGTGAAAGATTCGAGGAAGTTCAGATCGGCGGAGAAAGATACAACATCTTTGAAGGCTGTCCGATTGCTAAAACGTGTACCATAATTCTGAGAGGAGGAGCTGACCAGGTGATTGCCGAGGTCGAGCGTTCTTTGCACGACGCCATTATGATTGTGAAGAGGGCTCTAAAACACAATGCCGTGGTGGCCGGTGGAGGAGCCATAGAGATGGAATTGTCCAAGCACCTGAGAAACTACTCTAGACAGATTGCTGGAAAACAGCAGCTTATCATCGCGGCCTATGCTAAGGCTCTGGAGGTGATTCCTAGACAGCTGTGTGAGAACGCAGGACTCGACGGCACTGATCTTCTAAACAACCTGAGAGCACAGCACTCTAAGGGAGAGGTGTGGTACGGACTGGACTTTGAGAGCGAGAGCATCAGTAATAATTTCGAGAAGTTTGTTTGGGAGCCAGCTTTGGTGAAGATGAATGCACTGCAGAGCGCTACAGAGGCTGCTGTTCTGGTGCTGAGTGTGGACGAGACGATCAAGAATGAGCCTAATGAGCCTCAGCCTCAACAGCCTATGGGCAGAGGAAGAGGAATACCGAGATAAGCTAAGTAGAGATAAAATCGGTTCATTAAATATTAAAGTTGCATATGTCGTCACGGGCGTCCTTCCTTGAGGAAATATATCAGGTCCATCTCGACGTTGTCGTCTGTAGAAGACGTCTTCCCGCTGGCGACGCTGCCTTTGCGAAAGCCCGGCTCTTTGCGCGCCTCTTTATGTTCATCAGAGTGGTTCGACTCGGTCAACGAGCCTATGTGCGAGAACGCGCGCCAGCTGAACTTGGAGCTGCGTCGTGTAGAAGGGTTTGCCGTGGCTTGTGGGCTTTTTGGGGCGGAGGAGTTGAGGAAATCCGCCAGACTGACCGGATTATTGCGCGCGTTTTCTTTGGGGTCCATGATCGAGCTAGATCTGGTATCGGAAGCGTGCACGTTGAGCTGCGAGCCGTGGTGCATTACATTCGGCCTGAAAGTTTTATTGGCATCCCGCACCGAGGGGCTGCCCAGCCTGTAGCCCGGGAGAAAAGAGAGTTTGCGTCGGAGCCAACAGTAGCTATATTCAGCGTAGGGGTCCACTTTGCTGGCTCGTAGGTTCCACGGGTGCTCTCTAAACAAGAACACTAGCGTGTCGATGGTGCAGTTGAATGCCTGGAAGAAGGAGGACATGCAGAACACCCATAAATGGTAGTAGGCTCGACGGCCGTGCTGTAGCTGGAAGCACTGGGCCACGAACGGCCACAGCCACAGCAGCATATAGGAAACGGGATAAATGAAGACCACCTTCATCTGGCGCATGATCTGTAGTTGTCGTATTCGGAGTCGTTCCATTGCTTCTTCGTGCAGCAATTGCTGGATATCCAACCCCACGTCGTGCCTCGATCGATCTGCTTTCGGCGACTGTGGAGGGTGGTAGTCTGCGAGTTCGGGGTCGTGTTGGCGGATACTGTCCATGTTTTCGGTGTATGTGTCCGAGTTGAGGTCCTTTCCACGTAACTTGGAAGTGATTTGCATGTCTGGCAAGATGAGCATCAGCAGCAGCTGGCCTACTCTGTACATGAGCGAGTCTCCAAGAACTTCCGAGACAAACCCTCGTTTGTGGTGGCTCACAAAATCCATCTTGCTGCTCACGGCCCTGTATTGGCGCATCACGTAGAAATAGACAGAGACGTAGATCGTGACGATCAGAATGGCAATACAATAGCGGATGATCCAGGTCAGGTACCACACCGCAGAAAGTGGTTCCATGTAGCTCCAGCTGACCTGATCTGTGTAACCATTGTGTCCTGCGAATGTGACCGAGCTGAGAACCACGGGAATGAGAAACGTCAAAATGTAGACGTAATTTCGGACAGTGTGGAGACCGCCTTCGCCATTTGAGTGCTGGGAAACGGCTGGACGAAAAATCAGAAGCGCAATGTGCACAGCAAAACAAACGATAATGAGGTCAGCGCCCTCGATGCTGAAGCACGTTAGCCATCCTATGGCGTTGAGAAATTTAACGTTCTGCACAGACCCTTCCGAGCTGCTTTCGGAACTTGCTGGATACACCAGCAACACGATGCCTTTGAGGAAGTCAAAGGCAATCAGTATGGCAATCAGGATGTGACGGAACATTCGCTTTTTGGGGTGAATCATCCCCAGAGTGTAGAAGGCAACCAGGCCGCTGACTATGGAGGTGGACGAGGAGCTGATGGAGCATATTCGGATCAGATGTCGTTGGCCGGGAGTATAGGTTTCCTGTCCCACCTCTTCGCGCTCGAAAAGACTGGATAGATGTCCAGATTCAGTGAGCAGTCTGGACAAGTCCATCAAAGAGACGCAAAACAACGATTAGCCACAGAAATATTTTTGTGCCCAAGTTTCGCCTCAAATATCACCAGCCACGGATCTATTTTTATTATTTAACGTACATTTGGCCTTTGGTGGCAGCCTGTAATTTCGGACGTGTGCTAAAGCAAAATTCACTGGACAGGCCCGTAGCGTAACCAAACACAAATGTCTCTGTGGTGTGGAAATAGAAAACCGTGCGGAACTGGTCCGGCGACTCAAAATAGCCAACTACTCCGACGTATAGTCTCGGATTAAAGTGGTCGTCCAGGGCCCGCAGATCGACCTCCTGTGCTGCGTCGTACACCGCCTCTGCGGCGAGGTCGCATACCAGGCGCCCGCAGTGGCAATTGGCAAGAATGTGCCGACATACAGACCGCGCAAGGTCCATCTGGATAATGTCCTCGCCGTTTCCCGAACATAGAACATTGACCAGGGCGCCATCTTTCTGTGCTGTGTAGCAGCCGGCCCCGACTACGCCCGAACAGCCAATTCTGCCGGGTTTCTTGAACAGACTGCCGCCCGACGAGACCCCCGTGGACGCTGCGCGCTTGTCAATCACCGAAACGCCGATGGTGTCTGTGATTATGGAGGACGCTATTTTTTTCTCGACCGAGTCTATACGGTCAAGCTCGTTTCTGTACTTTTCGAAAAGCTGGTTCATGCGGCCATTGATCTTCATATTATGGTCAGTCACCCCCACGAGGGTCACTGGGGGTGTGAGTCCAAGCTCGTTTTTTTTCTGCTGCGCAAAATACTGGTACGCACACTCAGTAATGGGCCGTGCTGCCGTGTTAGCCAGCAGCGACGATTGGTTGTGTTTCTTGGCTATTCGGTCGTAGACAAAGATGCTCGAGTCGGACTGGATCGACCCATCTCGTGCAATTGAGGACGTCACGCCTGTGTTGGTCAGCGAACTATCCTCTATTACAGAGGAAACGGCGATCAGCTGGCGAATCTGCGAGACAACGTGATCTGCTCCGTCTGGCTGCGGGAATCTCGACTTCAAGGCCCTTCTGAACAATCGCTTGAATTTCTCGGGGTTTTCCGCGTGGTTACCTGCGCCGAAATGGAGCAAGGTTAGTGTATTAGAAGGGGACATGCCATGTCCAGATCAAAAAATTAAAATTTAAAATGACGCATAAATTATGCGTTCGGAGATGAGATCGCCAAACAAAAATGCTGCTGGTCTTCATGGGTTTCAGGCATTCAAGAGTGTTTGCGTGCCTGATAATACGCGATAGGCACTCTGGACAGTAGCCAACCAGTTCCTCTTCTCCATGATGTCGCCCGTGCCGATGTTGCTTCTGAAAGCTCCACCGGGCTTTGCGGACCGAGGGGTAGTGCTATCAAAAGCAGTACTGGGGTTTCAGCCACCGATCTGCCAGTATTCACTGCTCTTAGTCCGAGCAGCTAGTCGACAATTCACTTTGGACGTTATGCCTTGCCACGCTGATCACCAAGAGAATCGGTTAGGATACGGAGCTACTTATTTCTCATTGTAGTTGGCTTCCACACATACCGGTCAGGTTATTCCCAGCTACTCAATAAAGAGCACGCCGGCTAGTTGGCTGGAGCTAGATAGCGTAGCCACACACCCAAAGAGAGGACATAGCACGAGCACGGACCCCAGAGGTTGAAACCCAGCATGGTTCCGCCCAAATGGTGAGTCTGCTATACACCGAATAATCACTTGAAACGCCGGTGCGTCTGCTACGTGCTCACATTCTCACCCTCTTCAGCTTCTGCAAGTACTCGTTCCGAACAGCCTCGTCGACAATCTCGGACTCCAGAATCTGCGAGATCTTGGCCCACGCCTCAGGCGATAGGCCAGACGCAGGCTTGACGGTTTCGCGCGTCGTTTCTGTAGTTTCTGGCCTGGCCTTCACCATGGCATTCAACTTCAACACCCCTTCCGTGGCGACCTTTTCTAGCAAGTCCTCGTCGTGGACCGTCTTAGTCTTGAGCATCAATGTGAGGTGGTCCGGAGAACTGCCAATCTTCTTTGCGAGCTCCTCCTTGACCTTGTAAATCGACGTGGTAGAATCGAATTTGAATTCGTGCTCAAATTTAGGAGGACGGAGAGATTTGATCGTCACGCTGACGGTGGACCGCTCGCCGCCACGGTAAAACAGCGGAGTATTTATGTGTCCGAATCCGCACTAGAGTTAGCATTTTTTCATCTGGCAACGAACTTACGTTTGTGTATTTTATTTCCCTGCTTGTTCTCTCGGGACAAACAAAGTTTATCAGGCTTTGGAATTTGTTGGCAAATTCCAGCTCGGAAACAACACTCATGCTCAATTATCACGTGTATTCTGTGGGGGAGGCAAAGGTGACGCACTTTCCTAACGTTTATTCGAACGATACAAATTTAAGAGTGATTAGAATCGCCCGCGTCGCGACGGTCGACCATCCAAAATTCGAGCTCGACCAGTACGACCGTTTTGAGCCCAAAGTGCTGGTCGACGGCCAGTGGTTCTGCACAGACCTCGGAACACCATTGGCCTTGTACCTAGAGCGAGAAGAGGTGGAGAAAGTCATCGGGAACGTTAACAAACTGCTAGAGAACCAATATACCTGGAAATGGGGCCCCTATCTGCTCCTGGACACCCTCACGTTCGGGATTTTGTCAAGACTACGGTGGGATAAAAAGTATGCGGACGAACTAGAAGTATACATCCGGGACGTCAATGCTGATCTGAAAAAACGCGGCATCCCGGTCGAATTTGTGAGTCCTCGAAGAAGCGGGTATCTAAGTCTGGACGTGCTGGTGCCGCGGCCAAGTGGGCCCGTCTAGCGGATACGTTGCTGAATACGCCGCATACGGCTGTTTAGCCGGCCGTTCCAGTTCATGCTCTTGAGTCCGATCTGCTTGTTCTCCAGGAGAACGGCAGTGCGCATAAGCTGCTTGCGTTCCTGCTCGTCCATGCCCACTGCACTGCGCCGCTTGATCAACTCGTTGTACCTGCTGCGGCTCTCAATGACATATTTCTTGCAATTCTGGATCTCCTCCTGCGAAAGCTTGCTGAAGCTTGAGAACCTGAAACATTCCTCCATCAACGCATTGGCGTCCAGCAACCGCTTCGGCGCATTCTGGATTATTTGGAAATACTCTGCGCTCAGAATGCCGTCGTCATCCGACCGCTTGTGGCTGAGATCGACCATCTGGGGCTCCAGCAGTTTGAATATCGTCAGACTAACCTGAAATATCGCCTTCGACTCCTCGTAAAACAGGCAGTCCCAAACTCGCAAGGTTGTTTCGATCGGCAGCACGCCAACGAAAATGCTCATGAACCAGCTTGTCGTACAGAACGAGAGTGTGGGCAGATCGTACAGAAACGAGTTGTTGTTGGAATGCGAGCTCTCGTTGATCAGAGCCCAGACGTTCGGTAGATACTGTCTCAAACACAGCATCAGCACGCCCTGGTGCACATTGACTCCTTCCAAATTGAACTCGTGGATCCCAGGGAGATACCTTTCGGTCACAATAACGAGCATCCAGAACGCGCGCTCCTCGTCTAAAAATACCAGCAATAACCCGGCAATGAAATTAAGCGACTGACAGTAACCGATCGAGGGTCTGTACTTGGAGAAGCACTTGAGCACACGTCTCAGGGTCTGCAGCAAGGGGCTTTCCTCGGTAACTCCGTTGCGCGTGATGTCGTTAAAATGGACGTTCTCCGGGAACGTCCGATGCAGGTCTTTCTCAATAGCCTCTGTGTTTTCGTTGATCATGTTCATGGTCTCGTCGACCAGCTTGTCGTAAACGCCCTTATTGTCTTTCAGCTTTTCGTGGCCCTTGGCGAAATAGAACCAGGCGTCGCCCCTCCACTCTGCCGGAATGCCTTTGCGGACGTAGCGTCGCAGCTCCTCAGATCGGGCGGGAAACCTGGTCGGACTGCCCTTCTTGGCGACTAGCAGTCCGTTTTTCGCCATGAGCTTCTCCCACTTCTTCTTTCTCCGCGCGAGGTACTGCGAGTACTGCGTCCACCACTCGTCGTACTCCTCGGTCTTGACATAATGGTTACTTTTGCGAAAACCGTACCTGTCTCTGTCGCTGGCAAGAATGGCGTTCAGTCGATTTGGCTCCTGGTGGATAGACTCGCCGATTTTGCTCTGCACCCGCTCCAGCGACGTTCGCGACTTCTTGAGCGACTGGATCGACTCTGTTCGGGTCAAGATCCTTTTATGAGGCGGATTCACCAGCGTGAACGGCTCCTCCCTGCGGTTTTCCGCATAGTAGTCTATCAGGCTGTATCCGCCGTCAGAGTTGTGACGCGCCAGCGCGTCAGAGTGCTCCTCCACCAGGTTCGGCGTGGAAAATGAAACTTCCGTGTCCATTTGACAAGAGGAAAAAATTAAAATAAAAACCTTCAATAAATGCGATTTTTAGATGATACGGGCCAGGCCCATCACAAATTAGTGCTGTGGAGAAATCCGCAGAAGACGGCCGACTACGCGATATGCGACAGTATTGAGCTGTGGCAGGGCTACATAGTCTCGGCGAAAGGCGTTTTTGCCGTTGACGAAGACTCGTACTTCAACCACCTGTGCGTCGCAGAGCAGCCGGTGCTGTACACCACAAACAGGTTTCTGTCCAAAATAGGCGTCCCACGGCTGCCAATTTTCGAGGACAGCTGGAGGGAGTACGTGGACGACCAGAACTCGTCGCCTACCTTGGTGTTCCGCGACTCTGTGTACCCCGCAATCTTCGTGATCAGCACGGCTGCGGTTCTTGCGGTGTTTCTCACGGCCATTCTTTTCAACAAGCACCACATCAGATCGCTGAAGCCAACGTGGATCATGAAGATATCCAGCATACTCGCCACCGGACAGCTGATGGCAATCTACATCTACTCGCTCGTCTACCTGTCCAGACAGAACTCGAGAGGACATGTCTCGGCTTTGGAGCTGGTCGACGCCATCACCGACTCGCTTGGATTCAACATCGTTTACATCATCACCTACTTTCTGCTGCTCCTGACACAGATCGAGGTGATCAAAAAGATGTTTTCTCGCAAAAGAGAACGGCAGCTGATCCTGGTGGTCGGAGTCAGTCTTGCCATCATTTCGCAGATCATCTGGGCCGCCTCGACGCTGGCCTCCAAGACGAACAGCTCCGCGGACCAGAACGTTGCGCTTGTGATTCTGCCCGTGGTGATGTATCTGCTGCGAATATCGCTATCGGTGCTTTACGACTGTCTTTTGCAGGTGTACGCCATTTCCCGCAAAGACCTCGCTTTCAAGCCCACCGTGCTGCCCCTGACGCTGCTCATGGAGCTCTGTGCAAACGCGTCCGTCGCGTTCTACATCGCCGACCTGGCTAACCCGTGGGTCAGTCGGCTCGCCGAAATATTCAACATCACCTGCTCGCTGCTCGTCAACGGGGTCACCTGGGAGTGGCTCAACCGCATGTACCAGCTGGACAAATACCGCCAAAAACAGGGAGTTCTAGGTCGCCAGCTGTTTGAGGAGACAGACGCGCGATACTCCAAATGGTTCAATCTCAAGCCGAAGTTTGTCAAGTTCAAGAAGTCGCTAAAGCAGAAAGAGATCACCACCACCACTTCCGACACCTACGTGCCCTACGAGGTGTACATCTACAGTCCGAAAGAGATGATTGTGCCTCCGACATCGCTGGTTTCGCGGCCAATCGTCCGCGGAGACAGGACAAGAGACCCTGTGGTGCACGATGTCCGTCAGCTCTCGCAGGTCGAGCCGGAGTCGGAAGAGGACTCTGAAGAAGAACGATTACTAAGACGCATTCGAGCGTGGAACGAAGAACATGTTTGACGAAACCTAGCTTACTATTTTTCTGCGATCAGCACCACAGAGTAGCCCACTCCCTCGCTTCTGACAGCGTCCTGTCGCTGAGGAAGGTAGGGGAATCTTTGTTGCACCACCTTTCCAGCGCACCCGTTGAGCTTGTAGTCGATAAACAGCTTGATCAGGTCCAGCGTCTCCCGGTCGCCCACCTTGGTGACCTTTTCCTTGGCGGCCTGGTACTTGAGCGTCTCCACCAACTGGAAGACGGACAGGATTTTAGCGAACATCAGGAACTCGATGTAGTTGGAGTAGAACTCGAAAAACGCATTGACACGCGGATCCTTGTACCCCAGCTGGGTCGTGGAGGCTGTTGAGGCCGTGCGGTCGGAATCAGATGTCTGCATCATGCTTGCTATGTCTGTGTGTTCCGACAGGGTGGATATCAAGGGAAAGCCGATGTTGCAGAAACGAATCTTTTTGAATCCCAGCTCCCGCAGCACGGGGACAGCCTGGGAGCTGATCTTGTTGACCACGCTGTTGCGGCCCTCGTTATACTGTGCTAGTAGTCTCCACACGCACTGGCGCAGGATTTCGTTGTCGGACTGGTGTTTGGGGTCGCCTGGCGCGTTCTCAACGTCCCATAGATAGAGCTGGAGATATCCGCTAGGCTTGAGCACCCTTTTGAACTCTGCGAACGTGGATTTGAGATTGCTCTCTGTCGCGGTGAGCGCCAAGTCCGGACAGCAGACGCACGACTGGGACGCGTCGCGCAGGGGCAGCACGTCACTGGCGATGGTGGTGAAGGAGGAGTACTCCGCGGCGAATTTTTTCTCGTCGCTGCTGAGCTGGTATTCGTAAAATTGGTCGTCAAGAATAGGATGGTCGAAATTCGGATACTGGTCCACGTAGACCGCCGGAAGCACGCCCCTGTTTGTGCGGTCGATCACTTTTCGCAGACTGTCGGTCACACTGACGAAGTTTGTATGGAACTGCGGGTTGTCGTGTCTGACCTGCCAGCCGTTGAGAAACTCGACGTGTGCGCCCAGAATCGAGCCTTCTGCTATGTACTGGATCTCCTCGGCAGGCGTGTCTTTAAGGTTGCTGGATATCATTTTGTTGCTCGTGACGACGCACACCTCGCAGAGCTCTGCCTCAAGCGACGGGTCGACGGCGTCCTGGAAATTTTTCAGAGCCTCCAGCACCTCTCTGTTGATCATCGTCGGCTGGTTCAACAGTTTCTTGATGATCTGGAGGAACCAGAGCAGCAGGAGCACCACGCGCTTGTCGTTGAACATGGAGCTTTGCAGGCTCTGGACGAGTCCAGGTTGCGAAATGGACGAGAGCTCGTGCAGCTTTGTTTTCAGCTTGTAGTCCGCGTCGTGCTTGATGTGCTGGTATGTTGATTCGGGCTGGGAAAGCATCGCCTTGCGCTCCTCGACCAGTTTCTCGTAGTCCCCGACCTCGTCGCGCAAGTTGACGAGGAACTGTTTGTACCAATTGAGCCAGAGGTCTCTTCTGGTGATGGCATAGTCGATCGGGTCGTTGAACTCGCTCTGGTCCATGTAGTCGAGGAAAAACCTCAGGTGATCCAAATACACCTCGGTGCCCTTCTCGTTGATCTCCTGCTTGACCTTTTCGACGTCACGGTTGTAATGCTCTGCTCGTTCGCGCAGTCTTCCGAGCTTGTACTCCTCAAACTGCGGGTCTACCTGCTCGTCCTTGTACGTGCCAAAGGCAAAGTCGCTGGCCAGCTCTGTGGCGAGCTTGCCGGCTTTCTTGGTGATTTTGAATAGACGGGACGATTGCTTGGACATGGGCACAAAGTCGGCATCCCTCGATGCGCCGACTACTGATTCGGAGGGGGCAGGCGGTGTCGTAGGTCGATGGAATGCGGCCTTGCTGAGTTTCGAGAGCGGGTTCCTGACCTTGTGCAAGTTTTCCGGCGACGGCCCGGAGGACACGCTTGTCTGCACAGTATGGCCAGCGTGTGGCGGCGAGTCGGATGGCAGCTCCGACATGTGCAGTTGCAGAAAAGTTGCAATTCTTCGCAAAATAAGTACACCTGGTGCGGGGGTGACGTGTGGTAAAATATACATTTTCTGGCTATTGGCTGTGCGTAGCAGATATATAGACACGGCAGAGAGCGCGCTACACGATGGCGAACGGGTCCTCGTCGGTGGTGGAGATGTCGATGGCAATTTCCGGATCGTCCAGCTCGCGGGCCAGCTGCTCCTTCAGCACGGAAAGAAACCCCCTCTCTGTGTTGGAGTGGTTGCAGGCAATGACGCTCGAGCCTTTCTCTCTGAAGTAGAGAGCTTCGTGGTGCGACAGCTCGCCCGTCAGATACAGATCGGCGTCCACGTTCCGGAAAACAGAGCCTCCCGACCCGGCACACACGGCGACGGTCGTGATGGCGGCGGCGTCCGGGTTTTTTTTCGTGGCCAATAGGAGATGGCTGATTCCTAAGTGGCTCTTTATTTTAGGCACAAGCTCGCTGAGACTGACGGCGCGCTGCAGCGTCACGAGCCTGCCCATCCCCACGCCCTCCTCCGCAGCGTTTTCCTCGATCACGGTTTTCTCCTTTATCTCGCCCAGTGCGAGGGCCAGCCAGTCGTTCACTCCTCCCTTGGCTGCGTCCACGGACGTGTGGGGACAGTACACAGATATTCCGTGATGGATCAGTTTTATCAGCGAGCTCTGCTGAGGATCGCTCGGAGTGATGCTCTTCAGGCCGCGGAAGATGAACGGATGGTACGCCAGCACAAGACTCGACCGGGCCCTGATTGCTTCCTCGACCACAGACTGGGTCAGGTCGACCGTCAGCAGAATGTGGAACTTGTCGCTCTTGTTGACCCCCGAAGCGTCGACCAACAGTCCCGTGTTGTCCCAGGAACTGTCCGCATACGCAATCGGATACAGTTTCTGGATCCCGGCGATCACTCGCTGGAATCTTGCAGGAGAAGACATGAAAAAAATAGGCTCGAAATGGAGTTATTTTTTAACCACATTTTGTAATTATTTTATGGACCTCACAGCAGATAAACTGACGCAAATCATAAAAGAAAGGCTCCAGGCCACAGAGGTGGAGGTCCAGGACATGTCTGGTGGCTGTGGGCAGGCTTTCGCGGTGATCATTGTCAGCGACGTGTTCAGGGGAAAGAACAAGCTGATGAGACATCGAATGGTCAACGGGGCATTGAAGGAGGAGATCAGCAACATCCACGCGTTCACCCAAAAGGTGTTTACGCAAGAGGAGTGGGACGAGCAGAAGAAAATGTTTGGGGTGTGATAGTTAATAAGCGTTGAATACATGTTCACTATACAGAATACGGAGGCGGCGAGTCGTAAAAAGGCGTCGTTGTGTGGTGGTTGGCCAGCAGCTTTTCGAGCTTGAGTCTGCGAGACTGAATCTCGAGGTGCTCAAGCTGGTCGATGTGGTGCGTGGGCCTTTCTGGCACTTTGAAAGCAGTTGGGGGTCCCGGCTCTGTTTTCTTGGCAAGTTTGAATTGTAGCGATGACAGGTAGTTGTTATTCGGGAAAACGGGAGCGTCTGGAAGCTTCTCAACAGTCTCCTCGACCAACGTCGAAGCGGTGGATGGCGGACTGCTCTCGGACATTGGGATCGAGTCTTCGGTAGTTTCTGCAAACGATTCTTCTGGTGGCGGAGACTGTTTGGCCTTGTTGAGCTTGATGACTCTCCTCTTCGGTTTCACGCCGTCGTGGGCGTTCTTGAAGAACGATCTAGACTGGAAATCTTTGATAACCTCCAGTTTGCGGCCCATGGACCCGTACTGCATGTCGGTATTGCTCAGATGGATTCTATTCCAGCTCAGGGTGTTGCTTGCCGCCAGAATGGCGTTGGCGAAACTCTTGGTCACAACGTCGTCGTTCATGCGGTCACAAGAAAGCGAGCCGCCCAACGCAAGCGTCTGTCTCGAGCTGGCGATTCTGGTAAGACGCATCAGACTGCCCGGAGAAATGCGCAGCGGGAACTCTGGGTCAACATCCTTCAGCAGAACGCGCTTCTCCTGAAGGTCTTGCTCCTCGTTGAGCAGGTCCTGGTGGAATTGCGAAAGAGACTGCGTGGTGTACTTGAGACTGAACTTGTAGAGATAGCTGGGCAGGAACTCCTTGAACAGCTCGCTGATCTGCGTCTCGATGGTCTTCTGCAGAAACTTGGCAATCGGCTTGATCCGGTCGAACGTCGAACTGACCTCGATGGATTCGAGCGGATCGTTCTTGAACACCAGTGTGAGTCCCTTTGTTTTGTTGAAGACAATGATGATGATCGAGCTCAATTTGAACTTTCCCAGCGTCAGGTTCAGCGGAATATCAAAGTTGCAGTCAGAGCCGTTGAACTGCGGGCCCACAAACTCGGCCAGCTGTTTGCAGTCTCTGGCATACGCTTTGTTTTTCTCCACCAGGTCGTCGTAGATGTTGTTGTTGTATATTTTCAGCGGACTGGCGCTGACCTTCGTGTTGACCGTCACAGACGCATCGCCGTCGTACTTGAACTTGAAGATGCCTCTGAACCGGTCTGGGGCCAGGTCGCCAATTTCAAGGATCTCGAACTCTGGTGAGATGTGCCCGAAGTTCAGGTCGACAATTTTGATGTCGGACGAGAGAATATTGGGTCTCTTTCCCGAGTTAAGGGCCTCGTTGAGCAGCTCCCGCGTGTAAGACGAGAACGACTGCTTTTCAATGGCCTCCCAATTGATCTGAAAAGACATCAATAAGATCACAAGATAAAAATCATGCGAGCCTTTTTTTTTGCCCGCGGGGAGAAAATTTTGTGATTGCCCAAACGGGAATTAATGGAAAATGCATATTTATTCGTTAACCGTCATTCGCTACAGACCGTTCGTCTATATTCACGCTGCTGAGCCCGTCCAGCACGCGGTCCAGCTGCACAGGCCACCCGGCCAGCAGTGTGTCGTCGCCGTCGAAAAACCGCGAGTAGTTGAAACTGTCGTCCTCCCTCGCAAACACCCCCTCTACGCCTGCTACCAGCCGGGAATCCAGCTGGAGCCGCTCCAGATCGGCTTTGCCCACCAAACTTCGGCCCCCACTAGCCTCCTGAAACGCCTCGTAGTAGAAGCGGCTCGTAAGGTCCACCACTTCGCTCTCTCTGCTAGGCTTTTCGCCAAATAGCCCGGGTATCTCCAGAAATTGCTTGAGCTTGACTCCCCGTGTGATGTCGGAGGTGGACGCATAGATATACTCGAATAGATTGTCTGCCTCGCCTGTGCTCAAGGACGGGTAGATGAACGTCATCGCATCGCGGAACTCGCTCTTGTTCAGGTACATCTTGTCGCCCTGGTCGAATTTGTCGAAGATCATCTCGAGCTGGCACAGCTGCACGGAGCTCAGCTCGCTTGATGTCCTCATCCGCTTGATGATGCGCTCTTTCTTGTCAAACTGCGTCTCAAGAAACTTCAGCTTGTCCACGATGATGTGGCGCACGAGCTTGATGCGGAACCCCAGCTCGTCCACTCTGTACAGCTGCTCGGTCTCCTTGAAATCAAAGCCCTGGTCAATCACCTGCATCTGGCGACAAAACTCCTCCTTCGCGCCGCGCAGCCGCTCGTAGAGCTTCTCCACGGCCTGCAGATCGCCCATGATCCCGGGCAGCTCGTTGATCTGCGCCTCGGCCACGTCCGACAGCTGCAGAACGTCGCTCTCGATCAGGTCAAGCCCCGCGCTCACGTCGTGGCTGAGGTGGCGCAGCTTGCGGAAAGAGGCCTCTTTCAGCTGCGCCAGCTGCGCAGCCACGTCGCTGCTCAGCGCCTGCTCCTGCGCAACAACCTTCTTGAGCAGCTCCAGCGCGTCCTGCAACGCGCGGCCCTGCGGCTCCGACAGCCGGCTCGAGTGGAACTCCACCAGCATCAAGTTGATCTTGCTGCGCATCGACTCCAGCTTCGAGTACTGCTCCAGGAAGCGCAGCTTCTTGCCAGCCCTGAACGTCTTCAGAAACGCCTGCTTCGCCGCCACGTCGTCGCCCAGCCGCTGCATCGCGTCCAGCATCTCCCGCATGCTCTCGATCAGCCGCGCCAGGCTCTCTAGATACTCGGTTTTGAGCCCTGTGATCTCGGTCACCACGCCGAGAAACGTCTCGAGTCGCGTCTTGGTGCCGACAGCGTCTCTCACGGGCTCCTTGCTGAAGCGGTCGTAGAACAGACTCACGTACGCGACGATGCTCTTCTCGTCCGGTTTCGCGCAGTCGACGTTTTCCGGGTCCAGCAGCCGCGAGATCCCCACGGACTCTGCCACCGCCATGGCCAGCTCCAGTCTGTCCAGGTTTGTCATTTTCGCGGCGTGCTGGTAGTCCAGCAGGTCTGGCTTGAAGTAGTTGAGGAGTGCGCAGAAGGCGTGGCCGCTGGACCAGCTCGACGTGAAGTTGGTCAGTTTTATGTCGGCATACGAGCTCGTCACTTTTTTGCACCATCGCAGCAGAAGCTCCTTTTTGCTGAACGCGTCGGCCTCGTCAGAGCTGTCAAAAACGGTGTAGTTGAGCAGAAGCAGCCAGATCAGCCCGAGCGTGAGCTTGGAGTTGCCGTCCACGATGTCCTCGGCGCCGATATTGTGTATCTGGAGGCCCTGACGGTGCTTGAGATAGTCCAGTATGCGACTGACGTTCTCCATCTTCTGGAACTTGAGGTTTGGCCGCTGGTAGATGGGAAGGAGGTCGAAGTCGGGATCAAGACATTTGAGCAGATGGTACAGATCGACGCCGGAACCAAGATCGGAGAGAGAAAGTAGAGGAGCGTGGTTGTGGCTCTGGAGCTTGGAATTGATCCAGCGCAGAAACGTCTTCTCCTGCACCTGTATCCATTCCTTGAGTGACACGTCGTGGGACGAGATGGACTTGATGATGAGGGTGTCCGACATGAGGAGAAAGGAATAAGCAGGGAGGCTTGTCAAAATTTAAACTACCGTTTTGGATTTTTATAGTTTGCATGTTTCAAATTAGGAATCGACTCGCGTCGACGCGTCGGCTATATGAATATATTAACACCAGCCTCACGAGCCGCGGAAAAATGGATGCGCCATGGCCTCCTTCGCGGTGAGTCTCTCCTGGTGGTCGTATTTGACGAGGTGGTCGATCAGATCGATCACCGCCGGGTTCTCACTCAGGTGTCTGTTGTTCTCATTAATGAAGTGTCTCCATGGCTTTCTTGGATACGTCATGAGGATGTCGTCGTAGTCGCTGCTCAGCTTGATGCCGTACCGATTGCAGTATTTGTGGAGGTCGTCTGTGCCCAGCACCTTGGCGATTTTCACCAGCTGGTCGGTGTTGGAGTCGCCCTTGAAGAACGGCTCTTTCTTGAACACTATGGCCGCAATCATGGCCCCCACAGACCACAGGTCCAGCGAGTAGTCGTACTGTTGCAGGTTGATGAGCAGCTCCGGACCCTTGTGGTATCTGGAGGCGACCCGCACGTTGAAGTCCATTCCCCTGTGGTAGAACTCGGCCAGCCCCCAGTCGATCAGCTTCAGCGTCTTGGTCAGAGGGTCAATCATGATGTTCTGCGGCTTGACGTCTCTGTGCATGATGCCCATCGAGTGCGAGTAGTCCAGCGCACGCAGCAGCTGCGTGAAGTAGTAGCGGATGTCGTCGAGCGTGAATTTCGGGTACAGCACGCGGAAGTCGACGTTGTTGATCTTCTCAAAGATCAGCGCCGGGATCTTCGAGTTGTGGTCCTGAATGAGGTCGTACAGCCTGATGATGTTGGGGCCTCCGGTCAGGTTCTTGAGGATCTTGATTTCACGGTGGATCTTCTTCAGCTTGACCGGCTTGAGCACCTTGATTACGCAGGGCTCGTTGTTCAGCACGTTCACGCCCGTGAACACCTCCGAGTACTTTCCTCTGCCGATCTTCGAGATGATCTCGTAGTTGGCGATGTTGCCCCATTCTATTTTGTAGTTTTCGTAGTCCCAGTACTCTCTCGGACGGATCTCGTTGGCGTCCGCGTACACCCTGGCGACGGAGTAGACTTTGGAAGACATCGTGGCGTGCTGCAGACTCGTTTTTGCGGACACAGCAGGCTTTTCCAAAACGTCTAGGTGTCTTAAGGGATTAAAAAATTTGTGCACGCCGGCCGTCGGATGATATATTCGGCCGTGCAGGGGTGTAAGTTTTATTTTCGTATTTCCTTCATGCGATGAAGCTGGGCGGCCGCTACGACGTCACCAGCGAGGTCGACGGCATGCGCGCGCCACTGCACGGCCTGGAGTTCCACGTCGACGACGCGGTCGAGTTCCCGCAGTTTCGCCGGCTCGTGGCCGTCGACCTTGTCGACGTGCGCCGGCTGCCAGTGTGGCTCGTCGGGGCCAGCAAGACGGGCATTTTCAACGTGTACACGGCGAATAAGGACTCCGAGGCGGTTTTCCAGGAGGTGGTGGCGTACTGCGACTTTGAGCGCGGCGAGATTGTGGGCTTTTTGCTGGAGACGGACGAGAGCCAGCGGTACGTGGTGCTGTTTCCGCGGCTGGAGGAGGACCACGTGGAGATCAAGGGCGTCGTGCTGGATCTGGACAACGAATTTGTGCGCCGCGCGGAGCGGCTCGCCGGCGCGGCCGTCGAGTGCGAAGTGCCCAGCGACGCCGCCGCAATTGTCGAGGCGCCGCGTCTGCGACGCGAAAACAGCGTCCTGGACAACTATCTGCAGAAACGCAACAGCCAGCCGCCGCAGGCGCCCCGGCCTGCGCCGCGCGAGCACAACGTGGGGGAAAAATTCAACCGGACGGTGGAGCGGCTGGCCGCGCGCGAGGTGCGCCGTCTGGGGCTGCAGGCGCAGCTGAGCAAGGACGAGTGCAAAGAGCTGTACGGGATCGCGCTGAAGTCGGCGCGGTTCCTGTTCCGACGGCAGCTCCGCCAGCAGCAGGAGCCGCCCGCGGACAAGCTGGCCAACGTTGTGCGCAACACGATCCAGCTACATCTGGAGGAGCTATAGATTGTCGTCATCAAGTCATGCTAATACTACATCGCGTCATTGAGTGTCCATCACGTAGGTGCAGTCGAAAACGGCGTCGCCGACGATGTCTCTGCGCGCGACCTGGTCGCAAAAAGAGACTCTCTTGGGGCGTTTGCCGATGCGCCGTCGGCCGCGCGTGGGGAGCGACGACACGGACGTGAGCGAGGAGCCGCTGCTGTAGCTGAAGAGCTCGTCGTCGGAGAGCTCGTCGCCGGACGGCTCGGCGAGGTGCGGCCTCAGCGAGCGCTCGAGCACGGGGCCGTACAGCGCGGTGATGTCGTTCTCCTTGTGCCAGTTGATCTCGGCCGGGTTCAGCTCGGGCAGCCTGCTTCTGGACTTCTGCCATGCGCGCCAGCAGGCGTTCTCCAGGCGCGCAGACGAGGTGCACGGCAGAAACACCTGGAGGTCCTCGACGAGCGAGTCTGGCTTGGCCGCGCGCACACTGTGGAAGTTGGACAGCTCGTACGGTTTCATGAACCGGTTGTTTGTGATGGAGATCCAGCACCGGAAGTACTGGTCCTCGGAAAGCTCTGCAGAGAAGTAGTCCACGGCTCGCAGCGACGCCAGCGGCGTCTGGAACGAGGACGACAGCACGGGGATCAGCGGCAGCTTGGTGCACGACTCATGGCCGTACTCCTGGAGAAAGTTGTCGTCCATGAACTGGTGGAAGAGCCTGGGATAAGGGGAGACCATGTGCGAAAAAATATAACAAGGGGAAAAGGATGTGGGGAATATATATACGTAGCCTGGCAAGTTCCATACATGGAGAGATCTTTGGCATTGCTGCATAATAGAAACAACATGAAATATTGCTGCAGAAATACGGCGCAGCGAGAAACAATAGACTCCGAACTGGGCGAGCAGTGAGGGTGCGACGACGCGGGCGAGCGTCAAGCTTATGAATAGGTACACGTCAGCAGGGGGCGCAATACGGAGAAAGAGCACGCCGGTGCGGAGAAGGCGGAGGATACTAGGGCAGGTCGACAGCAAGGCAGATGATTTCCAGGAGGGGCAAATTGCGGCGCAAGGGAGAAAGAGACTCGGATAATTTATTTTTCGCTCGCTTGCGCCGCAACGCCCGCATCGCATGACGCCATATATTAGTGACTATAGGTCGTCTAGAAGTTCGCGCAACGCAAACCGCGCGTCGCTCTGGGTCTTGGCCGCGTCTTGCGCGCCCTCGGCCAGCATGTATGGAGACTTCATCTCGAACTCGGTCGACGACACGCCCACCACGTATGGGTCGATGCCGATCTTGAGCCCCGGAGGAGGGTCTACGCCATACATCAGCCCGTCCGTGAAGTGGGGGCCATAGGTGGCCGGCGTGAGCGGCTGCACAAGCTTGCGCCGCTTCGTCACCACAGTAGCCTTGCCGTCGCTGTTGATTTGGACGGTGACCTGGTAGTCTGCGGACAAATCGTTCTGCCCTTTGCCCTGCGCGGCATCGCCGAGCGACTGGGTCTTGCGCAGTTTGCTCTGAAGTTGCTGTGTGATTTTCTCGAGATCGTGCTTCGCCGGCAGCGACCGGTGCCGGGCCGCCAGGATCCCGAGTCCCTGGTTGTGCGGCGTCGCAGGCTGTCTGACGTCCTCAAACCGCAGCGGCTTGGGCACCAGGCTGTTCGGCGTCGACGCCACTCTTCCGTGCGGGGTCTGCGCGTACCAGTGGGTGTACATCGGCGACGAGCTCAGGACGTGCGAGAAGTGCGACACGGGCGTCGACGGCGGCACCCTTGCCAAGGGCGTGCTGGGCATTTTCGGCGTCTTTGGTGCAAAGATGTCTGTCGGCTGCAAGAGCGACGGGTTCAGGTCCGGCTTGGGCACGCTCTCGGCCGCGTTGAGCGGCGACGTGTGCGCCTGCGAGCTCTGCGGGTTCCTGTCGGACGGCGACGAGCGGGACGACGACGCCGGCGACGAGTCGAGCCCGTTTTGCGGCTGTGTCACAGACACCAGCTCGTGATGCGCTTTCGCCACCTTGTTTTCCTGGATGGGCTTGAGCGCGGGCGCTGGCTGTCTGCGCCGCGGCGTGGGCGTGGGCGTTTGCGACTGCGATCCGCCTACCCTGCGGCGGCTGGGGCTAATCTTCATGACCGGCGTGGAGCACACGGCTCCCTGGCGAATCGTGGCGGCAGAGTTGCTGTAGGCGTTCATGCTGGAGTTGATAGAAAAAGTAAGAGTGCTTTCGCCGATCATGGCAACGTCCGCTTTGGCTTTTGTAGGAGGTCTTCCTCTGCGTCTTTTTTTAACGGGCGACCCATCAAAAAATGTTTCAGACATGCTGTCTGTTTCAAAATGGCGTTGTGCAGCCGTGGCAGTGAGCTGTGTAAGGAGGACAAAAATCGGACGGAGTGGGCTGTAAGTTTGGACAACCTGTGCCGACGAGTAGAGTGGGATTGGGACGAGAGGTGGGCGATATCTGGGAATGAAAATTGGCAAAAATCAGGCAGTCGTGGGCATGCACAAAATTAGCCCAGTTTGGAATATTGCTTGTTAGGGAAATGTCAACGCGTGGAATAACCTTCTGGCAAGGCGATGTGGCGAGGCGCGTGGCTAGTAAATTGTCTGAGTAATATTTTTATGTCGTCGGCACATGAGTGGCTCGCAATTGACGTCAATCCGACAACTCGGCGCGAGATTGAGCAGCTTGTGGCTGAACACGACACCGCTGCGCTGGAGGACCGGCTGGGGTCGCGGCTAACGTTTGGCACAGCAGGCCTGCGCGCCGCAATGGGCGCCGGCTTCAGCAGGATGAACGACGTTACCGTAGTGCAGGCCTCGCAGGGCCTCGCCGAGTACGTGAAGAGCGTGGCTGACACGCCGTCAGTGGTTGTGGGCCACGACCACCGCCACAACTCGCAGCGGTTTGCAGAGCTCACCGCCGCCGTGTTCCTCGTCAAGGGTTTCACAGTCTACTATTTGGGTGGGGGGTTGGCTGCCACCCCACTGGTGCCCTTTTCCGTGGACCAGTACTCTGCCAGCGCAGGTGTCATGATCACCGCCTCCCACAACCCGAAAAACGACAACGGGTACAAAGTGTACTGGAGCAACGGCTGCCAGATCATCCCGCCGCACGACCAGCAAATCCAGCACAGCATTCTGGCCAATCTCGACGTCGTCTTCACGGACCCCACGTGGGACACCGCGCGGGTATTTGAGCAGCACAGCGACAGGTTGCTTTTCGTGAGAGACGAGATTATCGAAAAGTACGCGCGCAAAGTCAAATCCATGTTGCTCAAAAACGCCTCGTTCTCCTTCAAAGCCGTCTACACAGCAATGCACGGCGTGGGCGCTGAGTTTGTGTCCCATGTTGTGCCCCACGGAGTCCTTGTCCCTGTTGAGCAGCAATGTCTGCCGGACCCGGACTTCCCGACAGTCAAGTTCCCGAACCCAGAGGAAAAAGGAGCACTGGACCTTGCCATTGAGCAGGCCGACAGGCAGGGCATTTCTGTGGTGGTGGCCAACGACCCGGACGCAGACCGGTTCTCTGCGGCGGTGAAAATGAACCGCGTTTGGAGACAGCTGTCGGGCAACGAGCTCGGCTACCTTTTCGCGCAATACGTGGTATCGCAGATAAAAGACCGCAGCAACGTGTATCTCGTCAATTCGACCGTCTCGTCGCAAATGATCGCCGCAATGGCCGCCAAAGAGGGTTTCCACTTCCAGGACACGCTGACGGGCTTCAAGTGGATCGGCAACAAGGTCATCGAGCTGGAGAACGCGGGATACCACTGCCCCTTTGCGTTCGAAGAGGCCATCGGGTTTATGTTCCCTGTGGTCCACGACAAGGACGGAATCTCTGCGCTGGTGATGTTTCTGCAGATGTACCAGCACTGGCTCGACACGGACACCGATGCGCTCCAGACGCTGCGGCAAGGGTACGAAAAATACGGCTTTTTCAAAGAGTGCAACGGGTACTACGTGGTGCCCGACACGCGCGCGACGGAGATCATTTTCCAGCACATTAGGAGCGCGGGCAACCCGTATCCTCAGCAGATCGGGCAGTTCACAGTGACGAAATGGCGCGACCTCACTGTTGGCTACGACTCGACGACGCCCGACTCGAAACCGGCGTTGCCCGTCGACGTTTCGTCGCAAATGATCACTGTCTCTCTGCAGCACGAGGACGACGAGATCAGGTTCACGGCGCGCGGCTCGGGCACAGAGCCAAAGCTCAAGGTGTACATCGAAGCAAAAAGCTCGAGCGAGACCAAGGCAGACGCTCTTGCGCGCCAGGTGTGGGCCCTTTTGCGCGCAGAGTGGTTCAAGCCCGAGTTCCACGGCCTGATCGAACGTGTTTGACCATCGTCGTGCACAGTTCCAGATCCAGTGTAGGGAAAAAAAAAATAAAAATAAAAATAAAAGGGTTTGCGGTCGAGCTAATACGGAGCATGCTGCGGTTTGGACAGCATCCGAAGAAAACAGAGTTGCCTCTGTAAGTATGGCAACGACATCTAAAATGAGGCTAACACACAGGGCTGGCAACTACGAGATAAAGCCGAAAAAGAGGCGACACGGACAAAGAAAATGGATCAACATCATAGGCATCACTGTGGCCGTGGTGGTGGTATTACTGCTGTTCCGCCGCCGCAAGCCGGCGAAGTTTGTGCCGCAGATTGAAAACTCAGAGCCAGCGCCGCCAGAAAACAAATTGTGGCCGAAGGAGACGGGTATTCCCGAAGAAGACAGCGACGTGTGGCCAGACACGGTCGAATTTTACGACCTGGAAGAGTACCAGGGCACGGCGAACGGGCGGGACAACAAGGAAATTGTTCTGCTGCTGGTGCCGCTCAGAAACGCCGCGAAGGTGCTGCCACTGATGTTCCGCAACATGATGAACATGACATACGACCACAGTCTGATAGACATAGCATTCCTGGTGAGCGACTGCTCAGAGGACGACACCACGCTGGAGACGCTTTTTGAGTACTCGCAGGCGATGCAGAAGGGCACGCTGCTGGAGCTGCTCGACAAGAAGGAGTCGAACACGCCGTCGGGAGCCATCGTCGGCTCCAGCGACCTGTACTTGCAGTACATGCCACAGGACTACGTGGACAACGTTCGCACGGCGTACTCGCCGCCATACCACTCAGAATATACCAAGCCGTTCAGATCGGTGCAGATCTACCAGAAAGACTTCGGGCAAGTCATTGGTCAGGGCTTCAGCGACAGGCACGACGTCAAGGTGCAGGGGATCCGGCGGAAGCTTATGGGACGTGCCCGCAACTGGCTTTTGAGCACGGCCCTCAAGCCGTATCACTCGTGGGTGTACTGGCGAGACGTGGACATCGAGACGTCGCCGGGCGACATTCTGGAGCACATGATGAAATTCTCGCCAGCATTCGACGTGGTGGTGCCCAATGTCTGGAGACCGCTGCCTACGTTTCTGGGCAACGAGCAGCCGTACGACCTCAACTCGTGGATGGAGTCCAAAGAGGGGCTCGAGCTCGCCAAGACGCTCCACGAGGACGACGTCATCGTCGAAGGGTACGCCGAGTACCCGACCTGGCGCGTCCATCTCGCGTACATCCGTGAGCCCAGCGGCAGCCCGGACGAAATCGTCGACCTGGACGGCGTCGGAGGCGTCTCGATTCTCGCGAAGGCCAAGGTGTTCCGCCAGGGCTCGAACTTCCCTGCCTTCACGTTCATGAACCACGCCGAAACTGAGGCGTTCGGCAAACTCAGCAAGCAGATGGGCTTCCGCGTCGGCGGGCTGCCCCACTACACGATATGGCATATCTACGAGCCGTCCGAGGATGATCTGATCCAGATCTCGCGGCTGGAGAGAAAGAAGCGGCGGCGCCTGAACAAGGCCGGTCATTAAGTAATGTATTCATGGGCAAGCAGACGTCATAGCAGACACAGAAGCGACAGCAGCAGTAGCGGCGGCGACAGCTGGCGTTTGCCGGCCCGGCCGGAGACGACAGACGAGCTGGAGCTCGAATTGGCCGATGCGCGGCCTGAGACAGAGCTACTTGCAATGCTCAGAGTCGAGGGTGTGCGGGTCCGGTGCGAGGAGGGAGTAGTCGACGAGTTGTAGTAGGCGGAGCTGGCTCCAGCGGTGGTCTGGGAGTGTGGCAGGCTGGAGAGAGGGCTCTGGGACGCGGAGGCGTCAATTTGGACGGCCGTCCTATTGGCGAGCCCGACTTTCGCACCGTCGAGGTCGAACGTGACGTAGTAGTTTTTCAGGAACAGCGAGCCCAGGATCCACGTGCCGTTGTCCAGCGACGGCGAGCCAACAATGTTGCTCACGCAGTAACCACTGTACTGGGAGCCGGAAGGGTATGCCGATCCCAGATAGTCTTCTGGGCCAAGGGTCCACTTCTGGCCGCCGATCTCGAACGCGAGCTCGTAGGAGGTGTTGCATGGCACAGCGAAGTTGCTACCGTCGGTGACGGAGTCGTTGAAGAAGGAGTGCAGTTTGGTGGCGTCTGCGGAGGCCGTGACGATCGACGTGGTGCCGCTATCGACGACCGCGAGCCGTTTTGTTGACGACTCGTCTCCGTCGACGGCGGCCTTGTCGAAAGACACCCCGTAGCCGTCGACAGATATCGAGTCGACAACAATCTGCCAGTAATTATTGCTGTTTTCCACCACTGGGGCGTAGCTGATGGTCTCGTCGTACAGCTCGGCAATGTCCTTACCGAGGACCAGCAGCCCGGCGTTCGAGTCGCCGTTCGCGGTGCTGTACGCGCCCAGACACAGCGCAAACACGCCTTTAGCCAGAGACCCCTGGTTCTGGAGAAACGTGACGAGATTCGTCATGCCGTCCGTCGCGTTGGTAGCAGGCAGGCCCAGAACGCCCGCGAACGAGTAGCCTTCGAACAGGTCGGGCACGTGGGACGCCACGCCGAACGAGAAGTCGTCTGCAGCAACTCCGGCCAGCTGCAACGAGTCAGACACCACGCTGCCCGAGGCCGACCCTGAGCTGTATGACAGCGTGAACAGGGACCCGGACTCGCGGCCCGAGCTCATCTGGTACAGTTTCTTGTCGTCGCAGCTGGAATCCGTGCAGTTGGCTCCGTACACCCAGAGATACGCACTGCCTGTGTCAATAAGCAGCGGCAGCGTGTCGTCGCCGACAGTGACGTTGACGGTATATGCCTCGTTGGAGGAGTCTGAGTCGATAAAGGACATGCCCTGCTGCCAGGCCAGCGTGGTCTGGGCGGTCTGGCTCGACGCAAGCACGGTCTGCTTGGTGTGCGACCTGATTCTGGCGAAAAAGTCCTGTGGCGGCTTCTCGACCGAATCGACAGGGTACAAGTCTTTGGCATCGGGCAACGAGGGCACGTGCACGCTGAAGGAGTGCGCGACGGCGCTCAGCACGAGCAGTTCAAGAATGTACATTGGCTGATGCTGGAGGGTGGATGCAAGCGGAAGATCAAGAGCGTTCGACAGATTTAGATTTATAGGGTTGAGATTCCTTGCATCAGACTTGGCCCCGACTGCAGACGTGTTGTGAATTTTCCGCAAGCATTTTTAAACTTCATTGATAATTTTCGTGGTCCATTGTTTACCATACAATTCCAAAGGAGTAAAAGTATTTCCCGATCCGATATATTACCAGCTGAGCCTCAGGATCGACAATTTTTTTAACTTTTTTGGCATGCCGAAATGGCAGCTCCCAGCGCTGTGCTGTGCGGTATGAGACGAAGGTCAAAATGGGGCCCAGAATGCTTGGCGGCGTACGCGTCCAAAAAGAGCTGTATCTGCTCCCTGTAGTACGCGAAGTGCTCCAGAAACGAGCCTATGTAGCCGATGCGCACCGTGCCGTGCGCTCTGGGTGTCTGTGCCCTGCAGAACGCCACCAGCCAGCTCGCGAGGGCCGCTGCCGCGCGGCAAATCAAGCTCCGGATTACGCTGCGCAAAACAGCACGGTCCCGCTCTGTCACCGCAACGTTGTATTTGGCAAAGATCCGGGTGATTTCGTCGCTGCTGCCCTCGTAGATCTGACAAATCGTCTCGCCCGTCAGCTCGTACGCGTTCCCGAGCAAAACCCGCTGTCCAGTGAACACTTGCCCGCGCTGCGCCAGGTCGAGCACGCCTATCCGGAAGAGCTCTCCTATGTAGCGGCCAGAGCACAAGTACTCCATCGGCTGGAAAAGCGGCAGTTGCAGGTGCGACTTTCTGCTTTCGCAGTACGCCGGCTGCATTTTGAGGTCCCACGGCGTGAGCAGCTCTGCCAGGCTGCTGCCAAAACAGGACATCTCAGTGTTCAGCACACGGCTTTGGTAGCCGGCTGCCGCGTTCAGTCCTGTGCCCAAAACAAGCCCCAATCGACACTCATACAAGTACGCGCCAGCAACATACACAGAGACGGCGTCGTTGATCACCGCCTTCACGCAGACCTGCTTTCGCGTCGCCGTCTCCAGCTGCTGCAGCAGCAGCAGCGCTATATTTTTTCCCCGGATTTCGTCTGCCAAAATAAAACCCTTACCCACAACCTCCAGATACGCGTCGTTAGAGCTCGTCTGTTTGAACGGAAAGCAGATTGAGAGGCCGACGGTGACGGTGTGAGGAAAGTAGCGGTCAATAGTGGCCGTGCACACGCGGTCCACCAGGCCCTGGAAGAACGAGACGTCTATCTGCCTGTTCTCCAGCTGCCATTCTCGCGAGCACAGTATCTCGTACTGGCCTTCGCCAAAAAGCTGCAAAATGCACAATCGGAACGTGGACCCACCCAGGTCGAGAACAAGCACGCGGCCATGTGTGTGCGAGTCCGGAACGGGCGTCAGTGTGGACAGCATGGTCACGTTCGACTCGAGGCCTTGCTGAATCTCTACTTCGAGGAGGTCAACGAGAGGGTCCATGTCGCGAAGGTGCCAGGGAGAACCATAATGGAGCTCTGAGCAGCTGAGCTCATCTTTTGCCGGCCCGGGAGGAACGGGGTTCAGACCTATCATGGAAATTAAATCTGATAAATACAGAATATGATAGATAATATTTCCGCACCTGTGCACCGACTAGCGCAAAAAATAAAACTGTTTTTATCTCTTCCACGCGCGTACTCCTTACACCCTGATCCATGTACAAGTTCGTGGACGATCTGAACGAGCACCAGCGCGCGGCCGTGACGGCCTCTCCCCACAGCGCCGTTCTGGTGCTTGCCGGTCCCGGCACGGGCAAAACCAAGGTGATCACTGCAAGAGTCGCGTACCTGCTTCTGCACCACAAGCTGCCTCCACAGGACGTTGTAGTCGCCACGTTCACAAAAAAGGCCGCCAACGAGATGGTCGAGCGCCTCGCCGTGCTCCTGCAGCCGTATCCGCAGATCGACGCCAAAAAGCTGCTGATCGGGACCTTCCACTCGATTTGTGTCCGGATTTTGCGCAAATACGGCGGGCTGGTCGGTCTGAACGCCGGTTTCAAGATCGCAGACGAGACAGACGCCAAGCAGCTGATCAAGAAGGTGCTCCGGGTGATGGCAGAAAGCGGGTTGGACGTCTCCCTCAAAGACTCGGACGTCAAAAAATACAGAGCGTATATTTCGGCCTGCAAAAATAAAGCCCAGCTACCGGACCAGGTACCCGTTTCCAAGAAGGCTGGCGACACCAGCATCAAGCTGGAGGTGTACACGCTGTACCAAGAAGAGCTTGCACGGAATAACGTGATTGATTTCGACGATTGCTTGCTGCTGGTGCACAGGCTGCTCGCACACCACCCGTCGTGTATGGGCCGTGTGAAACACGTTCTGGTAGACGAATTCCAGGATACCAACAAGGTGCAGCTGGAGCTGGTGTACCAGCTGTCAGGATTCAACGAAAACTACAAGCACAACGTGACTGCTGTTGGCGACCCTGACCAGAGCATATATGCTTTCCGCAACGCAGAGGCCGAGAACTTTTACCGGATGGAGGACTACTACCGACAAAAGGGCGTTCCTGTTCTGAAAGTGGCTCTTACACAGAACTACCGCTCCACCAGCAACATCCTCACGCTTGCAGAGCACCTGATGAACCAGCAGTTTGCGCGACGGGAGCAAAAGTTTCTGCGCGCCCATAAAAAGGACGACATTCCCGTTCAGATGTTTGCATGCGCCACCAATAAGGCCGAGGCAAGCACGATCGCCGCGACGATCAAGCAGGTGGTCAAGCCAAACGGCACGCAGTACTCGGACATCGCCATTTTGCTGCGGTCCGGCTTTCTGTCCCGTGTCATCGAGCAGGAGCTGATCCACGCAAACCTGCCGTACCAGGTGGTGCACGGGCGATCTTTCTGGGAACGGCGCGAGATACGGCTCCTGATGGACTATTTGCGTGCCGTGGCGTCCGACATGGACTGGCTGGGGTACAGTCGGTGTTTGGATTTCCAGGTGAGCGGTCTGGGAGCGAAAAGTTTGCTGCTGCTCGAGGAGCAGCTGTCCGCGCAGAGGGCACGAAATCAGCCAGGCAACGTCTACGTGATGCTGGAGAGCATTGCGCGCGACGGGATGAAGGGCATCACGGCCAAGGCGCGCGCTGGGATCGGGGAGTTCGTTGCGCTGATCAAAAAAGCCCGCGAGCTGCTCCTCAGCGACGCAACCGAGCAGCAACAGCTGGAAAAAATGTTCGACCACATTGTGCAGCACAGCCGTGTTGTGAGCGTTGTCAACGAGGAGCGCATGGACAGAAAGGGCGACTCGCAGGAGGAGATCGAGGCGAACCTGAACGAGCTGAAAAACCAGCTGATCAGCTTCAATCTCCAGGAGGAAGATCTTTTACAGGACGCGTACGCCGAGGAGGACGAGCTGGAGGTGGCAGAGCAGTCGTTCGACCTCACAGCCAGCACGAGTCTTGAGAAACTGACGCAGTTCCTCGACTCGGTGTATCTGTACGAGGAGACGAAGATCGCAGAAAAAACCGTGTCCAAGGTGACCATCACGACGGTGCACGGATCCAAGGGACTCGAATGGCCGGTCGTGTTTGTCCCGTCGCTGTGCGAGGGCATTTTTCCGTCGCAGCACGCCACGAACGACGTCGGGGACACCACGAAAAACGAGGCAGCGCTCGACGAGGAGAGGCGGTGCATGTACGTCGCCGTGACACGCGCTAAGGAACGGCTGTATCTCAGCTATTTCAGAGAAACGCTAGGGTTTGGATTTGGCGATCCAGTCAAGAGAAAAAGCCGGTTCCTCAACCTGCCCAAGGGCCTCGTCAAGGTGGCCGACACCAGCGTCGCCAGCACGCCAAACCTGCTCTCGTCGTTCCAGCGGAACATAAAGCTCAACACGGGCTCGCTGGCGCTCGGCTCGGGCTTCCAGACGGCGTCCCGGCTCACCGGCGTGTCGCGGCTGCCTGACGGAGCAGTCAAGATCTCCAAGCCAAGAAAAAAACGGCTGGGCATGGGAAGACCGCTACGGTTCACGAAAAAATGAACGTGTCACGTGCGCACAGGATAGAGCAGTCTCGCCATGTACGCCTTGAATCCACCGCGCAGAAGCACGTCGTACGTTTTCAGGCGGCGCTCGTACTCGGCCGTGTGTTTCTCGTGCTCTTTGAGCGCCTCTAGGGCCTCGTGCCGGGCGATGAGCATGCGGCGGATTTTCCACTCGCGGATTGGCAGAAGGCACAGTACGCCAGCAGCCGCAAAACAGCCGCAGAATATCTGCGCCTTGATGAACGGCTTCGCCAACGTCATGTCTCTGAGCTTTAGTGCTACCACCTCGCAAAACATGGAAAAAACACCCATCCAGAAGTTCTCGTAGCTCCAGGCCGACGGAAACAGCTCCACGGGGACCGAGTCCGCCACCAGGGGCTGATTCAGCGTGGAAGCCACGCCAAAAGTGAGCCCGGAGAGAATAGCGTACGCGTACACCACGCCGGCCGTCGTCGCGTTGATCCACATGGCAAAGAGCAAAATCACCATGTTGATGCTCAGCAGCACCGCCATGTTCACGCGGCCCGTGTAGTCTGCTGCCAAACCGATGGAGAACCGGCCAATAGCCTGGCACCCGTTGAAGATCGCTGTCACGTGACTTCCTTGCGACGACGAGAGGCCCACAAACGTGCTGTACGCGGAGAGCGAGAAGAGCGCGACGATGTAGCAGGAGAGTGTTAGCACGAACCACAGCGTGATGAAGTGGACCTGCGGCAGTTTGACAACCTTGGCGTTGAACAGCACGTAGAATCTGGTGACGATCTCGCGGCGGGTCCTGAGTCGCCGTGTTGGGATGCGGTGTTTGAGCAGGCACGCGGCAAACGTGTTGCCCAGCACGGAGAAAATTGCCAGCATTCGCTGCGCCCACGCCGGGCTGCCTGTGCGGGAAATTATCGCCTGTGAGGACAGCGAGAAGACAACCCCTGCTATACCGCTAGCAGACACAATAATTCCCGAGGCAAGGCCTCTTTTCTTGTCAAACCATTCTGGGAAAATGACGATTGCCGGGTTGAAAACGAGCGCGAAGCCCAACCCAACGAGAATGCCCTCGGTTAGATACAGCTGCCACAGTTGTGTGGCGAACGAGGCCAGCAGATAGCCAGCCGTTTGGCATACAACGCCCGCCAGTATCACGGTTTTCATTCCCAGAATCGCGGACGCCATCTGAGCGAGCGGAGCCAGCGCCTGAGCGAGCGCCAGCACTATGCTGCCGATCAGAGCGAAATCTGTGGCAGACGAGCCGGGGAA
Source organism: Ogataea haglerorum (assembly GCF_019207285.1). NCBI lineage: Eukaryota > Fungi > Ascomycota > Pichiomycetes > Pichiales > Pichiaceae > Ogataea > Ogataea haglerorum. The sequence continues at coordinate 711,106 of NW_025065151.1, forward strand.
GCTCCGTGCCTGGAGCCAGTGGTTCAGAAACACGCCGTAGCAGCCGTTGGCGCCCCAGGTTGCGAACATCATCAAGAACACACACGCGCAGATCACCCACGAGTAACCGGTGTCGACAGGCGGCAGTGACTCTGCTTCAGGTTCCTGCGGCTCTATGCTTTCTGAGCGGTTCGTGGCGATCCGGATAGCCTCGTTGAGGTCCACCGTCTCGCATCCCTGCGTCTCGGTTCGCACCATTTGCTGGTCGTCCTCTCTGGCTTGCTCGACGATCTGGCGAACACTGAGGATGCTTCTAGAAATCGACGAGGCCAGCGACGTCGATGTCCTCGTTCTGGCCACTCGGGACCCATTGGAGTACGCATGGACGACGTCTGGGAGCCGCACAGACTGGTGGTCATCTCGGAGCTCGGAGTCGAGCGAGGAAAATGAGCTATTGTCCATTAGATGAAATTGGTTTCTACTGCCGAAACTGGAAATAGTCGATAAGGCTGAATTCTTTATGTTTTCTCCGGTGTGAGGTGTGGTATGGTAGCCACACCTACACTTTGATTGCGTAGACGAGTCGTAGCGGCAGCCCGAGCGGGCTTTCTCCGAGGAGTTCGTGGTACGTGGCTTGTCTCTGACCAGTATCTCGTTCTCCTCTTTGGATTCGAGCGTTTTTTCTGTTTCGCTAAGTCTTTTGGTGAGCAGTTTCCTGATCCTTGACTCGCGGACTGTGGTGATCACAACGAAGCCGCCGATTGCAAAACCGCAGCAAACTGTGCCTTGATGAGCGGGTTTGGAATGCCGATTTTTCTCGGTCTCTGAAAAGCCACATTTTGGAGGAGAACTATGTCAGGACGAAGAACGAACGTTATGCCCAATTTGGCCTGCACTTGTAGTTTGAGCAAAAATCATTGCCATTCCAAGAACAATGCCGCCTACCTGAACCTAGTCCGTAGAACTGATACGTCCCCTATGAAGCTCAAAATGCAAAAACAAACTGTAGCAGCATTTTTCTAGCTCCACATGGAGCCATTGAAAGAAGCAAGGTGGTAGCAAAGGACCCGCGCGCAGCCTTTATCCTTTGACAGGCTTACAACGCTTTGGATTCAGGATTCGAGACGATGTATCGGCCTGCTGCTTCTCAAGGGCAAGATTTTCAGCCTTGGCTGGGGGGTCTGGGAGATACCTGTCCTCGAGAAAGGCGTCGATCGTTGAAGCACTCAAGGGGTATCGGAGCCAGTTTCGTGCTCCATGAGCGTATCCGGAGAGAATATTCTCTTTGGCATTACGGAGGTGCATATTCGAGGAAAACTCTGCCAAGCTAAATTGCTGCAACAATGCTAAACCAGGGTTGTCATGGTGTCAGGCATGAATTTGTGATCCACTTCAGAGGTGGATCCTGTCAACCAGTCGACCTCTGCAGGTCATGGCTGCGGTGCACGGATGCGAAAGAGATTTTTTTAAATATTTTTCCGATTTATTTATCTAGCATGGCTACCCTAATTCCACCGCCCTCGAAGAAACAGAAGAAGGAGGCCCAGCTTCCTCGAGAAGTTGACATTGTGCCCAAAAATCTGCCTGATGTGCTAATCAAGTTCCAGGCGTCGGACTCGGGCGACACCGTGGGAAGCTCTATCAGAGTGCCCGGTGGAATCACAGAAAAACAGCTCGAGGAGTTGTTGAACCAGCTTCAAAACAACACCGACGAGCCAGTCGCATACTCGTTTGCTGTCCAGAACGGCGACGATCTCATAGACGTGAAAGATAACATATACTTCTCAGTGCTCAAGCCGGGAATCAAAACCACAGAAGACACCCTTACACTGGTATTTACTCCCAGGGCCGTCTTCAAAGTGCGTCCCGTGACGAGGTCTTCGGGAACCATCAGCGGACACGGAGCCACAATTCTGGCAGCCCAGTTCCCGCCAGACACCAGCGGCTTCTTCGTGACCGGAGCGGGCGACTCTACCGCCAGACTTTGGGACTGCCACACGCAGACGATCAAGGCCACCATGAACGGCCACTCTAACTGGGTGCTCTGTGTGTCGTACTCTCCGTTTGGAAACGTTGTTGCTACTGGCTCGATGGATGGCAGTGTGCGACTCTGGGACGGCAAGACTGGCGCCCCAATTGGGTCCTCGCTTACCGGCCACTCAAAATTTGTGTCTTCTTTAGCTTGGGAGCCAGCACACTTGGTTCAACCAGGAGACAGTCCGCGGCTTGTTTCTGCCTCCAAAGACGGCACACTGAAAATATGGAATACGGCTTTGAAGCGTTGCGAAATGACGCTTTCGGGCCATTCGTCTTCGGTCTCTTGTGTCAAATGGGGTGGCACCAATCTCATATATTCTGGATCTCACGATAAAACTATCAAAGTATGGGACGCCAAGGAGGGCACGTGTGTTCAGACTCTCAAGGCACACGGCCACTGGATCAACCACATAGCGCTTTCGACGGACTTCGCCCTTAGAAGTGGACCGTTTGACCACACCGGAACCAAGCCCAAAGACGATGCAGAAAGACAGGCCAGGGCCTTGAAAAATTACGAAAAAGTGGCCAAAGTCGGCGGGAAAGTTGTCGAGAGAATGGTTTCGGCCAGTGACGATTTCACCATGTTCCTTTGGGAACCGGAAAAGTCGAACAAGCCGATCTGCCGTATGACTGGCCACCAAAAATTGGTCAACCATGTCTCGTTCTCGCCAGATGGCCGCTACATCACGTCTGCCTCCTTTGACAATTCCATCAAACTGTGGGACGGACGGGACGGGAAGTTTCTGGCCACTTTCCGCGGCCATGTGGCTGCCGTCTACCAAACAGCCTGGTCCTCCGATAACAGATTACTGGTGAGTTGCTCTAAGGACACCACCCTTAAGGTCTGGGATGTGCGCACTAGAAAACTGCTTTCGGATTTGCCCGGCCACGCAGATGAGGTTTATGCGGTCGACTGGAGCTTAGACGGCGCCAGGGTGGTGAGTGGTGGCAAGGACAAAATGGTGCGTATTTGGACACACTGATTAGGTAAGCTGGAAACTCGGAAAATAAACTTGGTAAATTCCACCATGACTAAAGTGTCACTGATCGTGGCGGCACTGGTTCCCAAGTACGGAATTGGCTACAAGGGCCAACTGCCGTGGGCGCTGAAGGAGGAAATGCGGTATTTTCGCAGAATCACGACGCAAACGGCAGATAAAAATAAGAAGAATGCCGTCGTGATGGGCAGAAAAACCTGGGAATCGATCCCAGAACGGTTCCGTCCTCTTAAGGGAAGAGTCAATGTGGTCTTGACGCGTGATGTGAGCTCCTTTTTGGGCAGATATTCCGAGGAAGTGGAGAAACATGGTGATGATGTCAAAGTAGCAGACGCTTTAAGAAGTGCGCTCCAGACGCTGGACATGGACATCATCGAGGAGGTTTTCGTCATTGGTGGAGCAGAACTCTATAATGACGTACTTCGAACCACGCCAGAGCTGGTCGATAGGCTACTTGTTACAGAAGTCAGGACGGAGAAAGAATTAGAAATGGACGCCTTTATCAACATCGGGGCACTCTGGAGAAAGCAGGATCCACATGTCTGGAAGTCGTACCTGGCCAGCAAAGGGCTGGCAAACGAGTTCTCGCAAGATAATTACGAGGCTGACTTCCGGTTCAGCTACCATATATATGCTAGGTGTTAGGTGTACAAGAGGGTTGCACGTGATGTGACATGTGCCCTAAGAAAACTTTTGCTCGAATAAAATATTGAAAAATTATTTACCATAATTCTACATCAAGATGGCTGAATCGCACAGACTCTACGTCAAGGGAAAGCACATCTCCTACCAAAGATCCAAGCACGTCACTAACCCAAACACCTCGCTCATCAAGATTGAGGGAGTTGCCAACGCTGACGAGGCCAAGTTCTACCTTGGTAAGAGAATCGCTTACGTTTACAGAGCCACCAAGGAGGTTAGAGGTTCCAAGATCAGATGTATCTGGGGAAAGGTTACCAGAACTCACGGAAACAACGGACTGGTGAGAGCACAATTTAAGAACAACTTGCCAGCAAAGACTTTCGGTGCTTCTGTCAGAATCATGCTGTACCCATCCAACATCTGAGCAGCCTGATGATAGCTAGCTATGATGTGTAATTAGAAGCAGACACAACGAAGAGTTGAAGAGGATATGTAAGACTAATATACGTCTTTATGTTAGACCTTGTCATGAGAGCCGTTTCTGGGCCTGAACTGAAGTAGAGTACGTTAAATTGTTCACATCTCTACACCATAATTCAAGCGCCAAATCCTTGCACCCAATTTTGTAATCCCTTAATTCTTTCCCCGCAATGATTCCTTGGGAAGGTCTATGGCCTTTTGGCTTGATGCTCACGTTCTTGGGGCTTTCTGGTGGTGCCATGAATGCTGTTTTTGTCAATTCCATTACCAGAAGCACAGAGTCGTCAAAGTCCCCCCAGCTTGACGATAACGACGATCGTATATTTGTTAGGCCGAGGTTCAATACCGATCAATGGGATAAGTATTTGGCTATCAGAGACTTGAGACTCACCGGTTCTCTTAGGGGCCAGCAAGCTGAACCAGAAGCACACGAGTCATTTGAGACAAACTCGCTGGTTTTTGCGAGCGAACAGAAAAAGCCTTGGGTGGTGAGAAAGCATTTCATCATGCGCAACACTCCGTCCAAGTGGATGAGCAGATACGACCCGGAACAGTCCAATAACTTGCAATCCATGAACGAAGACTTCTTAAGGGGTATGAAGAAGAGCTAGAGGTGCTATCCATGCTTATTTATTGTCATTAGACCTATTTATTATAACTTAACTTAAATTCTCACACTCCGCCGTTTGAAAAAATCCATCACCCGTTTAGCTGTCGAGTCCTTTTCACGACGAGCACCCATAGTCATGCGCCTTTCGGCAACATCATCTCTCTTGTTGCTAGGTTCCAACACTTTGCGCGGCGGAATAATTGGCTCTGAGGGTTGCAGTTCTTGCGAAAGATTGTTACTCGAGTAGAAACCTAGCATGCTGAACCGCTTGAATCTTGGAGCAGAGGTGGCAGACGTAGAAACACTCTTGCGGCTGTTGCGGTTCTCCTTCTCGTGCCTGCGCTCTGAAATGCTTGATTGGCGACTAGGGGCACTGAGAGGAGCGCTGATAGGGGCCATTATTCCGGATTTAAGCTCCGCCAGTTGGTTATCTTCCGGAACCTTCTTCACAGTGTCTTCAACTGCCGTAATAACTTGCGCTTGTTTCAGCTCGCCTGCAGGCTCAACTTTCTGTTCTTTCGCTGTTTCCACCTTCGCAGTCGACTCGGAGGACATAATTGGAGAGTTAGGAGTCGTGGTGGGCGACGAAATGGAGAAGATGTCGATGGCGTTCGATAACGAGTCAAAAGCTGCGCTTTTGCGTTTCTCAGATTCTTTCATAGTTTCCGTTTCCTCCTCCTTCTCCCCGTGATCAGTCAATGTTGTCAGCACACCGCTAGCACTGGCTTTGTCCAGGATAGGCTCAGTTGGCTGACACCATGAGTTGCAATGTTCTTTGACTGGAGACGAAGAATTGGAGCTAGCTCTGTCGAATAGCGGACGCGTCAGGCTTGTCTCAGAGGAATTAGCAGGAACAAGGAATGAAAGATCTGGAGATGGGAACATGTAGCCGGAAGATGCCGTTGCAGGATGGTATGAGGTGGGCCGTGGTCTGTTCGCTCTTGAAGGAAGCTTGGATGATATAGATGTTGTTGTCTGGGCTGAGTTGGGACAGTGAGCTCCAGTGGATCTCGAAATTGGCGGGAGCAAAGGCGGCAACATGCTTCTCTCTGAATGCTGGGCTGGGGACTCGGCTATAGTCTCGAAATTGAGAGGAGCGTTGGCAGAAATGATGCTATTGCTGCGCGACGTCCTTGTACCTTCGTTGAACGTGGCAGATCTTGGGACCGACGTCTTGAAATCGCTCTGAATGCTGTTTCTGCGCGACACTTCGAACTTGTCTGCCTCCACGACTGCTTGCAGTACCAAGCTGGCCGACGATCCAGCCTTTTCACGACCGCTGCGGTAGAGTTCGCGCGGAGTGGTAGGCGAGTGGTAGTTGTCCGATCCCGATGAGATGGCAACGGTATGCGAGGTCTGAGGGGCAGCAGGGTTCGAGTACAATAGCGATGAGTTAGTTTTTGGTGCGAAGGATTTGCTGTGCGGCTTGTTAAGCATGAGAGAAGCCGAGCTTGGGTTTTCCATGAGGGAGAGTCTTCTGTTGATCTTATCCTGTTGAGGCACGGACTGTCTGGCTCTGGTGTAGTTTCTGTCCCATTCAGAAGGTGTCACGGACAAGAATGGTGCATGTGGAGCCAGCCACGCGTGCGCCCTCACTTGCTTCAAGTCTATCCGTTTCTCTGGGTTTGGAACGATGATCTTACGAAGTAGGTCTCTTGAGCTTGGCTGGATGTACTCTGGGAAAGTCAGTGGCGTGGTGGTGATATAATGATACAGTCTGGCGATGTTATCACCATCAGGGTTTTGAGGATCGTCGTCAAAGGGGAGATATCCCGCCAGCATGGCATAGAGAATCACTCCGCAGGACCAAACGTCCACCTTGCGGCCCTCGTATGGCTCGCTGCTGACGACTAACTCAGGGGCCGCGTAGCACGGCGACCCACAGCTCGTCTTCATAAGGTCTGAGTTTCTGAAAGTGTTGACAAACCCGAAATCGGTGATGATGATGTTCTTGTGCTTGTCCAACAAGAGGTTCTCCAGCTTCAAGTCTCGATGCACAATACCCTTCGAGTGCATGTAATCGACGCCAGACACCAGTTGCGCAAAGAGACGACACGCCATCGACTCCTTGAGATAACGATGCTCGAGAATATAGTCGAAGAGCTCTCCACCCGACGCGTATTCAAGCACGATGCCAATGTACTTTTCGTTCTGTAGCACCTCTTCCAGCCTCACGATGTTGGGGTGGGCAAGCCGTTTTAGGGCATTGATCTCACGGTGTACCTTGTTTTCTTTTTCGGAGCCCTTTGGAATTGAGTCTCTGCGGATCAGCTTGATGGCGGCCTGCGAGGGGTGCTTGCCGTCTTTGCGCCAGCCAAGCTTCACCTTGCCAAACTCGCCTTCCCCCAACGTAGATCCCAAAACATAGGCTCCAAATCTCACTTCCTTGGCAGTTCTTCTCTTTGGCCCAGAATTCATGCTCAAACGAGAGCTTCTGGACGTCGGAGGCACACTCATTACGGATGTTGGGTAGGGTTCGCCTGGTGATATAGTGTTTCGTTGTTATAAGTCAAAAAGAGGTGTTGTAAAGTTAATCAAGGACGATCGACGGAGGGAGCTATGGTGGGAATAGTTTCAAATTTTTCGGCAGGGAAAAACATAAACATACGCCAAATGTTGTTTATTTTTTGCCATTACAGGAAGAAAAAAGGGGGGCCAAACCTTTTTCTGGCACTAGTTTCCTGGATCGAGGTTAGTCTGCGGCTCTGGAATAGGCCGTGAATAACGTTAGGGCGCTAGGAGCTGTGTGCTTGAGGCTTGCTGGGATAGGTGCGCCATCCCTGGGTGAATATGTAATTATGAAATTGCCGGGCATACGCACATTTGCGATGTGTCTGCCGCGGCCGCTGCAGTGTTGCTCCACAGGCCTGTTGGCTGATGTGACAGGTCAGACGCACATGTTGCAGAGGTGAGAAGCTATTACCTTGTCTGTGTTTTTGGCTTTGTGGTGTACGGGTGTTGGCTTTTTGGGCAGCGACGCGTCGGCGGTCCCAGAACTGAACGCGTCTCATTTCCCGAATGTGGAAATATGCACGAAATTTGCAACAAAATCTTCTCCCTCCTTTCTTCTCATGGACGGAATCGTTGAAGCTGCCGACGCCGTTTTTGGCGAGCGTGTCAGAGTGTTCCAGGAGTTTCTCGATGCAGATCTCGACTCCCAGACAGACTACAAAGATGCCATCAAACTCATGTTGCAGAAAGGCGAACGTCGTCTTGCCGTGTCAATCGACGAGCTACGCGAATTCAATGCTGATTTTGCCAACGGTCTATTGAACCAGCCGGCCGACTATCTTCCTGCCGCGGAGACGGCCCTTAGAGAAACCGTTCTGGCGCTTTTCAATGCGTACGAGTACACGCAGATGGAGGTGACACAGGACTCTGACTTCTATTTGGCTTTTCGCGGCGCTTTCGGAGCGCACCAGCTCACTCCTCGCTCTATCAACTCGTCTTTCCTGTCTAAGATGGTGTCTGTGGAAGGGATTGTGACCCGCGCATCGCTCATCCGCCCCAAGATTATAAAATCTGTGCACTACTGTGAGGCCACGGAAAAATTCCACGCGAGAGAATACCGCGACCAAACCACCAGTTTCAACCCAATCACGACCTCCGCCAACTATCCGACCGAGGACCCGGACGGAAACAAGTTGATAACCGAGTATGGCTACTCCAAGTATAGAGACCACCAAACGGTCGCTATTCAAGAGCTGCCTGAATTTGCGCCTGCTGGTCAGTTGCCACGTTCGGTGGATGTCATTTTGGATGACGACCTGGTCGACAAAGTCAAGCCGGGCGATAGAGTGCAGGTGATCGGTGTGTTCCGGTCACTGGGAGGCGGGCAGAACAACAGCTCGGCCTTCAAAGTGGTAATTCTCGGCAACTCTCTGTATCCCTTACATGCTCGGTCGTCGTCTGTTCAGGCTGTTGAGAAAATCACCGATTACGATATAAGAGACATCAACAAGCTCGCCAAAAGGAAAGACATTTTTGAGATCATGTCGCAGTCTCTTGCTCCGTCGATCTACGGCCATGAATATATCAAAAAGGCCGTCTTGCTTATGCTTCTTGGGGGAGAAGAGAAAAATCTGCCCAACGGCACGCATTTGCGTGGAGACATCAACTTGTTGATGGTGGGTGATCCGTCCACAGCCAAGTCGCAGATCCTGCGGTTTGTGCTCAACACGGCCTCGTTGGCCATTGCCACCACCGGTCGTGGTTCCTCTGGCGTTGGTTTGACTGCGGCTGTCACCACCGACAAAGAGACTGGCGAGAGACGGCTGGAGGCCGGTGCGATGGTTCTGGCCGACAGGGGAGTGGTGTGCATCGACGAGTTTGACAAGATGAGTGACGTCGACCGTGTCGCGATTCACGAAGTTATGGAGCAACAGACCATCACGATCTCGAAAGCAGGGATCCACACTTCGCTCAATGCTAGATGTTCGGTGATTGCTGCTGCCAACCCGGTTTACGGCCAGTACGACACTTTCAAGTCGCCGCAGCAGAATATCGCGCTTCCCGATTCGCTGCTCTCGCGTTTCGATTTGCTGTTTGTGGTGACGGACGAGATCTCCGACGAAAGAGACCGCCAGATCAGTGAGCACGTGCTGCGGATGCACAGGTATCTTCCGAAAGGCTACGTGGAGGGTGAGCCGATCAGAGAGCGTCCCGCCGTGACTCTGGCCGTTGGCGACCGGCCATTGGAGCCAGAGGAGGAAACCACCGACGTTTTCGAGAAATTTAATCCGCTACTGCACGCGGGAGCTGCCGAGGCCTCGAAGGGCAAGACGCCGCAGATTGTGACGATTCCGTTTTTGAAGAAGTACATCCAGTACGCGAAGCAGAGAATCCACCCTGTTCTGACCAAGAATGCCACAAACATGATTGTGGACATCTACGCCGAGTTGCGGAACGACGACAACACCAAGAACGCCAGAACCACGCCGATCACGGCAAGAACACTCGAGACCCTGATCAGATTGTCTACTGCGCACGCCAAGGTGCGCCTGTCGCAGACCGTTGACCTGAAGGACGTGAAGGTTGCACAGGAACTGCTGAGATTCGCTCTGTTCAAAGAGAAAATGAGCAAGCGCAACGCACCACAGAAAAAGAAGCGGAAGGTCGCCACCGACGTTCTGGCAGAGAGCGAAAGCGACGAGGAGAGCGATTTTGCGTCCGAGGCCGAGGACGACGAGGTTATTGGAAACAAGATCTTGACGAGAAGACAGAAGGCGTTGCAGCAGATCCACGAGGACCAGCAGGTGGACGAGCACGAGATGGAGGATCTGGCTAAAGACGTCGAGTCGCAGCATCTGGGAGAGGTGTCTGTTTCGCGGGCCGTCAACACTGTGGGTCTCTCGCCGGCCAGATACGAGCTATTCAAGAAAACTGTTTCTTCGGTGTTCATGGCGAACCCGGGCGTCGAGGAGTTTAAGAGCGACGCTTTGCTACAGATGGTCAATGCCGAGCTGTCGCAGGAGGACCAGTTCACTGCGCAGGAAGCGGAAAGAGCGATTGAGCGGATGGAGGCCGAGAATATTGTGATGGCCAGCGAGGGCAGTATATGGAGAATCTAAAAATGATTTTGAATAAATTAAATAATTTAATGTCAGTGGGGCCTTCTGGTAGAAAGATTATTCTAGACGAGAACGGCAAGCCTTGCCGCTCGTGCAACACACTGCTGGACTTCAAGGCAGTGACCAAGTCGGTGAACAAGACCGTGGCCGACGACTGTCCTCCGGACGTGGAGCAGCTCGGCCGGGCCACCTGGACGTTTCTGCACTCTGTTGCAGCCCGGTATCCGGAGCAGGCGTCTGAGGAACAGCAAGAGGACATGAAGACGTTTTTGCGTGTGTTTGGTAACATTTACCCGTGCTGGTTCTGTGCCAAAGACTTCAGACAGTACATGGAGAAGGACAAGCCCAAGGTGCGGACACAGGAGGAGTTTGGCAGGTGGCTGTGCGACGCGCACAATGAGGTGAACGAGAAGCTGGGGAAGAAGAAGTTCGACTGCAATCTGTGGAAAGAGCGTTGGAAAGATGGCTGGAAAGACGGTAGATGTGATTAGATGAAAAATGTGACTATATTTGTACATAGGCGATAATATACCAAGGATAATACATCAGGTGTAGAGAGAGAGGTTGAGAGGCACCGAGCTGCCTCTGCCCGATGGGTACAGTTTCTGTTTGTTTTCGAAACGTCTTGGTTTGGGCAGGTCTCCCTCGTTTGTGAAGCGGAACCGCGACTCGTCGATCTGGATCCTTGTCGAGGTGGCCGGTGCTCCGATAGTGTAGATCGAGGCGTCGATCTTGCGCAAGTCCGACCCGACCGCCTGCTGGCTGTTGATTTTGTTCTCGTCCGGCGCTTTTGAGCGCGAGAGCGTAAATCTGTGCTTGGACTCTGCTGACGGTGGTGGTGGGGGTGGAGCTTTTTTCGCGGCTGGCACAGCCGGAGCAGACAGTTTGGGGGGCGCTGGCGCGGCTGTCGGCGCCACTGATGGACTGTACGTGGGCGAGGGAGGAGCCGGCGCAGGCGGAGCCGGAGCTGGAGGTGGAGGCGGCGCAGCCGGTGCCTTGGAAGCTGGCAGTGAGGGAGCCGGCGCAGGAGGAGGGGGGGGTGTCTGCGGACCAGGAGACGGAGGATGAGTAGGGGGCTGCGCGAAGGCGGCAACAGGTGGCTGTGGAGGAGCCGGAGGGGTTGGGGGAGCTGGAGACTTTGCTGGAGGTGCCGAGGGCGTAGGGGGTGCCGAAGGTGTAGGGGGTGCTGGAGGTGTAGGTGGAACTGAAGGTGTAGGTGGAACCGACGGTATAGGTGGTGCCGACGGGAGCGATGGGGCAGGTGGCTTTGCCATGGTAGGTACCGGGGGCGCCGGGGGCGCGGCCGCAGGGGTAGGCGGGGCAGGAGGCTCAGCCATTTTCTTAGGTGGCTGCTTGGGAGCAGCAGGCGCACTCGTGGCGGGCACCGGTGGGGCGGCCATGGAGGGCACGGCAGGGACCTGTGGCTGTGTTGGCTTTTCCGTCTTCACGTCCTCGTCGCTGACGACGTGCGTGTCGTCTCGTCTGGCGTTGATTTCTGCCAGAAACGGAAGAGCGCCCGGTGAAGGGCCAGGCTTGACCGCCGGCGTGGGCAACTTCGAGGGCCCGGAAGAGGTGTTCTGTGGGCGTGCTGCCGGCGCAGACGGAACCGGCGGTGGAGGGGGGACTGTTGACGACGGTGGCGGAGGTGGAGCTGACGTGGACGGCAAAGGAGGGGCCGGCGCAGACAAGGAGGGAGGCGGAGGAGGAGCTGGTGCCGATGAGGACGGCAGCGGAGGCGGCGGTGGTGCCGTGGACGAGGGGACTGGCGGCGGTGCGCCAGGAACAGGAGGTGCCGAGGACGCTGGCACTTTTGGCACTGCTGGCGCAGTTCCAGGGACTGGAGGCACACTTACAGTCTTGCTGTCGCGTTTGGGGCGCGCCGACGGCACTGCTGGCATCGCTGGCACGGGAGTGGCCGGTTTTTCGGGCGCTGCAGGCGCTTTTGCGCTGTCACCTCTGTGTCTGAGTTTAGGCATTCCATTCGCAAAGATGTCGCCCAATTGCGGCACTCCTGCGGGAACTGCCGGGGCAGAGGGCACTGACGGCGCACTGGGGGCGCCTACGGCTGGGGACGACGCAGTGGAGTCCACAACCCCACCGACCATGGGCTTCGAGCGGTCGTTGGTGACGGCCTTTTTCAGGGCCTTGCCCTTGCGGATGTCGCCGAGCAGCGCGTCTCTATCGGGAGTCACCTTGGGCAGCTTTGCCGGCGCCTGCGACGGTGGCCCGCCCATTGGCGGCGCCGGAGGAGGAGGAGGTGGCGGAGGAGCTGACATGGAATATTGAGAAAAAAAACATCTTAGCACCGCAAAATTTTACCATGTGGCGACGATTCTACAGTCTCGAGCGGACGCTGCTGGTGAGCCGGTTGCCGTTCGACGTGACGGAGCAGCAGGTCGGCGACGTGTTCAAGGTGCTGGGCGGGCTGCGCAACGTGCGGCTAGTCAAGGAAAACGGCAAGTTCAAGGGATACGGCTACGTTGAGTTCGAGAGCGAGGAGCAGGCCCGTGCTGCCAAAGTGCAGATGCAGGGCCGTGTGATCAAAAACCTGCCGATCCGGCTGGATCTGCGCAGCGAGGTGGAGCAGCGTCGCAACTACCTGGAGCAGAAAAAGTACGAGATTTTGGTGGTAAGAAACCTGCCCTACGAGGCTACCGAGGACGAGGTGATGAAACTGTTTGCGCCGCTGCATGCGATTCGATGCGGGCTGGCCAAGGCGCCGATCACCAAGAAGTGTCTGGGCTACGGGTTTGTGCGGTTTTTGAGCCCGAAGCTGGCGCTCAAGGCGATCAAGAGGATCAAGGAGAGCCCGCTGTTTCTAAAAGACAGACGGCTCAAGGTGGAGTTTGCGCAGAAGAAAGAGGACGGATACAAGTACATAGTGTAATACAAACGTAGACAATCATCTGATCATTAGACTATATACAGCTAGTTGTCTCTAACAACACCAACCTTGGCAGGACGCAGAACTCTCCCGTTGAGCTCGAATCCGGGCTGCTGGACGTGGAACACCGTGCCCGGCTCCTTTCCCTCCACAGGGGCCTGGAAAGTGGCCTCGTGGCGGTTTGGGTCGAACCGCTCGTCGACAGGGTCGATCTTGCTCAGACCGTGTCTGGCAAGCGTCTTCTCGAAAACGTCTCTGGTCATCTTCACACCCTCGTACAGCTGCGCAACCTCCTGGTTGCTCTTCAGAGTTTCGTCCTTGACGGCATTCAGGGCATGTCCGAAATTGTCGATACTTTCCAACAGGTCCTTGGCAAACTGCTGCAGAGCGAAGTCCTTGGCCTTCTGCATTTCTCTCTTGGTGGTCTCTTGCAGATTCCTGAAATCGGCCACCGAGCGCACGTATAGGTCCTTGAGCTCGGCGCACTCTTTGTCCTTGGCCAGCAACTTCTCCTTGGTGGAGGCAAGCTCCGACTCCAGAGCGGCAACCGACTTCTCGCCGCTGTTCTGGGCGGCCTCTGCGGCCTCCTTCTTGGCCTCCTTCTTGGCCTCATTCAGCCACACACGGCTGGTGGCAAAACCCCGGTACCCTCTTGTTCCTTGTCTGACTGCTCTGACCCACATTCTGGTTGGAAAATACTGGTGAAATGTTTTTTTTTGTTCGTTTTTTTTTTACCCGGCATGTCTTCTGTTCAGTTCGGAAACGACTACTACGACTCTCTCCAGACGCTCACGTTCAATTCGCGGCCCATCATAGAGAGCCACACGCAGCTGGCGCAGGAGAACGTGGAGCACGCGGCGGAAATCGTCAAGGCTGTAGAGAAGCGGATCTCAAAAGCCATTCCCACACAGAAACTGTTCGCCCTTTATCTTCTAGACTCGATATGTAAAGTGGTTGGCAGTCCGTATACTCGGCTCTTTAGCATAAACCTGTATAAGACGTTTACACAGACATACTCGCTCGTCGACGACCCGACCCGCGTCAAAATGATCAAACTATTCAAGACATGGAAGATGGCTAACCCAGTAACGGGAATGCCCCTGTTCAACGACGACCAGCTGGACCTCATCGAGAAGTTTCTTATTCGCGCCACCGCCAACAACAAGATCGAGGAGCCGCTTTCCAAAGAGGTCCTCATCAAGGACATCGACGACCTGAAGCGTATGGTTGGCCAGCGTCTCAATAGAGGCGCCGACCAGAAAACCAAGCAGCGCTTCGAGCTTCTAGACCAGCTGCAGAACATCATCTCGCAGCCGGCCCAGATCCCCCTCCAGCAGCTCGAAGTGGTGCGGAGACAGCTCGCAGGCATCCGGGAAGACGAGTACAGAAGAGTCCAGCCACCGTCGTTTGCTCAGCCGGTTCCGGCGGTCCCGCCGGGCCCACCGGGCCCAGCGTCGCTGCCCAACATTCCTCCTGTGCCAGCGTCGCTCCCAAAGATCCCCACGCCGGCCCCAGGTCCGGCCGTGTTCTCCACGCCGGAGTTGCAGAAACTTCTAGGACTCAACCCGGAGAAGGCTCTCACGCCGCAGCCGTCCTCGCAGCAGCCGGCTCCCGCGTCGTCGGGCCTTGTGATGCTGTCGATCGAGCTGAGCCAGGCGCTTCTCAACAACCACAAGCCCACGGCAGACGAGATTTCTCTAATCTACTCTTCGAAGCCCAACCAGTGCTCGAACTGTCCGAAGCGTTTCGCCAGCACGCCCGACGGCACTATAGCGCGGCAGCAGCACTTAGACTGGCATTTCCGCACAAACAAGAAACTGAAGGACACGGGCAAACAGCTGTACAACAGGGCGTGGTATCTGAACGATGCAAAATGGGTTGAGTTCAAGGAAGACGAGATAGTGGGCTACACGTCAGACACTCTGGAGACCAACCGAGTCGTGGTGAAGGAGGCTCTGTCCGAGGAGGAGGTCAACAAGCAGATAGTTGCCATTCCGGAAGATAGCGATAACGAGACGGTGTGTGGAATCTGTAGAGAAAAACTAGTTGGAGTGTTTGACGACGAGATGGGCGAATGGATCTGGCGAAACGCCATAGAGAAAAAGGGCAGAGTGTACCATTATAGCTGCTGGGTTGAGACGAAGGGAAACCTCAGAGACCGGTCGCCTGAGCGGAAGTAGCTCTGCTCGGGTCCTGTGTTCCTACTTCTCCTCGCGATAGATAAATAGTCATAATAACTCACATTGTGTGGATAATAAATAAGAAGCCTCAGTGTTTGTGTTCCTGGCTCTCTTTGGCAAACCTGGGGGCCACAAAATCCTCGTAGACACTCACCACCACAAACGCAGCCACGCCGAGTCCGAGGCCCGGCAGCGCGCCTTTGAGCCGCTGCGTCTTATGGAACACTCCTTCGTATCTCCACGCATCTCTGAGTCAGTAGCCATTGGCGAAATAATTACCTTTTTGTCCAAGGATCGTTTGGTTGAGCCATCCCCTCAATTTAGCTTAAAATAATAATTTCTATCTGGAGGTGCAAAAAATAAACTTGCAAAAAAATACTTCAGATTATTCATCATGTCTGACAACGTAGCAGAGTCTTTGCTAAATGAGCTGAGACGCGGTGAATACACCTGTCTAGTCTGTACAGGTGAGATGGACAAGTCCTCCAGGATTTGGTCCTGTCACCACTGCTACAGGGCGTTCGATCTGCCCTGCATCCGAGATTGGGCCAAAAGAGGATCATCCACCGCGAAAGACCGTTCCTGGCGATGTCCTTCGTGCAACAACACCCATTTCAAGCTCCCGAAACAGTACACGTGCTGGTGTGGCAAGGTGCTCAACCCGCCGGAAAACGAGTTCGAGCCCCATTCCTGTGGCCAGACCTGCAACTCGCCGCTGCCCGACTGCGTCCACGGCTGCTCTCTTCCTTGCCACCCGGGACCGCATATCAAGAAGTGCACGGCCATGGGGCCCGTGATGAAGTGCAGCTGTGGAGCTGCCGAGCGGCAGCTCCCCTGCGTGTTGACTCCCTACAAGACGGGGTGGTCGTGCTCCCGGCCCTGCGACGACCTGATGCCGTGCAATTTGCACAGGTGCGGCCGGAACTGCCACGCCGGTCTGTGCGGTCCCTGCGAAGAACCCATCACCGGCCGGTGCTACTGCGGAAAACACACTGCTTCGCTCAAGTGCCATGAGCGTGCTCCCCTGCGTTCTCTCACGGCAGCTGCCCAGTGGACGGGCTGTTTCCAGTGCGACGAGGTCTGCGACGACTTGTTGGACTGCGGGAACCACAGGTGCACCGAACCGTGTCATGCGAAGACGCCCAACGGCCACAAGTGTCCTCGTTCGCCAGGCCTGCTGAGCCACTGTCCATGCGGAAAGCATAGACTGGACCAGCTCGCTTCTCCAAGAACGTCCTGCTTGGACCCAGTGGCGACCTGCGGCGAGATTTGCGGCAAGAAGCTGGACTGTGGCCACACGTGCTACTGGCCGTGCCACGAAGGAGAGTGTGCGCCGTGCTACGCGGTGGTGGACTCCAAGTGTCGTTGCAACTACACTCAGTTCTCGGTGGCTTGTAAACTGGCGCAGCAAGGCTACGTTCCCGCGTGCAACCACAAGTGCCAGGCTCTGATGAGCTGCCGTCGCCACAGATGCATGGAAGTCTGCTGCGAGTACGAGCCGGTGGCTGCTGTGCGCGAGCGGAACAGACTCAAGGGAATCAGGAAGAATACGATCGACGCGCGCACCGCGGCCGACCAGATGACGATCGAGGCGGTGCACGTGTGCACGCGAGAGTGCGGCAAGCTGCTCTCGTGCGGCAAACACTACTGCCAGATGACCTGCCATCTGGGCCCCTGTCGGCCCTGTCTGGAGTCCTCGTCCGAGGACCTCGTGTGCCATTGCGGCCAGACCGTCGTCGCCGCTCCTGTGCGGTGCGGAACCAAGCTCCCCGTATGCCTGAACCAGTGCCAGCGGCCCACGAAATGCGGACACCGGCCAGAGATCCACAACTGCCACGAGGACGACAAGGAGTGTCCGCGGTGCACGGAGCGGGTGACAAAGCACTGCCAGTGCTCGAAACATGTCGAGATCAAGAACGCGATGTGCTACCAGACGGTTGTGTCGTGCGGCCGTGTCTGCAACGAGCTTCTTTCTTGCGGTACCCACAGATGCCCTAAAATCTGCCATCCGCCAGGACAGTGCCAGACGAAATGCACGAGCCGGTGCGGGAAGCCGCGCGCATGCGGCCATCCGTGCCGCCAGGTGTGTCACGCCCCAAAAGACTGCAACGAGTCGATTCCGTGCCAGGAACGGGTCACCGTCCACTGCGGTTGCAAACGGCTTTCGCGCACGGTTCTGTGCTCGTTGAACACAGAGCCTTTGGAGTGCGACGAGGAGTGCGAACTGAAACAGAGAAACAGGCAGCTCCTGAGCGCGCTCACAGACACGTCCGACGCGTCGACAGAAGGCGACACCGTGTCGCGGTTCCTGCTTCTCGAAAAAACCTATACGCCATACGTCCTGTCTCTGTACTCGCAGCAAACGGTGTGGTGCGAGAGCATAGAGCAGATCTTGCAGAAGCTCGTTTCGCGCGAGCTCGGCAGACAGACGTACCATTTCCGGCCGATGAAGAAGCTGCAGCGGAAATTTATCCACGAGCTGGCCGAGGCGTACAAGCTTTACAGCGAGAGCCAGGATCCGGAGCCCAAAAGGAGCGTGTTTGTGAGACTCCAGGCGAGCTCGAGACTGCCCAAGATCGGGCTCAAGGAGGCGCTGTTTGTGTCGGAGAGAATGAAAGAGAAAGAGAAAAAGAAGCGCGAGCGGGCAATTCAGATTGAAGAGCTGCGGCAGCAGAGCGCCGAGTTCAACGCCATAGTGGTGAAAGACCCGTTCATGGGCATGACTGCAGAGAAACTCGCAGCCGAGCTTCCTGAAGAGCTGTCTGTGAAATGGCTGATGGACTCGTTTGTGATTTACGGGGATTTCGACGAAACCCAACTGCGTGTCTTGAAGCCGGAAATTAAGCAAGTGCTCACGAGGAAGAACCTGGCCATGGACTGTGCTTTGGCCAAGACCGACGTTTCGCGTACACTGATCTACGATGTGGAGCAGACCAGAGATCAGCCCGCAGAAACAAAAATGGAACCGGAACCTAATAGACTGCTCATCAGTACCTCTTTTGATTGGTACTAAACTGCATGCTTGCATCTGCTGTGCTACCGTTTTATTCGCTGCACAGCCGTTTTATGCATATAGAAAAAACATTTATTTATTTATTTATCTTGTACCATGGCGATTAGGGATTCGCGACCGAGCACAGAGGAGCCGCTCGTCAACTCGTTTGATCTGCGCTCTGCCGGACAGCACGCCGAGTTCCTGCGCACACGGAATGAGTACCGCGGCCTGGCCGGGTCAGACACGCAGTCCGCCAGCACCCATCTGGATACGCTTATACACCGTCCATCTCCGCTCGTGTGGGGCCTGACAGCGCTGGCCTCAATTTCGGGGTTTATGTTTGGGTACGACACCGGCTACATCTCCTCAGTTCTGGTCACCATCGGCAGCGATCTGGACGGCCGGGAGTTGCTAGTCTCGGAAAAAGAGTGGATCACCAGCGGAACCTCCCTTGGCGCAGTGGTGGCTTGCGTGTTCGCCGGATATATTGCCGATCTCTACGGACGCAAGCTGGTCATTATCCTGTGCAATGCGCTGTTTGTGGTGGGCGCTCTACTGCAACTGCTGGCTACCAAAGTGGTGACTATGATTGCGGGGCGTCTGATCATGGGTCTAGGGGTGGGGATCGGGTCGCTTATAGCTCCGCTGTACATCAGTGAGCTCTCCCCTGCCAAGTTCCGCGGACGAATGGTTATCATAAACTGTCTGGCCATTACCGGTGGCCAGCTAGTGGCTTACGCGATAGGAGCGATTCTGGGTGGCTACCACGGGGGCTGGAGAGCCATTGTGGGGATTTCGATGCTTCCGTCCACCATCCAGCTGATTGCCTTCGTTTTCTTACCGGATACGCCGCGCTATCTCATTTCGATCGGCAACAACAAGGCTGCCCACCAGGTGCTCCGCAAAGTATATCTGGGGTGTCCGTCGGAGCTCATTGAGGCCAGCATCGCAGAAATCCACATGCTCAACGCTGCGGTGCCTGGAAAGACTCAGCTCGAACGTCTGAAGAACTGTGCATCCCAGCTTTTCAACACTCCTTCCAACCAGCGCGCGCTCGTCATAGGTTGCGGCCTCCAGGCAATACAACAGCTGGTCGGGATAAACTCGCTGATGTACTTTTCAGGAACGATTTTCAAGATGGCCGGATACACCAACAGCACTGCCGTCAGCTGCTTTGTGGCAGGGACGAATTTTCTGTTCACAATTGTGGCTTTTCTAGTTATTGACAAAGTTGGAAAACGGAGAATGCTCTTGGTATCCATTCCGTTTCTGATGGGCGCACAGATTCTTTGTGCTGTGGCTTTCCTACATATGGACGTGAAAGTGCAACAAGAAGACTTGGGAATTTGGGAATGGTCTATATTGCTAGGGTTGGTGTTATTCGTTGCGTTCTACGCTGTTGGTCTGGGCAATGTTCCATGGCAACAAGCCGAACTATTCCCGCAATCTGTGCGTGGTATGGGCACCTCATTGGCTACCGTCACCAACTGGACCGGCTCCTTGGTGGTTTCCGCCTGCTTCCTGTCGCTAATGCAGTGGCTCTCTCCGGCAGGTGCATTTTTCGTGTTTGCCGGAATAACGTTTGCTTCGTGGGTGTTTATATTCCTTGTTTACCCTGAGCTGGGCTCATTGCAATTGGAAGAGGTACAGGAATTGCTAAAGGATGGATTCAACGTGCGGAAGAGTATTTATATCCATCAGCACAGGCTTGTGTGATAAGTATATTTAATAAGATGTACAATTAAATTTACGACAGATTACAACACAGATTGATGTTGCAAGTGCCGCATTATGCTCGATCACAAGCCATGGTCAAGACGCCGGGCGTCTTCTGCGAGTTTCCTCCATGCTTTGGAGCGCTGTTTTTTTGAGATATTCGCTGCGAGCTCCATTGCGTCGATGCTACCAAACGAAGCAGCCAGCTCTAAGAACTCGAGTCCCTGGCCCAGATCTTTAGTGCAGCCCCACCCCTGTACGAGGGCCCGGCCAACCTCATAGTATATAGTGCTCTGCGGATGCACTGGTGGGCACAAAACAAGCTTCCGTGGATCGATGTGGAAGGAGTATTTGTGATTCATGTCTACTGCTCCAGCCTTGCATATCCAGATGAAGCTTTGGGCGAGAGATTTTTCGTCTCCATTGCGCAGGCCGAGCCCATAGGATAGCATTTCTTGCGCATTTTCCAGAGAATGGAAATGCTGGGAAAGCCCCTGGTCTTGCAAGTCAGGTGTCGAAGACTGTTTCCCACGAAGAGCCTTCAATGGTGACTTTATTAGCGACGAGAGCGACGACGCCGAGCCTGTGGACCCGTGCGACTTGATAAAATTTGGCGATCTCAATGGCTCTGCCATTGCCTCTGGCGCTACGTCGGCAGAAGGAGGAGGTGATAGGGGGCGGAATCGCGCAGAGTCGTATGTGTTGGACTCCGTGCGGAAGTGGAATGTGCGCTGGCTTGTAGGCGTGGCATCAATGGGCGTTTGTTGCACATAATGGCTGCTCACGTAATATTCCTCCCTCGAAGCTATTCGTCTGTGTTGTGGCTGTTTAAGAACTGGACGGTCTTCGAGAGCGTCGTCGCCAAGGTCAAAACTGTGCGAGTCCGAGTCGAGCGTAGTGTTGACGTCTTTTTGCTTTTGCTCATACCAGAACGGCTTTAGCGATTGGAACTGGCTGGCAGGCTCATAGTTTCTGGCCTCGTGCTCTACTTCGAGACTCTCGTAGTCTTCGTCTGGAAGACCCAGCTTGTCCAGGAGCCGTTCGTTCGTCGCCACAGAATCTGCCGAAACCAGACTCAGCCGTGCATCGAGCGTGTCGAGCGGCGGGTTTTGCGAAATCCTTATTCGGTGAGACATAAACAAAAAAACACGTAAAAAAAAGGGGAGAAAGTACCTGGAATTAATTTTATCATTTGAATTCTATTCTGAAATTATCCTGCGGCAGCGGCCTCCTCTCTGGCAAAGTGAAGCGGTGCTTCTCTTCCATGGTGCGCCACTGTATCACGTGCAACAAGTTGTACAGAACGGTCAGCACTGGAGCGGCTATGCCGTTTTCCTTGGCCACGTCCAAAGCGTTGCCCAAAATGACCTGGTACTCGGTGTAGTTGCCTTTACGGATGTCCACCAGCATGGAGGGAGCATACCACTCGCGGTCGTCTGAGTGGATCATGAACTCCACTATCGACTCTGGCAGCTCGACGCCGTCGCTCTTCGCAATTGCCAGGACTTCGGCCATGGCAGGACGCACAATCGAGTCGACGCCGCCAAACAGCGCTAAACGGCCAATATCAACGTTGGTCAACGCACACGAGGAATTGATGGTGGCGTTGTAGACTAGTTTCCGCCATCTCGTGTAGTTGACGTTCTCGTCGAATGTGACGTCGTTCTTATCCGTCGAGTACAGCTCGATGAACTGCTTGCATTTTTTTTCCTGCTTTCCGTAGTCAATTTTTCCGTTGTCGCAGACGCCGATCTTGACCGACTCCGGGCCTACCTGCTTGACCGTGCGTCCATACAAAGTCGACGAGATCATCGACACCCCGGAGATTACGTATGCCGACGGAAACTCTTGCAGCACCGCCTTGTGGATGCCGTATCCGTTCTGCAAAAGCACGATTCCCAGATCGTCATGGTAACATTCTTCAATGAAAGGGTTCAATGGTTGCACGTCCGGCGTGTTTTTCATCGAAAACACCACAAAGTCGAACGGACCGTGTTTGGAAACGGCCTCGACAACGCTCTTGCAGATGTTGGTTGGACGGAACACGTCGACTCTGCCATAGTCGCAGGACTGCAGCTCGAAGCCCTCCTTGATCAGAGTGTCGTAGTCAGACCGGACGACAGCAGTCACCTCGCTCTTGCCTGCTTTCTCGAGAGAGTAGGCCGCAATGGACCCCACGCCTCCCATTCCAACAAGAAGAACTTTTGCTTTAGACATCTCCAAATATATTTATTTGACCGTTAACTTTTTTCTCACTGCTGGGAAGTAATTATCACTATCGAAATCCAGATTAGGAAATCGCGATAAATTATTTGATTTCGCGAACGCTTTCCTAGAGCACTGTGAGCCAAGACGGAATATCAAATGTCCAGCTGACGGCAGGCATGCGTGCTATTACCCCTGGGGCTCAATTGCATATTTTTCCAGTAAAGGCGTCTGCCTTATCTGGCCGCTGTCGCCAGTCGTCAGAGCAAATCAGCTAGCGGCAGCACTGCTAGCAACTCGCTCATGCGAAAGACCTCATAGCCTGCAGTTGTGTTATCATTGGGGAGTAAGTTCAATGATTTAAGTGTAGTCAGAATCTAACAAACAAATAGTGAAGTCCCCTCTGATCAAGTGGCTCCAGCCTCTCAAGTTGATACTGCCTTGCACACTTGCAAGAACTTTCAGAAAGCGCCCCTTACATCCAGACGCAAAGCCAGCCCCTGTTAAGCTGCTCTAGATTCCTTTTTTCGAATATTACTTTAATATCACCTACAATGTGCTATCGGCTCCACTCATCCGTCACCGCGGACTCTTCACACCTCCTGCAACGCCGCCTGCAACGCCGCCTGTGCTGGATGTCATGCTGATCCCGGGCCCACTGCTGCCAGCAGTTGTACTTCCCAGCACATAAACCATAAGCATCATCACGAGTATGTGCAGACCAAAGCAGTAGGCAACAAACATGAGTCGCGAATACTTGGTGCTCAGCACAAACCTTGTTACCTGAATGAAAATGCGCTCGAACGGCGACATGCGAGAACTGATTCTCTGGCTTTCCATGATGCGGAACTGCTCTATTGGATGCAACTCTTGCTCGTAGCTGTCTTTGTACTTGCTCTCGAGATCGCGCGACGAAGCAGCAGCAGTCTGCGTGTGCTTGGCGTCCTGGTGGAACTGGAGGAACCGTATTCTCTCGTAAAGGCCTTTGTTGTCGTTTTTCAGCGCGTTGATCTCTCTTCTGAGCTCGACAATCTTCGAAAACTGCTTCTTCGTCTCCTCCTCCAGCTCCTTGTTACGCATACGGAAACGGTCACGCTGCTGTGTGATGATAGGCAAGATGGAGTTATTTTGCTGAGCAGAAGCGCCCGGCTCGAAGCCTCCCGCAATGGAAGATGCCGGAGACAGTCTTCCCCCTCGCGAAGGAGCACCAATCATCGAGCCCCCCGCCACAGAAGGCGCGACAGAGGAAATCATCGACATGGTCTCCCACTTGTCGTTGCTAGAGGAGCCGTTTTCTAAATTCATAAGATCATTTTCAAGCTTAGAGTTCATCTCACTCAAACGCTCGAGCTGCTTTGTAAGCTCCGAGAGTTGTTTCTCGAGAGTCTCACACTTTTTGGTCAGCTCCTCGTTCTTTGAACGGTACTCAATTAACTCACTGTTGAGCTTCTTGTTGCGTTGAACAATCGCAGAGTCCAGCTGAGGAAGCTCGTCCTCGTCACCCAACTCTATCTGTCTCAAAACCTCCAGCTCTTTCTTGATTTCATCGTAGTCTTGTGTCTCGTTGACTCTCTGCCGCAACTGCCCAGCTTCGCTGTTTAGCCGAGCCACCTCTCTCTGCGAAGCCTCGATCTTGGACTGGATCTCTGACTTGAGTTTGTCAGCGTTTTTGCGTTCGTGCTCGAGTCGTGCAACCAGCAACGCGTTTTCGCTCTCCAACTCGCTGATACGTTTATTGTTCATTTGTCTTAGCTTGTCAATCTCGACGTCACTGCGGGCCGAGCTGATTTCCCGCCGCAGTTCCTCATTGCGGCGTTCCAGCTCCATCACACGCAACTTAGCCGTCTCTGCGTCCCGACTCAGCATTTGCAACTCAACAGTACCTGCAGCACGCTCCTTCAGATCTGGTCCATCAGCCAATGTATCGCTATCTCCATCCTCCTCAGTATTCAGTGTGTGCGCATGACTCTTCAGGCGGAGACGCATAATCTCGTCGTTCACTTTCAGCTCCTCGACCTCTTTCTTCAGCTTTCCAAGAGTATCTCCTAGTTCAAGCTCCTTCTTTCTCCAATTCAGTTCTTTCTCCTCTAACAGAGCTTGCCATTCGCTGTCCTTGGCTTGCAACTGCTTTTCCACAGCGGTGGCCATTTCCTCTTCGCTCTTTGCAATCTTGGATTTTAGTTGCTCGTAATCAGCGTACCCCAGCAGCTTCTCTTCAAGATCTGCCTTTTCAGCCTTTAACTTTTCCACGTCCTTGATGCTCAAAACCGCCTCCAGGCTGATCTGGAGCAACCTCTTCGGATCTGGAGCCTCGGCAAGGGCCCTATAGATATGAAAGAACACGTTTTCAACGGTCTTATTCTTCTTGGTCAAGCTGTCTACCTCATTCTGATACGACTTGACCAGTTGGTTGATTTGTTCCAGCTTCTCCTCCTCAGGTAGCTTTTTGAATGCTTTTGTTTTCGTGGCCAGATCTTTTCTACTAAGGAGGGACTCCTTCTGTGAGGCCTGGATCTCTAACCCTTTTGCGTCCATCTCCTTCTGCAGACTCGGAAGGTCAATCACAGCCCAAGAGTTCAATGCCTTTTCGAAAACGCCCGCACTAGAGGCCACATCTATGCTCGAAGTCTTATCTTCTTCACTCATGATCGCGATGCGCCCTTGAGACTGGTGATACAGCAACTTCTCTGAACAGTTCGTGTCTGAATGATTGAATGGCTACGAAAGAAAGTTGCCAAAACCGATAATGTTATACCAACAGGCCTTGTACTTATTGTTCAACCGATCGATTACAGTTTTCTATTTATTTTTATTTTGAAACATCACCTCTACACCATCAATCAACTTTACCAAGTCCAGGACCAGAGCCAGCGTTGGCTTCGGCGTCGGAGAAGAAAGGCTTCAAGCACCTGTGCTTGTCTCCTCGAGAGCGAAAATGAGTCGTTGCCCGGGTCTTGGACAATCCTAATATCAAAACTCCGATCAACATGAGTAATACGAAGTATGTGGAAACTGCAGAGACGGAGAGACTAGACCGCAGTCCCTTACCCGGAAACTTTTTGAAGCTTGCCACAGATAAGACGTCGACCGTGTCAGAGATTGTGTCACTTGTTAGTTTTTGTCCTTTCAGAGACGTATCCCAGTAATTGTTGGTGAATCGCGACACTATTATAATATCTCCGGGTTTGTAATTTTGCGTATTAAACTTGGACCAGCCCAGATTCTTAGACAGGGATTTGAGCTTACTCTGCTCAACATAAACTAAATGTACATTATTGTCCTTAATTTCGAATACACCGGGAACCTCTTCTCTTAGTGCGCGAATAATATCCACATTGTCCTTACCTTTGGCTTTTAGCATTTCAACTTTGGCGTACTTTTCCCCCCTGAGCCTCTTCAATTTTTCAAACTGGTTCATCAATTTGAGATAATGGAACCTGTGTCCAATCTGAGAAAGCGCATACCCCTGTTTGTGTAATTGTGTGTGGTCGTCAGCATCAGTGACAACCAATACCACTTTTTCGTTTTTTGACATAATAGCCGGATTAAAGTTCCTGGGAAAAATAGCGTCACGTGAAGCATCAGTCATCTGTTCCACGAACGGATTGGCATTGACTTTGATGAAGTCCATTACAGCATTGAAATCTCTAATGTCATGAGGTCCAAAACTTTGAAAAACATGCGAGACCAACGAGTCGTCCTTGAAGCACAAAAGCATCGGGTATGTAGTCAATGTGCGAGCTGTGTACATCTCTTCATCAAAATGGAGTTGATTCGCGGGATCGGCAATCTCCTGATTCACGTACTTGATTAAAGTCTCCTCTTGGTTTTTAGCAAGATCCATGAGTTCGATATCGGAGCTTTTATAGAGGCGAACGTTTGAACGCAAATCCATCACTGGCTGGATTAGGTGATCAAGAAGCCAGAAATCCTCAGCCACCGCGGTCTCCTTGGAGTAGAGATAAATGAATGTAATTGTTGGATCTACGTCTATCTCTGTGAAGTCTTCTCTTCTAAAGGGCGACGATCTGAGTTTCATTTTCTTCGACAAATCGGCTTTTGTGATGTCCTCGAATTTGGCGATATCCAGCAATCGTTTGCTCCAATTGATGATCTGTTTTCCGTTCAACGTTGAGGACTTGTACCGTATTTTGTTACCACCTCTATTACTGGGCAGAAACATGAAGATTTTGGGATCATAGGTGTCATAGTTGTCTGTAAGCAAATCGTCCATTCCTAGGGACGAACAAATGTTCTCATTGGACTTACAATTCAAATACCCGACCGAAAGCTCGTTTTGTTTGATCAGCGGAGAAAGACGACGCCCAACCATGCTCCACAAATTGCGGAAATCTAAACACCGAGGACATTTGCTGAACAACTTGTTGTCCTTGACATCTTGAGAAAAGGTATCGACATTCAGCTCCTCATCTGTTCCGGGCCAAAAGGACACCAGGTGGGGCTTTTCAATGTTTCCTGCAATTATCTCAATCATGTTGGCACTGCTGATTGCCCCGATGTCTGCTGATTTCATCAGATCAGAGATCTCTTTTGGCGACTGCAAAAGCTCCTCTCTGGAGTCTATTGCCTGCTCACGCACAAAGGCCGTCAATCCTTCGACTGTTCTCTCGTAACCCCTGCCGAAGGACGCTAAAAGCTTGCCTCCATTACCTCTGTCGTTAGGCCCATATAGTCTAAGCATCGGGTACATGAAGATCTTTTCGCGGTCACAGAGATCACCACTGGCAACACAATCAACCTGGTTGATGTAAACGTCATAAGATTCGGCCTCGGCATGAAACGTGTCGTAGAACTCCTTCCAAATCGGTGCCAGAGCTTTGCAATGGGAACAGTGCGGCGAGAAAAACTCGACAAAATGGAATCCCTTGGACATCACGTTGTCGAAGTTGGCAGCTGTGAGTGGCTCGGGAAAGACATCATCCAATTCAGCGGCCGCAATGACGGCTAACACCACCAGCTTTAACAGTGCCAGGTACAAAACCATCCTACACAAACAAAAATAAAAGATTACTTTCACATAAGGGTGAGGTGCACATCCGAACACCAGGAATATTATAAGGTTTTTCTAACTAGTTGCTGCTTGCAGGTAACTCTTGAAAAACTCGAAAGACACAAGCGTGACCGCGCTGGCAGGAAGCGTTCTTGCGAGATTGACCAGGAACCCTGAATAAAACCCGGGAATTCCTTCGTTCTTGTAGATCGACAAAA
The DNA here is from genome assembly GCF_019207285.1 of Ogataea haglerorum. NCBI lineage: Eukaryota > Fungi > Ascomycota > Pichiomycetes > Pichiales > Pichiaceae > Ogataea > Ogataea haglerorum. The sequence goes on from NW_025065151.1 coordinate 738,631, forward strand.
GAGTTTTCAGCAATCCAGCGCTGGGCTTGGTCGAGTCGCTATTGACGATTTGCAGTCTTGTGCGTAATATCTCGTGCGGATAGGTGACGCCAGACGCTAATATCTTGGATAGTGACGACGATAGAACCAATCTGCAAAACTGATCGAAAGTCATGGTTTTTTTGTCAAACGTGTCGCCATCAACCCGAAGCACCTTCTTTAAGTTCTCGTATAATGGGAATTGTATGGCAACATGTATGAGTCCGAAATACGACGGCAATAGTCCTCTATAAAATGATCGCGCCCCCTCGCTGTGATACATCTTCACGAAGGCGTCTATGGTTCCATTGTAGTATTCCCGTTTGATGCCGCCCTGCGTGGCAGCTGCGCCGACAGTGTCACCGAATCTGTCGTATATAGTTCTTCCTTTAGTCATCTGCAACATCAATCTTGTCTTTACCACCCATATCGGATTTGTGACGGTGGTCGAAATGGCGCCGGAAGAAATTGCACTGGCAAAATAGCCTATCGTGTCGTCTTCAATAAAGTATGAATACATTTTCTTGAACTGCTCGTAACACGAGAAGTAGATCATCCATGTAGGGAAGTAGCCAAACGTGATGGGCACCAGGCCCCTATATAGTCCACGTATTCCTTCCTCATTCCAAATGGTTCCCAATGTTCTTATGATTCCTGTGTATCTGCGTTTCTCAAAATTATTGATCTTGACCTCGTCTTCAAGATTTCTGAGATATGACCCTTGAGCCTGAAGACGAGTTTTCGTGACATCCAATGGGCAGACAACAATGCCAGACAAGAATCCGGCAAGTCCACCCGATATTGTAACCACTTGATTGTCTGTAAGCCGAAGTCGGTAATGTCCAAAGACGGGGTGCGGGGTGTCAGCGGCAGTCATACGGTCGGGATCTTTTGGGCGAGCCAATTTGGTCTCTTCAAGAGCGGGAACAGGTGGCTCTGCACTCATGTGTGATGTTCATGGGGATGGTGGTATTCTAAATAAAAATATCCCCTGTAAAAAAACACCAATTTTTTGCCCTGTTTTCAAAGATTTCCTTTACAAATTGTATTTTTTAAAATGACTTTTGACGAATTGGTGGGGTGCAAATATTACCCGATCCGGACCCCGTTTTCAGACAATAAACATTTATCTCATGACAGAATCTGGTCTCGTATCTATTTTACTACTTAGCTAGTTACTACCAAACTTTCTATCCATCTCCCTCAGACAGTTCACAACACTCTCCACCTCGACATACATACCTTTGGTGTTCAAGTTGCTGATAATGTTGTTGAATCCTGCGGTTTGGAAATTCACATGTCTAGACAGCGTTTTGTAAGCATCAGCGCACGGGATGAAATGCTTACCAGGGTGGTTTATCTCGAGTTCGTTCAATGCAGGCAGCGAGGTGACACTGCTTGTGCGGCGTGAGAAGTCAAGTTTCGGTGCTGTAGTTGGCGGCGTTGGAAGATCTGGCTTGGCTTGCTGAGCTATCGTGGTGCAGAAAAGCGTTGACATAGGGTCCTGCTGGCATTGAGCGCAGTTTCCCGGATTTCCTGTGCACGCCGGCTGCTCGTCTGCAGACTCGTTGCCCACGTCTCTTTCTGCGTCCTTCTCGTTTCTGTTTAATTCGCTCGTGATCAAATTATCTTTCATTTGAACCATCTCTTTCTGTTTTGCAATTTCGCGACAGACACACGGCGTGTCGTCCGAACAAAAGCCGCACTGGTCCTCTGGTGCAATCGCTGATTTACCGAATTCAGGGTTTTCCTCGCTCAGAGAAGCAGAATTCGGTGATCTGAAAAGCATATCGTTTTGCTCCGTCGTTTTGAGCACGGGCAGTTTCTTTGCGCGCTTGAAACTGTTGGTGAAGTCAATCTCCTGCTCTGACTCCTTGGCTCTTTTCAAGGGCACGGCGGGAGCAGGAACAAACTCGTCAAGATTGATCGAGTTCTCTCTTTTGCGAATTCCAACTGTCTCACACAAACAATCATCCTTCAAACACATACCGCAAGCTGACGACCGTGAGCTGTCCGAAGGATTGGACGGAGCAGGTGAAATCTGTTGCAGACTCAGGCTGCTGCTGCTGCTATCTCGCTCTCTTCGGCCAGACGACCCAGATGAAACACTATTATGTCGCGAACTGTTTTTGAAGTTGATCATCATCGATGCTGCTTTGGTCAGATCAGCATCTGGAACAGACGCCACTTTGCGACGAGTCGACACAGAAGATTGCGACTGCGGAGTGGCTGGACTGTCACTGGTCGGAGATATTCCTGGAGACACGCCGTTGCTAGACGAGACCTGCCGCTGCACATGCTGAAGACCTGCGCGCATCTCCTCCAGCGCTTTTTTCAGACTCTCGTTTTGCGCCTCGAGTCTCTTGATGGTGTTGGTCAACATGCCCTCTTTTATGCTTTTTTCACGCTCCAGTTCTAAAATCTGTGTTTCCAACTCACTCACACGATTGGCCCTGCGCTCACGAAACGCGCGCTGAGCCGCCCTGTTCTGTGCCTTGCGCTTAGTCGCTGGCGTGTCAACACTTGGTTTACGTCCTGGCTTGGGCCGAGGAGGCAGGACCCAATCTTTCGACGTCACGATCTTGGCGATCTTTGGCATTTGAGAGCCTGTGGACGGTGCGATCGCCTGATTCGTCCTGGGAGCTATGGATGGAGAACTCATAAGAAGAATGAATAATTTCTAGTGGGATTTCCCATCATATATATCCTAGGACCGATAATTCCAATATCCTTTTTTAATTAAAAAAATCGCCAAAACTGTGCAAAGATGTTTGAAGGCCTGAAATAAGTAACCTTTCTTGTCTATATATGTCAAACCGATCACGATTTGCTTGCGAACGGTGCAAGCGTTCAAAGCGGAAATGTGACGGGATTCCTGACGTAAAGGGCTGTACGGTGTGTCACAAAGCTGGCGTGGAGTGTTCTATTCTGCATCACCAGGAACAGACGACGAAATACATTGCGCAGTTGGAGGCCAAGATTAAATATCTGGAGTCAGACGCGCACTCAGGGACAGCGGGCCCAGCGATGAAATTGGTGTCACATCCTCCTGCCATCAGAGAACCAACAGATAAGTTAGAATTCGGCCCCAGTCTGTCATTTATATTTCGCAGAGCTCTCGATGACTCCCCGTTGAACGAATATCAAGACAAATTTGTGCCAGAAGCCTTGGAATCTCCGCCTTCCAAAACGGGGCCGCCAGATTACACGCGTCTGATGGAGGACGATGAAATGGGCAAACGTTTGATCGAATCGTGCATGAAACTTATGTTTTCTCGCTTTCCTTTTATTCACAGAGAGTACGCTTACGAATTGCACAGGAATAGAAAAGAAGTGTTACGGACTTCAGAAACAAGACAGGACGCGATCAAAAGGTTTGTTCTGCTCATGATATATGCCATTGGTCTGCGCGTGGCCCAAATGATCAAGGCAGAGACGCTCGAAGGGTTTACCTACTATCAGGCTGACGACATATATGCTGATGCCGCCCAGGATCTAGAGCGAATTTGCGCAGTCGTGGATATTGACTCCGTGAGGTGCCTAATCCTGGTGGCATACTTCATGCTCCGTTCTTCGCGCAGTCACCAGATATGGCATCTGTGTGGTCTGATTATTCGGCTCTGCGTGGATTTGAATTTGCACCGTCGTGAGAGCAGACCTGTTCCTGTCGAAGAGCTGCACGATTCTGTGATGCGTCGGCGTGTCTTTTGGAGCGCATATGTGATTGAGAGAAGCGTTTGCATGCACTTTGGACGCCCAATGTGTCTTTCTGACTACGACATCGATGCCGAATTACCATACAACATAGACGACTCTGTGACAGACTGTCACGAATTGGATGACATAATTAACAAACACCCGGAGAAAATGGGCCCGACGGTCATCACAGACATGACGGTGGGCATCTGTCTCATCCAGTTGCGGCGAATAGATTCTGTTATCCATCACAGCATCTACCGCGTCGACCAGGAACGGGACATTGTGACATTAGTGAAAGATATTGGCGTGATGTACGAGAGAGTGCAACAATGGAAGAACGACCTGCCCGCCTTTGATGATGAAGACAACCAGCTGTTCATGACACTCCTCTACCACAAGACAATGCGGATACTTCTTGTTCCTTTGATTTCGAAGGATATTGAAGTCTCAAACTCGCCCGAAGCGCAATTCTTTGTCGATCAGTGCGTCAAATCGTGCGGTACAATCTGCTTGCTTGCAAAACGTCTAATACAGCTCGATTGGTACTGTCATAGCTTCATCGCTATACACACTCTGTTTGTGAGCGCAATGACTTTGATATACTGTCTTCTCACGGGACGGCTGGAATGGACGGTCGAAATGTCAACCTGTCTGCAGTCGTGCTCCACCGCGCTATTTGTCGTGGGGGAGCGGATGCCTTTCACGAAATCGTTTCTGCGCGACGCTTACGAACGCGTGCTGAACAAAACCATGGAGCAAATGTCCAAAAAAGAAACTGTCAACAAGACAAAAAATTACCGCATTGGAGGCGTCAACGTCCTCGACAAGCCCTCGGAGCTAGATATCTCACTCTTGCAAGAGCAGAAGTACCCGGAGCTGGACCTAAACGAGTCACTTAATACGCCAATACCGAACGATTTCGACGAGCTATGGCAAATAATCAGCGACCAAAAGCCTTTTGGTATTGAAGGAAACGTCGCTCTTAATGAGTTCAACTACGGACTGGATGACGGATATCAATACTAATTTATTTATTTGTGCCTTTCGCGTGGTTCTCTTTGTCATAATATTCGTTGAGCCAGGACTGATAGAGTCCGAAATCTTTAAAGTCGGCGTAGTTGGCCACTGGAACTGTTTCCTTGTCACTGATGAGCTTCTGTGCCTTGGGAAGCGAGCATTTTTCCAAAAAAATTGTGTCTTCGTAGCATATAACATTTTCTGGTTGCAGCGTTGCACACAGCACGATCGTCAGGGAGTCTTTTTCCTGCGGCTGCTTTGTAGCCAGGTTTTCGGAAAGCCTCCCCTTTAATACGGTGGCGTACCCTGATGATTGCACATCAGCTGAATTCAGGCCCATGACACAAATGTAAGGATATGCCACACTCTTTTGACGGACCAGAACCTGACTCGAATTGCGAGAGCGACAAAAGTGCGCTATTTCGTAATCAAAACACAGTCGCATGTCAAAGCCAGAAACCACACTAATCGCGCGTATAGTGGCAGGATGGGTCCAGGCCTGGTACACAAACGGAAGAAGTTGTTCGCAGTCTCTTAGCTTGGGAGAGGTGAAAGCGTTGCAGTTTTCTTTCTCGAGGACCACTTGGGAATACTGCTCAACTTCCTGACGCAGCAATTCCACGCATTCGCGAGAAAATAGCGGAAAAGAGCCCTCACCAACAAGTTCCAGGGAGTTTAGCGTAGGGTCCAAGTGGAAGCTGCGAACATTTGTAGAGCGTGGGATCTTCGACTTTGAGAAAGCCAGATGCTCCACGGGATCAAAGGGGATACCTGGTGAAGACTTCTGGCCCATATACAACAGTTGCTAAAGGAACGAAAGTGGGCCAGAAATGTTTCTTGTGGCCGAAAAGTGCATTCCTGTATCGGGTAAAGAATTCCTTATCGATTTTTATGTAATCAGCAGGAGCCATAGACGTTTTTTTTCGTTCCCTTTCGAGCAGAAATCCGGCGTACGTAATTTTCGCAAGTGCAACAGCCTTTTCGGATCACCTGGATCCCTGGCCGAGCAAATCTACATAGAGTACTTCAGAATCAGTGCAGTCGTCCGGCCGCTCAGAATGTTCGGCGTGATACCAGTCACATTGAGAAACGGCGAGCGCGCGACAATAGTGCCTTTTGAGTCTGTCGACCACGTTCCAAAATCCTTAGTTAGTAAGCTGCACCAGGAATACAACTACGAAGTTGAGCAGGGAAACACCCTGGCCCAAATCGAGCCTCTCACAGAGCAAGAGTTTTTGGATTACTACTGCCCCAAATTTCTTGCGATCATGCTCCAAGGAGAATTCGAGTCCACTGCTCACGCTGTCGAGCTCGCAAAAGAAGCAGATCTCGGTGAAAAGTTCCTCGGGTCGTATTACATAAAACCAAATTACCCGGGGAGATCGTCGCATAACTGCAATGCAGGATTTCTCGTCTCCAGCAAACACAGAGGAATGGGAATCGGCAAACTTCTGGGGCAAAGCTACCTGGAATATGCACCCAAATTAGGCTATCGTTATAGCGTGTTCAACCTTGTTTACGAGACAAACAAGGCCAGCTCGCGAATCTGGGACAATCTTGGGTTTGAAAGGATCGGACGGGTGCCTGGTGCTGGCTATCTGAAAGACCACGGATACACGGACGCTATTGTCTTTGGCTACGATTTCACCAAGGGCAAGGAGACCTGATGCTGAAACAGCGTTATATGACAGACGTTGGCCATGAAATGGTCATTTCCGAGTGCATATGTATTTTCACGTGGCACATGCCATGCCAGCTATTGTATAGAATAATGCGGATGGAGCCACTTGCCTTATGACTAACCAAAAGCAAAGTGCCGCGCCGAAATGGCATCGTTGTGCTTACGTAAAAATTACAGATTGCCTGTTTTCTCCGATTGAGTCAAAAAAATATATTAGTCACCTTTACTATATATAAGTACTTTGCATTTGACGGATTTTTAGTGGGCTTGGAGATGGTCAGAATGGGCTCCACAATGTCCACCTTCAATTAATCATGCACCTAGCAGGTCATAGAGCAGGTAGGGAGATCAGCAAACGTATGCGTATGGATACGGTTCCCGACCTGGTGAGCGACAACTCAGACACAGACGACGATATGAGCAATTATACCTACGAGAGTGCTTACGTGCACAGTTACACAGAGATCAATGACGAGCGGGCCCGCGTTATGAACTTGGTTGTGCAAATCGTGAGCGAGACCATCTCGCTGCGCCACGGAGCAAACCAGGTTTCGTTGCAGAGGTTCATACAACGCATTTTGGAGCGCTCGGGGCTGGGAATGGCTCAGTTCATGAGGGGGATTGCTATTCTGCAAAGGTCAACATCTTCAGATGGCATTTTCCAGCAAATTTTGTATTCCATGATGCTTTCGAACGGTCTCCCGCAGGATTACGACGGATGGTCAAGGATTAGTGGCATCAGCAGCAGTCGACTGCAGACTGAGGTCCACACGTTTGCGTCCCAGCTGGGCGATTTAGCTGTGGACGATGAACAGGTTTGGAAGCTCCACCAGAGCATTAAGAGTGAGGTTTTAAAGTATGTAAAAGTAGCACGTGAATTTTGCTAAATGGACTAGGAAACTACAGAGAGATTATTTTTTTTATTACACCAATTGCTGAACTGCTAAATTGCAATGGGCGCCTTCTACTACCACGACGAGCTACCAGGCGATTTCACCGACGAGCACAATTCAGGAAAGCCTGTTAGCCTGGAGCAGCTGGCGAAAATAGGTGTTTTTTACAGGCATTTTGAGACTGTGGAAGAGGTCGACGTTGTGGCCAAAGAGCGCAATTACAAGAACAGAGACGAGATTGTTCTTTCAGAGTCGACGTTTCCCGGCGGACCAGAAGCGCTGCAAGCCAAGCTGGAGGTGTTCTATAGAGAACATCTCCACGAGGACGAGGAGATTCGTTACATACTGGACGGTGAAGGCTACTTTGATGTTAGAGATGACAACGACAGATGGATTCGCGCAAAGCTAACCAAGGGTGATCTTCTGATTCTTCCAGCAGGCATCTACCATCGATTCACCCTGTCTAATTCCAAGTACGTCAGGGCTCTGAGATTGTTCAAGGACGAGCCGAAGTGGGTGGCTTTGGACCGCGGAACCGACCAGGCGGAGTCGAGCTTTTCGAGAACCGAGTACCTTCGCAGTGTGAGCGTCAACTAGTTACGATCGTTTGTATGGGAATATTTATTTATTATCCGGAAATATATTTTCTCTAATCAACTCCACTCCACAATGTTACGAAACAGACTCGGCATCACAAACATTCTACACGCCAACTCGAACAGGTGCTTTTCCTCTAGCGTGTCACGAACGCTCATATACAAATCGCAGCCAAAAGTACCCAAGCCAGCACTCGAGTCAGAGCAAGCAAGTAGTCCAGTGGCAGATGCCAAAGACGCAGACAGACTGGCCAGACTTGAGCAGAGTAGATGGTACAAATGGACGCCCAGGATCCTCAAGCCTTATGCCCGAAGCATGACCATGCGTCCGCTGGGTTTTGGTATTAGTTTCGCAATACTCCACGAGATCACTGCTGTAGTGCCATTTTTGGGACTGTGGTGGTTTTTTCTCCACTACAATTGGGTCCCGTTGAACGTGCCGCAAGATCTATTGGCGAGAGGTGCTGAGGTGCTGTCGAAAGGGCTTATAAATCTGGACGTAGATCTGGTGGAAAAGACCAAGATCGTGACTGCGGGAGCCAATGCCTACGCCGCTACTAAGCTGCTTGTGCCGGTGAGACTGCCGGTCTGTTTCGCGCTAGCTCCCTTATTCGACAGATGGTGCGTCAGACCTATTCAGATGGCTTGGAGAAGACGGAAAGAGCGCGCCAAGGCCAAGCGGGCAGCTAACAAAGCTAGTCGTAAATAATCCTGTACATTTTTCAAGTAGAAAATTGAGATTCAAAAAATAGATAAATGGAGAACTATAGACAGTATCCGTACGCATCGGCCGGACAGCCAATGCGTGTGGCGTCAACCGACTTCTTTACAATAGGGCCATACAGGAGACGGCGCGACCAGGCCAGAGTGTCTGTTGTCCAAAAATACGAGATCTTGGGGTACATCGCTGCGGGAACATATGGTAAGGTGTACAAGGCCCGCGGCAAGACAAAGGAGCTAGGCAACGGGTTGTATGCCATCAAGAAGTTCAAGACAGACTCCAAAGATAACGAGGTAACTCACTACACAGGAATCAGCCAGAGTGCGATACGAGAGATGTCGCTTTGCAAGGAGCTGGAGCACAGGAATATCTCGAAATTGATAGAGATCATCCTTGAACGAAAATGTATATATATGGTTTTCGAGTTTGCAGAACACGATCTTCTGCAAATCATCCATTATCACTCTCAGCCGGACCACAAGCAAATCCCAGAACAGACACTGAAGTCAGCCATATACCAAATACTGGAGGGGCTCTCGTTTTTACACCAGAATTGGGTACTTCATAGAGACCTGAAGCCGGCAAACATCATGGTTACGAACGACGGAGTGGTAAAGATTGGCGACCTCGGCTTGGCCAGAAAGTTCAGCAACCCTTTGCAGAGTCTCTACTCCGGAGACAAGGTTGTCGTCACTATTTGGTACAGAGCGCCGGAGCTGCTGCTCGGGGCGCGCCACTACACACCAGCAATTGACCTATGGGCCGTCGGGTGCATTCTGGCGGAACTACTCTCGCTACGCCCGTTGTTTAAAGGTGAAGAGACCAAGATGGACAACAAGAAACAAGTCCCGTTCCAAGAGAATCAAGTGATCAAGATCCTAGAGATACTTGGCACGCCGACGCTGGATAAGTGGCCCAGCTTGAATAGTTACCCCGAATACCCGCATTTGTCGAAGATTTCGACGTTTCCTTCGAACCTGAAAGCATGGTACCAATCAAACGGAGGAAGCAACAAAAACTGTCTTCGGCTACTCGCAAGCCTGCTGGAATACGATCCCGCTAAGCGCATAGATGCGCTCGAGTCGCTAGATCATAAATGGTTCCAGGAATCGCCCAAGCCGGTCGAGAACATTTTCGCAAACTCCCCCTTCAAGTATCCGCAGCGAAAAATTCAGAAGGACGATAACGACATCCTGGGTGGCACGTCCCAGACATACTACAACGGAAAACGGGCTTTTGGGTCCTACAAAGATCCAAGGAAAAGACGCTGACGCCAGCAAAAGTATATTAGTCACGGGTTGTCATCACTTGTCTAGCTATTTGAAGGACCTCGTCTCCGATAGCTTCCTGCGACTTCTCGCCGCAGTAGATCGCAAACGCCCCCTCTTCGTTCTTTGGAATTTCCATATCATCGAACTGACTCTTAAGCATGCTACTTTTCATGAAATGGCCGGCTCTTTGGCTCATTCTTTTGTAAATTATATCGTAGTCGTTGTAAAGAAAAAGCATCAACACCTTAATATCCGGCTTCTCCAGTCTAGCGATTTTCTTGATGTACTCGCGGTACCTCAGTTTCAGCATCGAGCAAGTCACTACGGCAGCTCCACTCGGGCCGGTGGCATGAACCCCCAGCTTGGTGAGCTTCTCCAGCCAGGCCCAACGATCGTCGTCCGTCAATGGAATTCCCTGCGACATCTTGTCGATATTTGACTGGGGATGGTACGAATCTCCTTCCACATACGGACAGTCCAAATCCTTGCTCAGCCGCTCACCGACTGTGGATTTGCCCGTGCCAGAAGGGCCGCCAACAACTATGAGAATGGCCATTTTTGAAAACCTTGAGTCGATCGACGTGCAGGAAAAATAAATAAAAACTTGCATCTGAAAAAAATATTAGTCCCATAATGCTGCGTCTCTTCGTGCGACATCTGTCCACGCAGAGATCGAGAACGAAGGAAGTTGTTAGGGATGTGATAGGAAACTTAAGAAACGACTGGGAAGCGGGCAAACCGCTTCAGTATCCGCCTTTGAGGTCGATGCCGTCTGCCTTCCTGAAAAAAAATTCCTTATTCTCAACTATTTTGTCACAAACGCAGTTTGAGCTTCTTCGAAAGTCGGAGCCAGTGACAAACGAGCGCACGCTATTTTCTAGACAGTTTACTTACGAAAATGCCAACAATCTTGTCAACCACCTTGTTGAAAATGAGGACAAGCTAGAAAAGTTTCCGATCACTGTGGTTCAAGGTAAAGACGGTCGCTCAACGCTTCAGTGCACGATCCAGAGGATTGTTGAGCAAATGGCCTATCATAGGCTGAGACCCCTCTACGCTCAGCAAGTTTACGAAGACTCATCCAACTCTCAAAACTACAACAAGAATATGACTCTGAACTCCTTAAACCTCGACAACCCCTACGCATGGTACCCAGAAGCCCGTAAGCTCAAAAGGAAGATCATAATGCATGTGGGGCCTACCAACAGTGGAAAGACGTACAACGCTCTTAAACGACTTGAAAAAAGCTCCAAAGGATATTATGCTGCTCCATTAAGGTTGTTGGCTAGAGAGGTTTTCGAAAAGTTTCAAAGTAAAGGCATAAGGTGCAACCTAATGACCGGAGAGGAGGTTCTTCTTGACTCTGACAAGTACGGGAACAAAGCAGGACTAACTTCAGGCACCATTGAGATGATTCCTTTAAGCGAACCGTTCGACGTGGTCGTTGTGGACGAGATTCAAATGATTGGCGACCCATTCAGGGGCTCTGCGTGGACAAACGTGATTCTAGGAGCGCAGGCCAAGGAGATACATCTTTGTGGAGAAGTCTCTGCCGTACCGCTGGTGGAAGAGCTCGTGGCCATGACTGGAGACGATATCGAGGTCAACAATTACAACCGTCTTGGGAAGCTTGCTGTAGACAGTGAAGCTATTTCACTGGACGAGGTCCAGCGTGGTGACTGTATTGTTGCATTCAGCAAGAAGCAAATCTTGACGATTAAGGCTCAGATCGAACGTGATACCAATCTCAAATGTGCTGTTATATACGGAGCCCTTCCCCCAGAAACGCGATCCCAAGAGGCCAGAATGTTCAATGATGGTGAGTATGACGTTGTTGTTGCCTCAGATGCCATTGGAATGGGACTGAACCTGAAAATCAACCGTGTGGTATTCACCACACTGGAAAAATACGATGGAAGAAGAATGACAGCACTATCTAATTCGAGTATCAAACAGATTGGTGGCCGCGCAGGAAGATATGGAATTGGAGAAGGCGTGGGTCATATCACTGCTCTGACAGAAGCGGACCTCAAGAAGATACGGGCGGTGATGCAGGCACCTATCGAGTATCTCGACAAAGCTGTTCTTTGGCCGTCCGACACGCAGTGGATGCACTATTACTCCATGTTCCCCAAAAACACGAAACTTATAACCATGTTTCGTAAATTTGAGGCCGATTTGGACAAGAGCATGCGGACCAGTCCTAAGGAGTCGATCTTCCGCATACAGCATATGGACGATCACATGTCGATGGCCAAATTCATCAATGAACGCCATTTGGAAGACGATTTTGCCATTTCTGATCAGTTGCGTTTCATCTCCTGTCCTTCAGTTTTGAAGCTAAAAGACTCTCCAATGCACGCTATTCTCACTGACGTCTTCCAAAACTACATGATTACCGTTGCCCAGAGGCTGAAGCGCTCTGTTTTTGATTACAAGTCAATGCCATTGTACTTGACCACAACGAGCCATCTAACTTTGGATCCAGCAAGGCCTAAACTCCACAAGAATTTCACAAAGTCATTTGGCGTGGAAGCCGTGCCCGAACGCATGAAGAGGAAAATTGAAGACGCAGCCATGCGCACCAAGAAGAACCCTTTCGTTGGCAAGAAAACATACATCGGCGATTTCAACCCTATAGAGGATAGACTGATGAGACTCGAGCAGTTTCACAGACTACTGACCGCGTATCTGTGGCTTACGTATCGGTTCCCACAAAATTTTGTTCACCTTGAGCTAGCTACCAAGCTGGTTGTCCTGGTGGAAACCAAAATTTCGGAGATGTTGATGAACGTCAGCTTTGCAAAGCAGATGCAAGAAAGGTGGCGAAGTCGTTAAATGTACATAGATATCACAAAAGCCATTTGCTCTGCTCTTGATCAACGCTTTTGACTAGCGGCTCTTCGATGCTGTTGATTTTGATGTCACTGCACAGACAGCATTTGGCAGATAATAGTTTGTCTATCTCCTGCTTGAGCTCTTCCATCATTGGTTTGTTACCCTTTGCTGCTAAAAGCCTTTTTTGCAGCTTGTAAATAGCATTCTTAGATTTATAATCAGTGGACTCCAGTATTTCTCTTACTAAGCAATCTTGATGGAACGAATGTAGACATGGGAACACAATAAACTTTCGAATAACGAGGATCTTGCCACAAAGACCACACGACTCGTTTGGCTCAATGATCTGGAATCGATCTTGCTGGAACTCTTCCATCTTGCGACTTATTTTTTCTGACTGGTTTAGTGATGCCGTCATTTCGGTAGATAGATTCTCCATATCGTTCGAAAGCGACTCCAGAGAGCGCACTATCTCGTCTTTAAAGTCGTCAATGACCACAAAGTCAGGGAATAGAGGAAGCAGGTCTTTCATAGTCAAGAGATCACATTTCTCCATCAGGTAGCTCAATAAGTTGCAGATTTTATTGCCCTCTCCAAGATCCAGACTCAGAGGCTGATTGTTGACCGTTTTCTGAATCAGTATGGTAGATATCTGAAGCCACAGATTTTTGCGCTGTAACGATGGAGAGGTCTTGTCTGCAACGAGGATAGCAGACTCAATCAGGCCATGTTTCAATGCTAATGAAACTGCACTTTCGTAATCTTCTAGCATAGAGTAGATAAAAATGGCACTCTTAATTCTGTTGTACTCGAAACACAATCGAAGCACAAAGTCTGCATCAAACAACACCTCATAGCTTTTTTCGCGGTTGAAATGAGTCTTCGATCTGTTTTCCAAGTAATTCAATACCAGCTTCTCATCGTCCGAAGGGTAAGTCACCAGCAGCGAAAGAAGCGTATTGTGCACCAGTTTATCTTTGTTCTGTTTCTCCTTCACAAGAAATTTCAAATATCGGAGCGCATGATTGTGTTTGGGAGCAATCCCGTGTCCCAGGGCTATGGATTTATGGTATGTCAGTATGACGGGGAGCAACTTCTTAAAGTCCAAGTCATCTGCCAAACGCAGCCACAAGTCCACTGTTTTAGCCGGATAGTTGATAAGTAATGCTGTTGCACATTTATAGATAAGTTCTGGTTTCTGCTCTTTAGACAATATTTCCAGTGCTTTGTCCCATTGCTGTAAGTTCAGGTAATAACTCAACAAAAACGAGTAGTCTTTCATCATCGAAGAGAATCGCTCTAGCTCTTCTTTCCTGTTGTGGGAGAGCAATATTTGATAAACTGTTTCTTTGTCGACCGAGTCTTGGTATTTTTTCAAGAATCCTTCAAGGTCCGGGGACTCTCCAGAGTTGATTTTCTTCACGTAAAGCTCTACCATCCAGCTGGTGAGCATTACACGCTGCATGTACATTGTTTTGGGTAGTTTGTCGAGCTTAGCTTCCAAATACACTAACAGGCTTGGGCTTTTCATGAACTTCAGCACCACTTTCTCAAAGGACTCCGACGTTTTTGCCAAAATTCTGGCTGCCTCGTCTGTATCTCCATTCTCAAGCAATTCATAGCCCTTATTTATGAGCACAATATCGCGCTTGAGCTGGTCACTTCCGACCAATTGTAGAGCATCATCATACATTTTTTTCTCCATCATCACTTTCCAAACATCTGAATGTTCTTCATCTGCCACCAATTCGTAAATAGTCGAAGAGGAATACACCCAATAAGTTTGCATACGATAGTCAGCTGTCATTTCGGAAAGATCAAAAATCAAGTGTTCTTGCGACACCCGCTTTCCATTTAACTGGTTAAAAATTACCATCTCATTTCGGGAAGATGCAATCACATGGTATTTGGTGAGAAGCAGGCTTTTGTAATCGGCTGCAGAGATTTCGTATCGCTGGAGCTCATTGCGGGTTTGAAAGGCCAGATCGCCAATCACCAAACGTGAAATGCCATCGTCTGTTTGTTCAATAAATGCAAATGACGACTCATTAGCAGTGAACAGGCGAATAACACCAAAAGATAATAGCAAAGGGTTGTTCTTCAGTAACGAGTCTCCAAGTGAACCCTGAAATCGTGCAAGTTTTCGCTCGCCCAGATGAACCACTAGTGACACGATATCCTTTTCGTCTTGCGTAGCATGCATCGCCGTTATTGTATCTTTTCCTCTCCATAGCTGCTTGAAGCTCCTCTCTTTATTCAACTCTATTCTGTACTCATTGATGATGCCGGTGGTGGTGCCCACAAGGATTGGACCTGTATTTTTCTTGGTGACATGTGAACCGAAAAATACAAACGAACAGACTGAGTTTCCCTTGAGCTTCGATAATGCCTTGAACTGAACAGAATGGATATTTAGGTAGAAGTATTCGTTTTTGGTCGTTTGAACCACTAGATGGTAACCATAGGGGTCCAAGTAAGCGTTCGCAACGGTGACGTTGTTGGAGTCTACCTGTATCTTATCGACCTTTTCCGGGTTGTCTAGATAGATCCGGTACACTAAACCATTGATGAGCACCAGATAAAGCACATTGCCTTTCACAAGAAGCTTTTGTATGGGCGATAGGATCTGAAATTGTAGTTGGACCTCTTCGAAATTAAACATCAGTCTTGGATCCGTTATTGGCACATAACCAAAAGATGAATTAAGTACGATAAAAAATATCTATTTTCTATCTATAATGGCAATTAGTATACCAGTGAAATTACTGAACGAAGCTCAGGTAAGTGCGAACTATCTCGAATAGCCAACTCTAACAAATAGGGCCATGTCATTACGGTGGAGCTGACATCCGGAGTCTCGTACAAGGGTAAATTAATTGAGTCCGAAGATACTATGAACGTTCAGCTTAAAGACGCTACAATGACCAATACTAACGGATCCACGCAATATCAGCCACAGGTCTTCATCAGAGGATCACAGATTCGATTTTTTGCGGTGCCCGAGATTTTGAAGCACGCGCCAATGTTTGATCCCAACCACGTAAAACCACCAGCTCCAATAAGAGGTCCAAAAAGAAAATAATCAGTCAAAACCTTCTAGGGCTCCCAAAACACGTTCGAGGCGCTCGCACCCCTGTTGGTAGTGGTTTGGATTGAGCATCATGTTAGCAGTCAGTCTGGACAGGGAATCGACAACCTGTTCGATAAGATATTTTTCGTCAGCAGGAATATCGAGATCGGCAAATTCCTGACCAATAACGATTCCATCAGTTGCATTCAAAAGACGTGCTAGTGTATCATAGGAAAATGACTTAATTCTAGATTTTGGTCTTTTGGCGCGCTTTTTCGTCTTAGTAGAGGCTTGTGGCACAGGCTTCTCCTCGGGTTCTTCGATGTCTTCGTAGTCATCTTCTGGAGCCCCCTCTGCATTTTCTGGCTTCTGTTCCCTGGCAGTCTGGTCGAATATAGACTCCTCCGAGACAGTGGAGCCAGAGTTGACTTTCTTCAATGGTTCGGTCTCCTCTTTCTCGTTGTCATCCTCGCTTTCACTAATAGATCTGGCTGTGTGGAAAGAATCTGCACCTGTGCGAGCGCTTGTGGCCTGCGAGGGTGAGTATTGGTGAAAATTGAAAGGAGGAACGCCAAAATTCCGACTGGTTTGTTCCTGACCGGCCTCTGCCTCAATTTCGCTGCGAAGAACCTCAAACTCCTTCATGATGTCGTCGAATTTTCCACTAGCACGGCCGATGGATCTCCCTGAGGAGCTGGAGTCCGTCGATGGACGTCCAGGCTTGGTGGAAATCTTATCAATAGAGTGAAAACCGCCAGAGAGAGGCCGTCTTGGAGATCTTGGCGGGATCGTCAGATTCAATTGGGTGTACTGTTCTTTGTCTGGAACGCGCGGGAACCTATCGCTGAGCAACTCGGATGGACGAATCACCGGGATGACCTGAGGCTTTCTGATACTCTCTTTATCGTCTTCTTCCAGCAGCGGAGACGTTTCCTTCAGAAAACCACTGAGGTCTTTAGCTCCCGAAGAGTAGTGAATTTTTGAGCCGTTGATTTTCTTCACTTCCGACAGCCTTTCGGACGGAACAGTGGTAGACGTGTCAGAGTCTCTGTCCACCACGTACTTCACGGTATCAATGTCAGCATGCTGCACTATGCCCGAATATTCAGACATCACGGATGACCTACTACCTGGGGCATTGGAAATATTGGAGACCCTTCTATTCGACTGCTCAGCGAGGTGATGTCTAGGAACGGGAGGCGACAAGCTGTGGCGACTGGAGCTACTGTGGGGACTATCATCTTTAGGAAGCTGCATGTTTTCAGGAGTTCTCAAAGAGACTGCATCCAGGTCTGGATTGGTCACGGTGAGCTTCTGCATGGGCATTTCAGAATACACACTGGAGCGTTCCGACATGATGAGGTTGTTGTGAAAGAGAGCAAACTTTTGCGTTGTCTGTGATCTTGGAGATCGATTTAGTAGATGGCTGGTTTCTAGGATGGGGCTGATAATTTTAATATTATATTATTACTAAATCTGGAAGTCAGATTATTTGCTGTTTCGAGACTACAACTCCAGGCGGTCGTAAGAGTCGTTCCATATGTAACAAAGACCGGCTTTGAAGGGTTTACTGCTGACCTCCGTTCTTCCACTGTGTTGGTCGCTGTGGCGTATGTCAATTGGGTCAAGAAGCTGTACTTTTACAGGAACGGAAGCGAACTCGTAGCCTTCAAAGTAGTCCATATGCCGGAGGTCTTGGTCTGAGAGCCCGTCGACCAGGAGACCTTCCACGTAGTCGCCCTGATGGGGGATGACTGCAGAGTAGTTTGCGTTCCTCACGGCAACCTGTTTGTGATCAGGCAATCTGGCCTTGTACATGTGAAGATTAGAACTGTCTGGATCTGTATCTAAGAGTTCAAATACCACGTCCGGACAGACAGTTGGACCGTAGCAGCTCGTCGAGTTAGCTTCCGATAATAATATACTTACAATAATGACAGTCCATCCATGGAAATCTATTCAACTGGCCATTAGGACTAGTATATAATATAATACTACAGTGTAATTTGTTGGCAGACGGCAATTCATGCATACAATTATCCTTTTTTACCGAGTGCACGAAATGAAAGCAATTGCACCCCACCCCTTAAACATCGGCCGAAAATTGCTGTTAGAGTGATTTTTTTGTTCAAATCATGAGGCGGCACTGTAATAACGTCATCGTTGGCACTTATAGTTCGGTGATATCTGATTCCGAGGCTTTCAGTCCCATCACATTGAGGAAAAGATTGAGATTTGAGAGATGTTTCTCAGCACCCTGCAAATCGCCAGAATCCTTGAGAGCCTTGCTCACAGCCATGCTGCCAAAGATCTCGTTCCTGATTTCATCGACGATTATTCTTTGATGACTCAGTAGACCTGCAAGTGAAAGCGAGGCCAAAAACTGCCAGATGTAAGAATCGTCGCTCTTGGACTCGGAATTACGCACCTTACGCGAATCATCGTTCGAAAGGTATGGTGGGAAGATAGTAGCCAGTCTGCCTTCCAATGCTTGGAACAGGTGGTCGTAGATGGTCTGCCACTGGGCGAGGTCCTGCGGACTGAGTCCGGTCGAGTATTCCTGCTTAATCAGCTCCAGTCTCGAAACAAGTATGGTGATCAGCGAGAGCCCTATTTTCGTCGTGGACAAAAATAGCACGTTGTTACTTCCGCCCTCCACGATTAAAGCCACAAACCGTAGAACCTGCTGAAAGTCCGATTCGCTGACAAAGAGCACTAGTGTTTTCATGACGGTCATCTGGAAGAGCTCAATCTTACTTTTTTCTGTTTTTGGAATCTCGTAGTTTTCATTCACGTAGTTGGCGTACGAGCCTTTCATAACCACGTCGATGTTGTGCAGATTGGCAAATATCGCCTCCATCAGCTGGGTTCTTTGCTCGGTATCGAGGAAATGGAATAGTCTATTGAACAGCTTCATCGCCTTGTCGATAGACAGCACCGAAATGAAGGGAGAAACGACAGTATTGGAAGTTTGAATCTTGTCATTGAGACGAAGAGCATTCCAAAGGTCCTTTGAATCACGGTCTTGGTTTTCACGCTCCAAAGATTCAAGCTTCAGAACCTGGGAGTATATGTCTTCAATCACAGACAGCTGGAAAGCTCTTGAAGATCTCGAGTACACGTTCTCCTTTGGAACAACAACCTCGCCGGAATTTCCCGTGGCATTGATAACCAGTTGCTTTCTTGGCTGCTTGCCAGAACCAACAGACACTTTGCCCAAAGCGCCTTCTTTCGCAAGCACTCCGGTTCTTTCTCCGCGCTCCTTAGCAACAGTGACGGCCTTAGAAACTTGCTGTTGCATTCTCTGTAGGGCCACATCGGCCCTCTTCTCCCGGCCTCCCAACCTGTGCCCGGACTGATCTAGGTATTTCTGTGCAATGGAGCTCATATCGTCTTCGCCGACAGAGGAGTTCAACACTCGGTAGACTTGACAATAGAAGTCCTCATTGTATGGATCGTCAGTGACAATCTGAGAAAGTTGGACTCTGGTCACAAAATCCTTGTCTCTTGGGTTCATGAATCCAGAACATCTGATGATTGCAGACACTTTGTTTTGTCTTCTCCAGAGTTTCTCTTTCTCTTCTTGTGTTAAATTCTCCAGATTCTGTCTCTGAGGTCTTTGCTTCCGTGGTTTCTCCTCGGAGCCCAGGGGAGGGAAGTTTCCCGTAGCATCGCTCGAACTGACCTGCTGTACTGGCTGAGGAGGTGGGACAGCAGCATTTTGCACAGGAGGAGCCTGAGGAGCCTGAGGAGCCTGGGGAGCCTGAGGAGCTTGCAATGGTGGCTGCTGTTGCTGTTGTTGTTGTTGCTCAACTGGAGCTGGAGCAGACTGCGGCGCTTGAGGCACTTGAGGCACCTGAGGCACTTGAGGCACCTGAGGCACTTGGAGACCTGATGCTGGCGTTTGCAGTTGCTGGGGCTGTTGTCCTTGAGCCAAAGCACCCTGCTGCATCATCTGCTGCACTTGGAATGGCATGAAAGGCATCACTCCTGGTTGGAACGGAGGGAAGTAACCTTGTGCCAATGCCTGGGCAGCGGCTGCAGGATTAGGGAACTGTCCGGAGGCCATGGCCGCAACCAGAAGTTGCTGTTGCTGCTGATACATGTAAGGATTCATCTGAGGCATCTGAGGCACCTGTTGTTGAGGTTGGCGGAGTTTCGCTTCAATCTCTTCGAGAGACAACACCTTTTGGTCTGAGGCTGGCTGCGAAGACGCAGAGTCGGCTGTTTTCGCTTCGTCGTTCCACAGAGACGCCATTGGTGCGATCACCTGGTCGACTTGGGCGGCCTTTGCGTAGGACAAATTCGGATCGACAGTCTGGGGTTTCGAGGCGGGCTTGAGACCGCCAGTGAAATCAAAATTGGACCCGATTTCCTTCACGTCGGCTCCAAACGTCTCGTCATTGAAAGCGTCCTCATCTTGCTCTCCGAGCCCCTCGTAGGTTTCCTCAAAATCGAGCGTGTCCAGTTTCTGGTCCTTCTCTCCAGAAGAGGGAGGCCCTGATGGATCGAATCCAAAGAAGGACATGGTTCAATGGTTCGATAGAGTACCGACTGTGTTTATTTGGCTGGTTTTTGCCTCATAAAATTTCGACGAAGAGTTTGGGTTCGACGCACGACCCGATATTTAGTTGTGTCTAAAATCAGTGCATAATCACTATACATACATATTCCAAGACTCACGCTCTCATCTCGAACCGTCTTCCGCTCGCGGTCTTTCTCTCGCTCCGGTGCTCCTCGTCGTCCACGTCTCTGCGGGCCCTGTTTAGGATCTTGGTGAAACTGTTCACCCTGAATCTCATTCTCTGGTGCAGGTAGCACTTGACGATTTTGATGTGGTAGTGGAAGTACGATCTGAACAGCTGGATGTGTGTGATCGAGTTCCACTTCACGTCTTCGGTGCTGAGGTGTCTTGGAAACAGAACGAACGTGATGTACGTTTTATTGTGGGTGTTGGCGGCCTCCAGATGCTTAATCTCGAGCGGAATTTCCTGGTGCGAGTTGATCACCTGCGGAGCCTTCTGGATGCTACGTTTTCTGGCATCGCTGAACTCCTGCAAAAACACTTTTGAGAAGATCCTGTCTGTGTCGTCCTGGAACACAGTCGAGAAAATCACAGTCACTCTATCGTTGGACGGTTTGATGTAGATCGACTCCATGTCTCTGTAGTGCAATTGCAGAACCTGTTCGTTCGAGTTGTTGGGAGAGTCCTCTCCGTACAAGTTGTTTGGGTCCACAGGCTGCTCTTTCGAGAGCACCTCATATCTCTGGAACGCCTGAAGGAAGGGCGCTGCGAAACAGTTGCGCTTCAGAAGGGAAAGCTCGGCAACCAGCTGCTGTTTTTCCTCCTCGTCAGAAAACGTCGCCTGCTCGACATCGATGTAAAGACTGTAGTCATAGCCATACTCGGGTTGTGTTTGCTGGATAAACGGGTACTTGGAGTATTTGGAGTCGAGCAGTTCCTTCACCCCGTAGTTCACAAGGTCATTCCAGCACTTGATGCTGATAGACAGGAGAAGTTTCGTTTTGGAGTCTGGGGTCGACAAGTGGTAAGTGGTGAAGTCAAAGTCGGTTATGATTCTGTCCAGAAACACCGGCGTGTAACCCGGGGCAAACGCCTGGCCAATTGCCTCCTCCACGAGCAGGTTCTGCGGTTGTAGTTGTAACATGAAGAATACGTAGCGAAAATAAAATGGTTATGTAAGAAAAAAATAGTCTTGGGACGACGTCGAGCTGCGGAAAAGAAAGCCTCCAAAAAATACCAAAGTAGTTTAATCTCTTGAATCTGTAATATTATACAATTAGTCAGTGTCTCTGCTTTTGCCCAGTTCGTTTAGAACAGTGTCCAGTGCATCCCGCAGAGAACGCGCGTGCTCGTCTCCGGACGCAAGCGACTTGAGGTCTGTCTGACTCTTTCGAGTATTGATCCGGGTGTTGTTCTCCGTATCCGAGTGAGAGTACAGATCGGACAGCGTGATCCCGCTATCCCGTAGTCTCTTTAGTGCGTCAAAGAACTTCTGGATGTCGTTTGATCCGGAGAGTGCTGAAAGTAGAGAGGTTTGCTCCTCTTGCAACTTGTCTGCGTCAAGGCTGGCTTTTTTGAAAGTGCTGGATGCTTTGAACGTATTTGCCTCCTCTGCAACCATATTAAGGCTCGACACTGAACTGTGTGCCACCATTGGCGAGGAGTCGGACTTGAGCTCTGTGGTCTCTGCATCCGATAGCTTTGGAGAGAGCCGTCCTACGTCTTCTTTGTTTTCGATGAAGAAATCATAAGTTTTTCCAACATGGCAGGGAGGTCCGACCTCAGGGTGCATCTTTGCAAGCAGCTCCAGGCACTTCTTGACAGACTCGTCCACCATGATCAGCCTGATGAGGGTCTCCTTGCCTTCTATCGTGAGCGTGTGCTGTAATTGCAACTTGACCAACTCCTTGATAGCAACGTGCATTTCATTGCGCAGCTTGTCCGCGTACTCAAAGAACTCCTTCACTTCCTGCTCAGTCAAACTATCAGACTTGCGCAGCATGTCCATGGCCATTTGGGTGAACGGCTTGCCGTTCTGCGTCACCTTCAGCAGCGGGTTGAGGTCTGAGCTACCGTCCGTGTCTCCGTACAGTGCTCTTTCCATGTTGCGCATGGTAAGCAGTCCCACTTTCTGGTGAAACTCCGGAGGAACGCTTTCCAGGTCGTAGTCAATATTGAATAGCGACCGCGAGTACTTGAGAGACTGGCAGAGAGACTCGCAGCACGCTTCTGTCAACACGTTCTGCTTGATAGACAGGTAATTCAGGTTTTTGACCAGCGGGAGCGTCTCGCTCAGCTGGATGAGCGCCACCTGTGAGAAATCGTTGCCGTCCAGATTCAAACGATGCAGCTCCTGGAAAAGAGGCAGGTACGTGACAAATTTGTGCATGAACGTTTCAAACAATTTCTTGTTGTTGGAAAGATCCAGGTACTTGAGGTGCGAGACCTTGGAAAACGCGTCAAACACAGCAACAGTGTCCTCGTTGTCGCGCAGGTTGCAGCTGTTGAGCGAGAGGAGGGCCAGAGACGATCGGAAATTCTCCTGTTTTGTGTACTCGACAAACGGACGCAATTTCGTCGACAGATCATTGTAGCCCAAGTCCACCCCAACAACGTTCGAGCTCTCCTTCATCCAGTCAACCACAATCTCGATGTGGCTCAAGCTGAGGTCGTTGAAAGCAAGACCAATCTTCATGGTATTTTTCAAGCCCAGCTTTAGAAAGTCTCTGAACACGGCCAGATCGTTAATTTTGCAACCACTCAGAACCATCTCGTTGATTCCACGACGCACCATCAGGGTTGCCGTCAGCAAAGACCAGTCCATGTCTGAACGGTCCTGGATGTTGCACGTCATTCGGTCTCTAGTGTCTGCTGGTTTACGAAGCTTCTGGAGGTTGAGGTCGAGGGACGGACACTGCGTCAGGTCAAGTCTTGTGAGAGCCCTATTCATCGACAAGAACCAACAGAGCATCTTCCAGCCTTCAGCGTCAATCGGAGTGTTTCTCAGGGACAGTTTCTCGAGATGCCGTTTGCTCACGAGTGCCGCCAAGAGCGCGCGGAACATCTCGTGTGTCAGCGAGACCCCGTCCAGAGAGACGCAGTGAATAGGAGCAATCCGAACGAAATCAGCGAAGGAGAGCACCTCGATCAGCGAGGGATGCGGATTGCGCAGTTGCAGAATAGGCAGCGGGTCCGTTGACCCTTTGGGGATCTGCTTGAGAGTGGCAGGGATCGGAAGAATTTCTCGCAAATGGCAGCAACGGGTGTACAATTCGTCCAGCTTGAGCGTGACAACCGGCTTTTCCATTGGCTTTTTTCTTCTCACCATCGGCTTGTCAATCTTAATGTCCTCGATAGGTCCCATCGCGTCCCCGGTAGTTCTGGCCTTCTCTGCTGCCACGACTTTGTCGTGCTGATTAATGGTCTGGTCTGACGGAGTTCTCTGCATGCTTTCGGATGAATCCTGGTGGACGAGTCGCGGATGGCCGGATCCGCCCACCACGATACCGGAAGAGGTAGGTTTCTGCTCTTCTGGGCTGAGTTTGTGGATAATCAGCTCTCCATCAGGGCAGACCTCGACATTTCCCTTACGTGGGTGTCTGGATGGAATTTGCTGTGGGGGGTCGTTGACAAAAGTTGTGGTTGCAAAAGCCACCTTCCGGATAGGCTTGACGTCTCTTAGGGCCTTGATCGGAGGCGACTTCTCGACCTTAGGTGGGGGAGGCACGTACGAAATGGATAGCGACGAGCTTCTGGAGAGGTGTGGCGAATGGTGGCTCGCGTCCTTGTTGCGAGAGAGCTTGAGCAACGACCCGAAGACACCCTCCTTTGACTCCTTGGGCGACGGACACTCCTCCTCCTCGGCCGGTTGGTTGTACTTTGGATGCAAGGAAAAGGCAGAAGGGAGTTTCGGTTTGTCGGGGTGCGGCGGAATTTCTTCAGGGCTGTATTTGATGTGCGAGTTCATGGTCGGAGCAAAGACGTTGTATTCTGGCGAATTCACGTAGTCCATAGTGTCCTCGATATCTTTCAAGTATTCGTACAGTTTAGGGTCCAAGTCCTTGTATTTACTGGACAGTTTCTCTGAAGGAGCCGGCTGTGGCTGCTTGACTTCCTCCTTTGGCTGTTGTTCTACTGACGGTCTTGTTGGACGCGGAGCCTCGGAAGCTGGGGGTGCCGAAACAGGCGGGGGGCTAACCGAGGACGCCCTTGATCGAGGGCGGTCCTCCCTGCCAAATATCCTGCGCAAAAAGCCGCCGTGTTTTTTGGGTTCCGGAGCGCATGAGGGCGAAAACACATTGGTGGAGGACCGGGAAAGCGAAGAGGTGCCAAACTCCTCTTTGGTGTTCGATGATGTGCCATCAACTGTGCGCGATCTCCGCAGAGGAAGCAGATCGTGATGGCACGCAACAGTATCTGTGTCAGGGGCAGAAACGGAGGGCAATGCCTTGCTGTTGCTTGAAGTAGCCAGGGATGGAGATTTTATGGTAGATAACGTTGAACTTGTGGGTGCTCCACGCAGAAACCAGTCATATTCTGCCGTCTCCAACGTGTCGTTGACCACCTGAAGCTGGTGCTGCAGCCGCTGGCGCAGCCGATCATGCTGCTTGGTGTTATCAGTTGATGCTGTTGCAGACGATGACATGGCGAAGACAAACAAATTAGGCGGACTATCGACCCCTATCGACCGCCAGAACCCAGAATTTTTTCCAAACCAAACTGCTTAGCTAGGCTCTTACGTCACCCGGCAGGAGAGCTCTTGTGCCGGAAGCATGGCTGATTCAGCAAGCAAAAGCAGGCCCAGATCTGTGGCGATCGGCCGTGACCAGTCAAGAACCTTACCAAAGACGCTCGCGGCACCGCACGGCGGATGGCTACCACAAATATACGGTTTTGGGTTGCTTGCTCCTGCGAGTCCGACCGAGTTGGATCGTAAAGCCCGCATCTCTAGTGCGTCTAGACCGAACTCAAAAATCACGGCTATCGATTCGCACGGCACTAAAACTTGAATTCCGTAATTCTCAATTCCCGATTAACATTTTTTCATATTGATGAACACCGAGCAAGCCTTTGAGAGGCACCTTACCCTCCAAAGACGGCCGCTGACGTTCTTGCTCAGCAAGAACGTTCCTCCGCTGCCGCTGCAGGAAGAGCGGAAGACGTTCCCCCACTATAGGACTAATCCTCTCTATCGCTGCTTCTTCTGGTATCTGACACCCCTTTTGCGGGTTGGGTACAAGAGGACGCTCCAGCCGGAAGACCTCTTTGTCCTGGATGAGCAGCAGACCATTGACTACATGTACACGAAGTTCAAGAGCACGTTCGAACCGGAAGTCGAGAAGCTCTTGAACAAACATATTGCTCGAAAATGCCAAGAGCGCGGTGAAACACCCGAGACCTCCTCGGTCTTGCCAGAGGAGGACGCGGACGACTTCGAAATCAAAGTCCCTGTTCTGGGCAAGCACCTGTTCTACACATTTGGCTGGCAGTACTCGAGAGCGGCCTTTGTGAAGGTGTTGTCTGATATCTCCTCAACTCTCATGCCCTTGCTCCAGAAAAGGCTGATCAACTACGTGGAGACCAGAGGTTACGGAGCCAGCACCAACACGGGAAAGGGGGTCGGCTACGCTATCGGGTGTTGTGCCATGATCCTCTTTTCCGGCATTTGCATTAATCACTATTTCTATAATTCCATCACCACCGGAGCCAAGGTGAAGGCCGTTTTGACGAAGGCCTTGTTGGAAAAAAGTTTCAGGCTTGACGCCCGCGGCAAGCACAGATTCCCCGTGGGTAAGATCAATTCCATCATGGGAACAGATCTCGCAAGAGTCGATCTTGCCGTCGGCTTCTTCCCCTTCCTATTTATTTTCCCTATTCCGGTTGCCATCGTCGTTGTGATGCTGCTTGTCAACATCGGGGTTTCTGCTCTTGCAGGTATTGCCGTGTTTGTATTCTTCTCGTTATTTACAGGGTCTCTTATTAGGTACCTTTTCAAGTTGAGAATACGCGCCAATGTGTTCACAGATCAAAGGGTCAACCTAATCAAGGAGCTCCTGAAAAATTTCAAAATGATCAAGCTGTACGGCTGGGAGAACTCGTATCTGCACTCCTTCCAGAAAATCCGTTTGCAGGAGATGGCCACGCTATTCAAGATGCAGGGTGGCAAGAACATCCTGATCGGAATCTCGACGTGGATGCCTCTGGCCGCCTCGATGGTGGCATTTCTGGTGATGTACAGCTTGAACAACAGTCGTTCTGTGGGAGACATTTTCTCGTCTCTGACCCTTTTCCAAGTTCTAACACAGCAGTTCCTCTTGGTGCCTGCCAGTTTGGCCATGACCAGTGACATGGTCATTGGCCTCAGGCGTGTTTGCCAGCTGCTTTCCTGTCCGGAGGACAAGGAACTGGACCAATTTTTCGATGAGCTTGATGACGAGAAGCTGGCCTTGAAGATTGAGAACGCCAGTTTCCAATGGCACACTTTTGAGGACGACGGAGCCGAGGACAAGAACGAGAGCGTTAAAAGCACCAAGAGCACGAAGAGCTCGACAATGACCGAGGAGCGGGACGTTGGCGAAAAGGAGTCTCACGAGCGGGAGGAGCTGTCGAAGACCGATTTTCCCGGGCTCCTCAACTTGAACCTGTCCATCAAGAAAGGCGAGTTTGTGGTTGTGACAGGCTCTGTTGGCTCTGGAAAGTCGTCGCTTCTGAACGCGTTGTGCGGATTCATGCCCAAAACAGAGGGAAGAGTTCGCAAGAATGGTAGCGTCATGCTCTGTGGTGTTCCTTGGGTGCAAAATGCCACCGTGAAGGAGAATATCACGTTTGGCCGCCCTTTTGATCAGCAAAAGTACGACACTGTTGTGAAAGTGTGCTCCTTGAAGGGTGACTTCGAGCAGTTGCCGGGAGGAGAGCTCACGGAGGTGGGCGAGCGTGGCATTACTCTTTCTGGTGGGCAAAAGGCGCGGATCAACCTTGCCAGAGCCGTTTATGCTGACAGAGACATTATCATGCTGGACGATGTTCTGAGCGCCGTGGACGCCAAGGTGGGCAAATTCATTATGGACGAGTGCATTCTTGGATATCTCAAGGACAAGACGCGGGTCCTTGCCACGCACCAGCTTTCGCTGATTGGCTCTGCCGACCAGATCATGTTCTTGAACGGCGACGGCTCTGTTGACTGCGGAACGTTTGCCGAGCTCAGGAGCAGAAACGCAGAGTTTGTGAGACTTATGGAGTTCAGCCACGATGTTGAGAAAGATGACGAAGAGGAGACGTTGGAAAACGAGAAGAAGGACTTTTTCGAAGACGAAGACAAGGGGAAGCTTGTGCAGGCCGAAGAAAAGGCCGTGAACGCAATCTCGTGGCAGGTGTACAAGTCGTATATCAGCACCGGTTCCGGCAAGCTCAAGGCCCTGCTCCCCATGCTGTTCTTCCTCGTCATTGCGCTCACCACTTTCCTCAATCTGTTCACCAACAACTGGCTGTCTTTCTGGATTGTTGACAGATTCCACCGCTCAAAGAAGTTCTATGAGGGCATCTATATCATGTTCACTATGCTGGTGGTGATGTTCAACATTCTGCAGTTCATGATTCTCGTGTATTTCTGCAACAGAGCAGCGCTGCGACTAAACATCAAGGCCTTCAAGAGAGTGCTGCATGCCCCAATGTCGTTCATGGACACGTCTCCTATGGGACGTGTTCTCAATAGATTCACTAAGGACACTGACGCTCTGGACAGCGAGATCCAGGACCAGCTCAGAATGTTCCTTAACCCAGCAGCCACCATCATCGGCACGCTCATTCTGTGCATCATCTATCTTCCGTGGTTTGCCATAGCTATTCCGTTCCTGGCAATGCTGTTTTTCCTAGTGTCCTCGTTCTACTTGTCCAGCTCGAGAGAGGTCAAGCGGCTCGAGGCCGTGAAGAGGTCGGTGGTGTACTCGCATTTCAACGAGGCATTGTCTGGAATGGACACCATCAAGGCGCACGGCTCCAAGGAGCGGTTTCTCAAGATCAACGAAAAGCTCATAGACGACATGAACGAGAGCTACTACGTGGTCGTTGCCGTCCAGGGATGGCTTGGCATTAGTCTGGACACGGTTGCGACGCTACTCTGTCTGATCGTTGCACTGCTCTGCTGTTTTCGTGTGTTCAACATCAGCGGAGCTTACACTGGTCTGCTGCTTACCTACGTCTTGACGATTGCGGGCATGTTGAGTTTCATGCTGAGATCGCTGACGGAGGTCGAGAACCAGATGAACTCCGTCGAGAGAGTCAATTACTATGCCACCAGTATCAAACAGGAGGCGCCTTTCGAGATACCCGAGAACGACCCAGAACCGAGCTGGCCTGCTGTGGGAGCCGTGAAGTTTGTTGACGTCAGCATGAGATACAGAGAGGAGCTGCCGCTGGCTGTCAAGCACCTCAACATCGATGTCAGAGGCGGCGAGAAAATCGGCATTTGTGGCCGCACGGGAGCCGGAAAGTCGAGCATCATGTACTGTTTGTTCCGGCTCGCGGAGTTTGAGGGCCAGATCCTGATTGACGGGGTGGACATATCGAGAATCGGACTGCATAAGCTGAGGTCGCGGCTGTCCATAATTCCGCAGGACCCTGTTCTGTTTAGCGGCACGGTGCGCTCGAACCTGGATCCTTTTGACGAGCACGACGACGAGACGCTGTGGACTTCGCTGGGCAAGGCAGGTCTTATCGACAGAGCGCTTCTGCCGCAGGTCAAGGAGCAGAGCAAGGGAGACTCAAACCTGCACAAATTCCATCTGAGTCGGACTGTTGAGGACGACGGTTCGAACTTCTCTCTTGGTGAGAAGCAGCTGATCGCATTGGCCAGAGCCCTTGTTAGGGGCACGAAAATTCTGGTCCTGGACGAGGCTACTTCGAGTGTTGACTACGAGACGGACGCCAAAGTTCAGAAAACCATCACCCAAGAGTTTAGTGATTGCACTGTGCTGTGCATTGCACACAGATTAAAGACAATTGTGAAATACGACCGGATCCTGGTCATGGACAAGGGACAGATCGCCGAGTTTGACGCTCCACGGAAACTGTATGACCAGAAAGGCATTTTCCGGTCGATGTGCAACAAGAGTGGTGTTTCTGAGGCCGATCTAAAATAGACGGAATTTTCCCGGTTTGGAAATTCTGATAAGAAATGTGCCAGAAATCGATAGCGATGTTAATTTATATAAAAATAATCTAAGGCCCGTGACTAATAGAATTTTATGGTTCGTGGACTCAAATGCGTCGGGTTCCTTGGAGCAGCGGGCGTGTGCTGGTCCTGGAAGCTGCGTCAGACGCTCAGCAACGATCAGAAACGGGTCGTCACGTTTGAAGAACTGCAAAAACATAACAGGTCCGACGACTGCTGGATTGCCATCAACCAGAACGTTTACGATGTGACAGAGTTCATGAAGACACATCCCGGCGGTGTGTCACGGATTCTGAGGTACGCTGGAAACGACGCCACCAAGGGGTTTCATTCTATGCATCATCCTCAATATTTGGAGACGTTTCTGGAGGGCTCGTTGGTTGGAGAAATAAATGACCTGCCTAGAAAGAAAAAAAAGACAACGAAGACTCCAAAAAAAC
The DNA here is from genome assembly GCF_019207285.1 of Ogataea haglerorum. Classification (NCBI taxonomy): domain Eukaryota; kingdom Fungi; phylum Ascomycota; class Pichiomycetes; order Pichiales; family Pichiaceae; genus Ogataea; species Ogataea haglerorum. The sequence goes on from NW_025065151.1 coordinate 768,569, forward strand.
AGCATGTGGTAGAGATCGAGGAGCAGGAGGAGGGAGTGGCGGCGTTGGTACCGCCAGCATTGTCCCACATCTTCTCGCTGTCCGACTTCGAAGTCGTTGCGAGAAACGTTCTTCCGCCAGCTACCCTAGTGCACGTCTCTTCCGGAGCAGATGATGAGTTCACTTTGCGCGAGAACAGATACGCCCTTGGCCGCATTTTCTTCCGTCCTCGCTGCCTCGTCGACGTCAGCAACACTTCCATTGAAACAGACATTCTTGGTGTCCGCACCTCTGCTCCGTTTTTTATCAGTTCTTTTACGGGATCGAATTTAATCCAGCCCGAAGGAGAGAAGATTCTGGCTCGGGCTGCTGCCGAGGAGAATATTGCATATATGGTGCCAAAACGCGGCTCAATCTCCTTGGAGCAGCTGCATGCGGAAACGGCCCCTAGCCAGGCATTTTTTTACCAGTATGAGTTTGAGTCAGCAGAAGAGCTGAGAGAGGCTCCGAAATTTTTTAGGCATATAGAGACGACGATTCCGCAAGTGAGAGCTATTTTTGTCAATGTGGACGTCGCTGCACGCGGACTCAGGGAGAAGGAGTACAAGGTGAGGCAAATGGAAACAGGAAAGTCTGACGTCGAACTTGCGGGGCTTGCAAGGCCGGAACCGGAGTATGTTGCTACCTGGAAAGAGTTTGAGACCGTTAAGAATAGCACCAGTTTGCCAATCATCCTCAAAGGACTACAACGAAAAGAGGACATTGTTAAAGCGGCCGAGCTGGGATTTCGTGGTGCGCTGATTTCCAATACCGGTGGACGCCAGCTGGATTTCTCAAAACCTGCTATTGAGACTCTTGCTGAAGTGCACGAGGTTTTGAAGGAGAGAAATATAGATCGAAACCAATTCCAGCTTTTCGTCGAGGGGGGTTTCAGTCGCGGCACAGACGTGATTAAGGCTTTGTGTCTAGGCGCCATTCCTGGCATTGGCAGGCCAATGCTCTACAGTGAGGTCTACGGCCAAAAAGGTGTTGAAAAAGCGTCACAGCTGCTCAAAGAAGAGATTGTCAGAGACATGAAGCTGCTGGGAGCCAGTAACGTCGCGTGCTTGGACGACAGTTATTTGGATCTGAGCAGTCTTACAGTTAAGCTTGGGATTCCTAACTTCCAATACGAAAGAAACTACACTCCGATGATCAACGTTGCCGCCAAAGTGCAGTGTTAATCAGACGCTATGGACATATTAGGTGGACTCGGACACGGTCTCGGTATTCTCAATTATCGCATTGTCGTCCAGGCTGGAGGCCTTCTGTTCGTAGCTGTCGATCTCGTCCTCCGCGCCAAAGTCGCCGGTCCAGCCATGGGATCTCAAATAGCTAAGGTATCTGATATCCTCCAGCATGAGGTCATCTTCGAGACAGTGGGGAATACACAGGAAGGCGATAACGACACCAGTGAGGCCCAGGAGTGCAGCAATGATGAAAGTCCATTGTTTTCCGAGGTTGTTCTGGATCGGAGTAAAGGCTTGGGTTCCAACGGCAGCTCCTGTTTTGCCCAAGGCAGCGGAGAGACCGTACAGCGTCGAACGGACAGGCGTGGCATACGACTCTGCAGAAGCGAGACCCAGGATGTTTCCTGGTCCCAGGTTTCCAAACCCGTTGAAAATGCCATAGAAAATAATGAAGAGCGGCACGATCTTGGTGATTTTTTTGTACGAGCAGCCGATAATAAGGCCGATGACAAGGTAGCCCGCAAAGCCAATGCACATGGTGTGCTTTCTACCGATCTTGTCTGCGAGGTAGGCGCCGACAAACAGCATAGGGATGCCGATGATTGCGAGCAGCAAGTTCCACTCCGCAACCTTCTCCAGGTCAGACTTATCGTGCAGCACCGACGAGATGATGGTGGACGAGAAGATGCCGTTTGGGAAGGTGATAAAGTCGTAGATAAACCAGCAGCCGCAGGTTCCGAGGAGCCTGCGCCAATAGTACTTGAACGTAAGCCAGTAGGGCACGTTCTTCTTGATGGCCCCCTTCTTGTAGAGCACGGAGGTGGCCATCTTGAATCTGAAGTAGAACACTGCGAGCGGCCAAATGCACCCAATGCCAAGCATGACTCTCCAGGTGGTGGACAGGTGGGCGCCGCTGCCGGTGGCAGGGTAGACGATCAGGAACACGATCAGGGCAAAGGGGCCGCCGAGCGCGAGTGGCAAGTTCGTCACCAAAATGAACAGCCCTCCTCGTTTTCGGGTAGCCTCGTTGGTGGACTCCGACGCCGCAGTTGAGCTGGCAGGATACTCTCCCCCAACACCAAAACCGGTGATGCCTCTTGCGACAATCATCATCCAGAACATGCCCTCCGTAGTGGTGCCGTGGGCGGCAGTGGCGAGGATCGTACCGATCACAATCATCGAGGTGGTGGTCAGGATGGCCCATTTTCTTCCGAGATAGTCTCCGGTCACGCCCACCACGACCTGCCCAAGCACAGCTCCAACGAGCAGTGCGTTGGAGACACGGGTCTTCATCGTGTTGTCGTACGTCTTGGGATATTTCACAGCGAACACAGAGTTTAGCATGTTCATGCAGTTGTTCTGGTACCCGTCTGACAACAAGGCCGCGCCGGCACAGATAATCGTGAAGATGTCACTAAGCGACTTCTTCTTGGCGAATCGGGCGGATCTGCCTTCTCTATCGTATGCCATCACATGGGAGCCGGCCTCGAAGGTCTCCTCTTGGACCTCGGTCACCTTTGAGTCTTCCATTTTGCAGGGAAATCTCCAATGCAGACAGCATGCTATATATTCTTGCAAGGAACGCGGGCATCACGATTTTCGAATTGGCCCCACATGGCTGTAGCTTATTTAAGCCATGCACGGCGGCGGAAATTAATCTCCGAGCGCAGTGCTACCTAGACGTCAATCTCCGGGAAGCTCTCGCCAAGTGGTTGTCGGTTTTCCGGAGAGCCACGCCCACGTGTGCTCATCAACTCGGCTCTCGAGCACATGGCCCGGCATCCAAAATCTATTCGCGGGCGGTATTTTTGCCCTTCTCGGCAACCAGGGGCACTCTGGGCACGTGGCGCCAAGCCCGCACTAGCGGCGATAACCTGATCGATGCCGGCACGCCAAGAACGGGGCCTCCAATAATCTGTCGTAACGCGGTGTATGGATGTAATATTATATTATTATTTTTCGCGTATTTGTTTACAGATCCCATGACATATAATAAACGGTTCAAGGTCTCGCCCGACAACGAGCTCGGCATCGGTGCTGGAATCTCCCCCACGCTGAAGCGAAAGCGGCTATATGCGGACCCGTCGCAGAAACTTTGCAAGCCATTCAAGAGCCCCATACTGGTGTCTGCAGCTGTCTCTGCTGCCGGTAGGCAAATCCGCACAGCCCGTGCCAAAGGCCCACAATCATATGCGGAACCGGGACAGGAGAACATCCCTTTTGGCTCAACGAGAGAGGATGACGAGATGTACGGTCTGAACAAGAAAAAGGGTGCGCTATTACCTCGCAATGTCTTTAACTCCATGGACGAGACCAACAAAATCCTGACGCGCAAGTTCAAGGCTCCGGTCAAAACGAGTGCCGACAACGAGTATGAGCTGACGAATGCACAGCCTCCCCCGCCTCTGGGAAACAGAAAACGGTTGTACTTCCCTCCAAAACCGCTGCACGATCCGCTCGGAGAGTACGCCATTGTTCTTTACGATCCTACGGTGGACGTGATCCCCGGCATGAAAGAAGAAGAAGAGGCTGCCTTGGCCGCCGCAAAGGCGGCAGCCGCTGCCGAGGGCCCCCGGAAACCTGCAAAATCAGCACACAAGTCGTTGAACGAGATTTTGAAAATCAATACCCGTCCAGAGGAGGAAGTCATGAAGCAGTTCCCGAACGTCCCCGTCGTCATTGATCCGAAACTTGCCAAAATTCTCAGACCTCATCAGGTGGCAGGAGTGAAGTTCCTGTATCGCTGCACTGCGGGGCTCGTGGATGCTAGAGCCAAAGGGTGCATCATGGCAGACGAAATGGGTCTTGGAAAGACGCTTCAATGCTTGACCCTGATGTGGACGCTTCTTAGACAAGGGCCTCGAGGCAAAAAGACAATTGAAAAATGCGTCATTGTGTGTCCATCGTCGCTGGTGAAGAACTGGGCCAACGAGATCGACAAATGGCTTGGAAAGGGAACACTCAATTCTCTCGCAATGGACGGCAAAGGTTCCAAAGGAGCAGGCGATATGGCAGAGGTGCTAAGGCAATGGGCTCGCGCCAAGGGACGATCCATTGTCAGACCCGTCCTGATCATCAGTTACGAAACGCTACGGAGAAACGTGGAGAACTTGGAAGGAACAGAGATTGGTTTGATTCTGGCAGATGAAGGCCACAGGCTCAAGAACGGCGACTCTCTCACATTCACGGCTCTGAACTCTCTAAATTGTGAGCGCCGTGTGATTCTGTCCGGTACCCCTATCCAAAACGACTTGTCAGAATACTTCTCGTTGCTCAACTTCTCGAATCCAGGAGTTCTGGGCTCCCGTGCACAATTCAGAAAGAACTATGAGCTGGATATTCTTCGCGGTAGAGATTCGCTTGCCACAGAGGAGGAACGGAAAAAGGGAGACGAAAAGCTTCAGGAGCTAACTGAATTGGTCTCACGTTTCATAATCAGAAGAACCAACGATATTCTGTCGAAGTATCTGCCCGTCAAATATGAATACGTTGTGTTTTGCAACCTTAGCGAGCTACAATCCAAACTATATCGTCATTTCGTCACCTCTCCAGAAATCAATAAGCTGATTAGGGGGTTGGGATCGCAACCTCTCAAAGCTATTGGCCTGCTTCGGAAACTGTGCACACACCCTCGTTTGCTTGATTTGCCGAGCGACATTTCGGGATCCGAAAATATTCTGCCAAGTGACTACGACTTTGGGAATGGAAGAAGCAAAGACGTTCAAACATGGTACAGTGGCAAGTTTGCAATGCTAGAGCGGTTCCTTTTCAAGATTCGCAAAGAAACAGACGATAAGATTGTCCTCATTTCCAACTTCACGCAAACATTGGATCTAATAGAGAAACTATGCAGACACCATAGATTCGGAACAGTGAGATTGGACGGGTCGTTGGGAATCAACAAACGTCAAAAGTTGGTTGACAGGTTTAACGATCCAAACGGTGACGAGTTCGTCTTCTTGCTAAGTTCTAAAGCTGGCGGATGTGGCATTAACCTCATTGGTGCCAATCGACTAATTTTACTGGATCCCGATTGGAACCCCGCCAGCGACCAACAGGCTTTGGCAAGAGTTTGGAGAGACGGCCAGAAGAAAAACTGCTTTATTTACCGATTTATTGCGACCGGTACTATAGAGGAGAAAATCTTCCAGCGCCAGTCAGCCAAGATGGAGCTCTCGACATGTGTTGTCGACTCCAACGAAGACGTGGAAAGACAGTTCTCGAGCGAAAATCTGAAACAGTTGTTTTTGTACAACGATCAAACGCCCTGCGAAACTCATGACACTTACAAGTGCAAGCGCTGCCAAAGCGGAAAGCAGAAAATGAAATCTGCTGCGATGTTATATGGAGATGCCACCACATGGAATCATATCGACCGTGAAGATCTGGCAAAGAACGATGACTTCTTGATGCAAAATGAGTCTCAATACGACTCTGTCAGCTATGCGTTCGAGTATATTTCGCACTAATGACTTTTGTTGATCCATGTTGTGGACCAATAGCATCTTTCGTCAGCTTGATCATCAATCCACAACAGCCCGATGGAAAGTAGGTCGTCCAGGTTAGATTTGCATCTTGCTGTTTTCCAGTGGAAGTTGTCACGCAAGATGGAAACCGTGACGTAACCGATGTTGTCTGCAGCGGTCAGTATTTGATTTTGATCAGCACTAAACTCCTGGAGCACTGACTTGATGTACATCTTGGACCCGATTTTGACCAATTCCAGCTCATTCCCCAGCACTTTCAGGCTTTCCACAGCAACATACACATCATGCTGATGCATTTTGAATTGCCAGCCATCCTGAATAGTGCTGGTCACCAGCTGGATCACCTCATCCACAGCTATTATACCCCCATATAAATCTCTAGTTGCTTGACATATCTCATATATTCTAATCGCGAGTCTATTATTTCTTTCTTCGGGATCAATGTCGTCTTCGGCGGTCATATAGAGTGGATCGACTCCAAAGCTTTCACAGATCTGGCTGAATTGCGCTCGCAAATGGGGATTCTTCATCATTTCTTTCTTGTGTTCCTGTTTAAAGTTGACCAATGCGTTTTGGAAAACCTGGAGCTGAGTTTTCAGTTGTTCCTCGCGCTGCCTCAGCATTGCTTGTCCCAGATCCTGGAACTTGGTCTGCTGGTCAGCAGTGCGATCAAACGACGCGAGACCTTTACGGCTCATGGTAAATAAAACATCAAAAATCTGGGTCGTGTGCAGATCACACCAAATGTCGAAGTTCGCCACTGAAATAAATATCTATAATAAATACAACTATGCACAGCACTGAGCCCTCAATGGACGTTGTGGACAGTAAGTACTGTAATGCGACCGCGCATTTGCTAACGTATGTAGGAATTCATCAGTTTTTGGCACTCGTGGAGCAGTCAGCTGCGAAGTATGATCCTAGATACGTGTTGAAGGTGTTTCGTGAGCTTACTCCCGTGAGGAAAGAACTAGACGCTGGATCGCTGATCAGAGTTGTCAAAGAGATATTTCCAAGTTCTCATCCTCACTATGAATATCTCATTCAGATTTTGTCAGATTTTGAGGATGTGGAAATGGTTGAGGAAGACGTTGCCGAAGCTCCAAGACCAGAGATCGATTTGTTCATTCATTTGTTGGTGCAAATCTTCCTCCACGATAAGCAGGACTTCAACAGATTGGAACTATTCAACGAGAAATGTATTATTGCGCTAGCCAGCCACAATGAAAGAACCCTCGATCACATCTCTGCGAAGATGTGGTTCTACGTTTTCAGGTCTAAAGAAGTCCTTAAAGATACAGTCTCGATCCGTCCTGCGTTGCAGTCTGCCTTGAGGACGTCCACTTTGAGATACGACAAGGAGACAAGAGCGGTTACAATAACCTTGCTGCTGAGATCGTATCTTATCTCAAATGACATTAACCAAGCCTACAATCTTGTCGAGAAGACTGAGTTTCCAGAAGATGTTTCCAATTCTGTTGTTGCCAGATACTACTACTATCTGGCTAGAATCCAAACTATTCAGTTGGACTACTCTGCTGCAGGCGAATGCGCAATTACCGCCATTAGAAAGTGCCCACAGACCAAGTCCGCTCTCGGATTTCTGCAGACAGCAACCAAGCTCAATATTTTGATTCAACTACTGACGGGTGAGATCCCAGAGCTGTCCACGTTCCGCGATCTTTCTCTCGAGAAAAGTCTCACACCTTACCTCGCTGTGACAAGGGCCGTGAGATTGGGCGACTTGAGCCTTTTCAGCGACGCTCTGAGCAAGTTTGGCTCCGCACTCAAGAAAGATAACAATTACAACCTTGTGCTGCGTTTGAGACAGAACGTGATCAAAACAGGTATCAGAATCATTTCTCTGTCTTACAAGAGAATCTCACTCAAAGATATCTGCATCAAGCTGCATCTTGACAGTGAACTGAGTGCTGAATATATTGTCGCGAAAGCGATCAAGGATGGTGTTGTCGATGCTACGATAGACCACAAGGATGGGTATATGCAATCGAATGAGATGCTCAACATTTACTCGACCAAGGCGCCGCAGGAAGAGTTTGACAGAAGAATTAAATTCTGCATGTCTTTGCATAATGACTGTGTGCGGGCTATGCGTTATCCGATGAACACAAATAGAAGCGAAGTGAAGGCCGACGTGGATTCAAAGGAACGGGAACAGGAGTTGCTACAGTACTTACAAGAGGACGATTTCTTCTAAACGAGCTCTAGCATGATATTCAAGAAAGTTCCGACAACCCACACGGAAACCATGAAAATTCCAGCATCTCTAGTAAATTTCCATCCATTATATGGAATGTAAACGAGCATAAACACGAGGTTGGCGAGAATCCAGAGACAGGTCAAATACAAGCTGGGTTTCATGTTGACGTCGACCTCGCCGACGATCTTGCCGTTGAGACCAATTCCGAGGAGCAAGTTTAGCAACGGGCCTCCAAAACATGCTGCCAGTGCCATCAGTGGATAGCCGACATTTGCTATGACCAAGTTAGAGATCAGGTCTCCAACAGAGTTTCCTATTGCGAAGATGGTCAGTCCCATTATCGCGTCTGACAGCTGCGTGAGCACGCTGATGAACTTGAGAACATTAATCAATTCGTCCGCAATGAATGCTATGTATGCAATGGCTGTAATAAATCCTATGATACAGATGAGAAGCTTGAGTAAATTGGACTGTGGATCGGCCCTGGTGATATTATAGTAAACTCCAACAACTGTTAAGGTAGTGAGGACTAAAAAGATGGCAGATATGCCCCACGATGCATTCTCAGCGAATGAATAAATGATAATAAATTGTGCACAGGACAAAGAGCACAAGAGTTTCATAAGTCTGCTGAATGACGGTTTGATTGTCTGGTTAAAGTCCGACATTGACATCATTGGTATCGTATACTTTAGTACGAGCAGCAACGGGTACGAAAGGTAGCCGAAGATCATTTTCAGCCGATTTGGCGAATACTCCGGTTCGTCTTCCAAATTAATTTCGTGCTCCAGCAGTCTTGACTCGTAGTTTTGCGCAACGTTTACAAGCTGCGGGATATTGACCGGCACTGACTGATTTTTGCTGAGGGTCTCCAGAATGCTACCAAACTCAATGCTGCTGAGGATTCTGGGATTGAAGGTATACGAGTCTTCAAATTCCAGATTGTCTCCGTCCATCGTGATGAACGCTTCATCGTTGTAGACGTTTCTGATCTGATAGTCCTCGACAAGATCTCGCTTCTTCTTAGTCACCAGGTATTGCCAAATAAGCACCACCGCCACATAAAAGATATAGATGGCCACGAGGATGTTCAATTTTGCGGCAGATAGATGTCCATTGGATAAGAAAGCCAGCAGCGTGGTAACTGAAAGCAGAAAAAAAAGCAGATCGCGCACATAGACGAATTTGGCGCTCGACGTCAGTAGATTGTTTGAGGCTTGATCTGCAACAGAGAGCTGAGGAAGAATCTCAAAGGGCGCTGCGATCGTTATAACTCCAATAATAAAACCGGTGATGAAAAATGCAGATCCGATCAGCTCTCCAATAGCCAAAGACGCATTTTGGGTTTGAAAAGAGCTGTAGGTACTCAGAATGTCTGGGGACCCATTTCCGAAGGCCAGTAGAGTCAGCCCCGATATGTTCTCTGGGATGTTGAGATAGTTGGAGATAACGGACAGGTTAGGACAAAGAAACTCGCCAGCTGTGAGCCCCAAAAACACAAACAAATAGAGTAATATGGCAAAGATGACAGGAAGAACGATCCAGGCTCTTACGGCTGTTGAAGAGCTGGTACAGTAGTACAACCGGAAATAATTGATTTTTCCTACCTGGTGATCGGCGCAGTTCTGTAGAGCGTAGTCGCACTGTTCCATGTTTGGCAGCGAATGGACAAGATGGCACGTAGAGTTAGCAGTGCTGGCGCTTGCCATCGAGGCCAGGGCCAAAATAGTGCCGACCGCTAAAACTCGTCGACTGAGCATAGGAAGTAACATGAGTCAAGTACCAGCCGATCGACGCGGCGATTTTGAAGCGGCAAGATAAGGAAATCAGATTATTGTTTAAATACCGATCTATTGCCATCATCAACTGCAGTTTGAAGTTGGCTTTACGATCTTTCAACTCTAGACTTCGGAGCCACTTTATGCATTCTAAGGGATATATACCCCTAGCAAGCTCTTCCGACTCATCGCAACCCGACAAAGAGTCCCCTCTCCCGATGCACAAACACTCGATTGCCTCCCTCAACAGTGTTTTGGAAACTCAGTCTCTGTCCCATGACGCCCAAGGCAACTTTGTTGAGACATCGACAGGCAGGAGAGTGCTTTTGCGCGGGATCAATCTTGACTCTTCTGCAAAGATGCCTCAGGACCCCTTGCAATATTCTTATTCCAAGCCTGACAAATGTGGCTTCTGGCAGGAGGCAGATCATGTTTCCTTTGTTGGCAAACCATTTCCGCTGGAAGAAGCCTACGAACACCTGACACGTATAAAGCTTTGGGGCTACAACACGATCCGCTACATTATCACGTGGGAAGCAATTGAACACGAGGGTCCCGGAATTTATGATACCGATTACATTGACTACACTATAGAGCTGCTGCGCAAGATCGACGAAATTGGCGGTCTCTACGTGTTTATCGATCCCCACCAAGATGTTTGGTCTAGGTTCACTGGCGGAAGCGGCGCTCCACTGTGGACTCTGTATGCCGCTGGGCTCGAACCTCGCAATTTCCCTACGACAGAGGCCTCGATCGTACACAATTTTGCTCCTGATCCACAGAAATATCAAAAAATGGTTTGGGCGACAAACTATTGCAGGATGGCGAGCCAAGTTATGTTCACGCTCTTCTTTGCGGGTTCCATGTTCGCCCCAAAAGCCATTATCAACGGCATGAACATTCAGGACTTTCTGCAATCCCATTTTTTGGACGCCATCTCTTTTCTATTGATCTCGATCAAGCAGAAAGTACCAGAGCTTCTGAACAAGACATTACTCGGAGTGGAGTCGTTAAACGAGCCCAATTCTGGGTACTACGGGTATCCCGATCTTGAACAATACCCCCCATCTCAGGAATTAAGGCTCGGAACATGTCCGAAGCCAATTGAGGGCATGAGGCTGGGAATGGGGTTGCCGCAGGAGGTGGATATCTATTCGCTCTCTGTGTTCGGGCCCCGTAAAAACGGCTCTCGGCTTATCGACCCAAACGGGGTCAAAGCATGGGTCAGTGACGATAAAATGGACAAGCATTATGGTTTTGAAAGGAGTTCAGGCTGGAAGCTTGGGGAGTGTATTTTTGCGCAGCACAATGTATGGGATCCTAGATCAGGCCAAGTTATGATTTCTGACTATTTCGGCAGAGACCCAGATACAGGCGACACTTTAGATGATCAGACGTTCATCAATACCCTTTTTGTTGACTTTTGGGCGAAATGGAAAAGCATGGTGAGGAAAGTGGATGCTGATCTGTACGTGATAATGCAGCATCCTGTCATGGCGATTCCTCCTGCTTTGAAAGGAACGCCACATATCGATAGCAGAACTGCAGTTGCGCAGCATTACTATGACGGAATGTCGCTTATGTTCCAGACATGGAACAGAAAATACAACGTTGACACGTTGGGAATCTTACGGGGCAAATACCTCAATCCCGTTTTTGGGCTAGTTTTTGGGGAGAAAAACATTCGCAAATCGTTTAAAAATCAATTTGCGCAGCTCAAGAAAGAGGCCAATGACGCGGTTGGGCCAAGCGTGCCGGTAATTATCACGGAAACTGGAATGCCCTTTGATATGGATTACAAAAAGGCCTACTCTGACGGAGATTACAGCTCTCAGGAGAGTGCGAATGATGCGCTACAGTCCGCGCTTGAGCATACAAACCTCAACAGTACCTATTGGTGCTACAACTCGCGCAATTGCCACAAATGGGGAGACAACTGGAATCTGGAAGATTTCTCTCTGTACTCCAAGGATGATGTGGATGACAAAAAGAATGAGTATTGGATGAGGGCTGGAGCGTATGGAACCACAACAATTGGCACTTATCTAGAGTGGATAACGAATTCCTCTTCCAGTCTGGACACCACATCTAAAAAATCAGAGGCTGACGAAGAAGAGATCGAACTTGAGAATAAGGTCATCTCGTTGATGAATGGAACCCGTGCGGCTCCTGCTGTTGTGCGCCCGTATGGTGTTCTTGTGAATGGCACAGTGATTTTCAGCGAGTTTGATCTCAAAAATGTCACATTCGTGATGGAAATCGATACCCGTGTCCAATTGCACAAAAAGGCCCCCTCCGTGATATATTTACCTGAACTCCACTTTCCGCCAGGCCAATTTGAAGTTCGGGTTACCAACGGCACAACCTCTTATCGCCACAACAAGTTCGTCCAGCTAGTAGAGTGGGACCACGACGTACAGATTGGGAATATACGAATCGAGGTGAGCAGCTACGCAGGTCAGGATGATTACGACTACGGTGAAAGGGGCACTTTAAAAGCCCTTGCCTGCGGGTACTTATGAAAAAGGTGGACCGGGTGTGCGATGCTAAGTCCGTACTCTGCAGGCTGTTCAGGATGATTCTCCGGTTCTTGCATGTTTTAGTTTTGATTGTATTTGATTTTCTAAGGAGGTTATATGGTTAATCGAACACGCTCAGATAGGCTTCGGCGACAAATCTTGCTCTGGAATTGAGGAACAGTTTCATCTCGCTGATCTCTTTGTCGACGTCTTCCATAAATTCGATGATGAAATCAATCAATTTGTTCTTCATCATCACCTCGTTGTGGTAATTGGTGAGCAGGAACGAGATATCGTAATCTGGGATGGGTGTTCTTCTGAGAATTAAAAAGTTCTCTGCTCTTTTGGTTAAGAATCTAGTGAACTTGTCCACCAGGATACTCTCTATTTCATCGCTCTGTTTAATTTTGATGGACACTCTCACAGAATTGATGCTTGGTTCGATGAGCACGCGCTCGTTCTCGTTTCTTGATATCATCATCGGGTTCAACAGCACCTCTGTTGTCTTCTTATTTTCCACTTCTGGATAATTGTGACGCTCAACGATCTGAGACGAGAAGTTTTCGAGACAGAGTGCCACATTCAGCGAGTGTCTAACCGCTGTGAGATACGGCTTGAGGGATTGAGACTGAAGTTAGCACAATATATGTCCAAACTTACCATTTGGTGATAGAAGAGGTATTTGCTGTTATTCGGAAGAGATGGGTTTTGCACGAAAAATTAATTTTTGAAGTCTTCGATTCGAGTATGTGGAGCGAAGTGGTAGACGAGGAAGGCCGTGTTTACTATTATAATACAGAGACCGAGCAGACTCAGTGGGAGAGACCTGAAGACCTGAAAGAGAGCAGAGTGGATGCTGCCTTGGAGAAGACAAAATGGCAACGATACCTTACGGACGAGGGGGAGGTCTACTACTACAACGACGAAACAGAGGAGAGTGTTTGGACACTTCCAGACGAGGTGCGCAAGCTCATAAGCCTGGAGACTGCCGAAGAGCCTGAATCGGAGCCAGAGAATGGAGACAAGGTATTTGACTCTACAAAAATCGTGGATCTGAGCAGTTTTCTCACGGACGAGGAGCTCAGATGGGAGAAAAATGCAGACGGAAAAACAGATCAGTTTGTGCAAATGCTAGAAGACTACTCTGTGGGAACAGATTGGACGTTTCAGCAGGTGATGGAACGGTGCATTGTGGATAAACGGTACTGGTCTTTACCTGACTCGATTTCGAGGAAGGAATGTTTTGAGGTTTATTTGCTTCGGAAAGCCGATGAGGAGTTTCGAGAGAAGGAGAACTCGCGCGAGAGTTACAGGAACGCATTTTTCCAGGTTCTGGACAACTACGATATAAAGTACTACACCCGGTGGAAGACCTGTGCGAAACTTATCATGGACGAGCCGATTTACTCACTTATTCCTTCCAAGATGAAACGGGAATTTTTTGATGAGTACGTCGGTAAGCTGAAGCGTGCACGCGAGGCAGAGATCAAGGATGCCAGGCGGAAAGAGCTCGAGGAAGTGGAGGTCATTTTGCGGTCGGAGCTCACGCTGAAGTCGCAGGTGGACGATGCTTTCAAGATCCTGGATATGGAACGTCTGCCGTACCTGAACAAACTCGATATCCTCACGATTTACGAAAACATCATGAACGAGTTGGAGAGATCATTCCAAGCCACGGTCGCAGAACACAATAAACAGAACTACAGGGCAGATAGGAAGGCCAGAGACGGGTTCAGACAGCTTCTGGAGGAGGTGAGCCAGAAAATCGAGCTGACTGCAAAATTGAGATGGCACGAGCTCCTCCCTTACATAAAAGACGATCCACGCTTCATCAATCTTTGTGGCAGAAAAGGTTCACTTCCGATCGATTTCTACTGGGATATCCTTGACAAGGAAAATCAGAGTCTGAAAGCCAAGCGAGATCTGGTGAAGCACATAATTCCTACTGCCGAAAACATGTCTCTCGAGGAGTTCACCAGAGTTGTTTTGCAGAAGGTGGACAATGTCTCGGAAAGCGACTGTCGACTCATAAGAGAGATGCTCCTGGAAGAAGGAAGACAAAAGGGCGAGGGAGACCGCAGAAAACGACTAATGACGCTGGGTTACGGGGTGGCAAGAAGTTAATGACATATATAGGTGTGTACTATTATTCGTCCTGCACTAATGCAGACAGACCGAGTAAAGCCATCAGGGCGTACTTGAAGTACACGTTCTCTGTAATGAGGATGGTAACATACCCAACCAGAGGCACGTACCCAAACACCCTCCCGAGAATGTCTTTTTTCCTTTCGAGATACTGCTGTCCGTAAGCGTACAGTGGTAGATCGTCTCGCTCGTTATTATCTCCTTTTGTCAGGAGTAGCTGCTTTTGCACTTTTTTCTTTGTCTTCCTGTCTTTCTCCACCACCCTGTGCTCTCTAACAACCCTGTGCACAATAGGGATATCTTTCTCTTGCAATTTGTACACCACAACGTCTCCTACTCCAACGTACTCTTCTCTATTCCAGAGGAACAGCACGTCTCCTCGCTGGAAAGCCGGCTCCATCGATCCAGAAAGAACGACCACAATTGGAGAGTTCGACATAGTCACAATGGAAAAAAGCTTCCAGAACGCAAAGGCGCTGGCCAAAACCATGGCCATGCTCAGGCCAGAACCCAGCTGTTGACGTAAATTCATGGGAGAAAATTATAATATTTTCTCGACGCGACGATTCTCTTATGAGCACTAAGTGAGTGTTAATATTTGTCAACTAATGTCTAGCCGGTACTCTTCGAAAGCGCATCAGCGGGAAGGAAGAACAGCACTTTTTTCCACGGTGTCCCAACCGGTATCTGCCGCACATTCCCCCATAAGAACACACAACACATCTTCGGCCACGTCGCTGGATAATCTACGCCGTCAGGAGGACCCTTTTGCTAGACCGTCTTCCCCCTACAATACAGCAGACACAAAGAAACGAGACTATAATGCTTCGCTGATGTCACAGCTCGAGTCTCAGAACGATGAGACAGTCGACCTACTGGGCTCTAAAATCACAGCTCTGAAAAATCTGTCCATGATGATGGGCGACGAAATCAACAAAAGCAGATTCAACCTCTCCGCTCTCGGAGGCGACATGGAACTGAGCAAAAACCGCATCAAGGCCAACCTGAATCGGATGGCAATAATGGCCGACAAAACAGGAATCAGCTGGAAAATATGGCTCCTGTTCTTCACAGTTATATTCTGGATATTTTTGTGGGTCTGGTTGTTTTAGAAATACATGCCACTTAATCACTATTTATTCGGGTGACGTCTTCGCGGGCTCCCCATTTTTAGCATCGTCCTCTCTCAACTGGTGGGCACGCCCTCTCCAGGCTGTGCCGCGGCCGCCCCGTCCTCTTCCCCTGTGTGGTGGCGCACCCGAATACCGTCTGGCGTTGGTGATTCCCGGATAATTGGTCCTTTTCGGAGTAACTGTCAAAGTACGTCCGCGAAATTCTGTGCCGTTCATGGCGACAGCCTTTTGCGCACCTTCGTGTGTTTCAAACTCCACAAAAGCGTATCCACGAGGCCTCCCGGTATGTTTATCATACAGAATGGTTATTCTGTTTATGACCCCACAATCATCAAGTAGCTCCTTCAGATCCCCGGGTAGAGCGGAGTAGTCCACATTGCCCAAATAAACAGACCGCGAGTCAATTTCCTGCTGGTTGCTAGGCTGGTTGGGAGCCAGTCTGGGTTGCTGTGGAGTCTGTTCAGCCTCTGACATGGACACAAGGTGATCTGGGGTAGAAGATTATCAGCAGCCGACGCCCTAGACGATCGACGCGACTCGAACAAGAGGAAAAAAAATTCAAGTGCATATTTTTTTCAGTACTGATCATGGTGTCCGTTCGTAAGCGTAAGATGGCCAGATCGTCCGTCAAGAAGGCCACGAGGCGCATGAAGGACAGACAGAGGCAAGTGAGGAACTTTGGAAACTCTATTATTGCGGCAAACTGGGATCCAAAGCTGTCTCTGTCACAGAACTATGAGAAAATGGGTCTGAAAGTGCGACTGTCGCAACAGACTGGGGGAGTGGAAAAGAAAATCACTCCACAGTTTCCTGAAAGTGATGATGAATTTGTCGTTGATGAAACTGAGGAAGAAGAAGAAGAAAGGAAAAGCGACTCAAAGGACTCTTTAGACCCAGCAGATATTCCCGAAGGAACAGCTAAACTTGTGCGTGATGACGAAGGAAATGTCATCAAAGTGATATATGGTACAAAGAAACTTACCGAGGAAGTTCAAGAGGAGAAGCCTCCCACGGAGGTGGTCAAGAAACTCGAAGAGCTTGCCCAGCAGAAGGTGGTAAAGGAACGCAAACAGAGCGCAAGAGAGGTCGATTGGCTAGCAGATCTGTACAACAAGTATGGAGACGATTATGAGAAGATGAAATGGGACAAGAAACTCAATCCTTATCAGCACAGTGCTGGTGAGCTGAAGAAGAGAATCACTAAATGGAAGAAAACCCAGGGTTTGAGCACGTAGGATTATAGACGAGCTCTAAAAGGTTAATATATTGTTCGTGTTGTTGCAGATGAGCTCTCTGTAGAGTAGCTTAGCGTAGGTGGACGGCTTGTCAAGACCAAAGCAGGAGACGGATTGAACGAATCATTACTATCCAGTACTAGTATCGATCTTGGGGAAAACTTTAGCACTGTTGCATAGTTAAAGGGTCATTTTTGCATGCCAATACTTGACCTTCCTCAGTGCGCCAAATCTTGCTACCTGATTCCCACCGTGCCGCATGTGTTGGTTACGTAATCGTCTAACATCAACTTTTTTCCAAACACCGTTCGTGCTCATCTCTTAAAGGCGCACATAGCCAGCTTATGCCATAGTAGACTACAATGTCATCCAACGAGGACGAAAAGGCGCACTGGAGCCGAAGGATACATGGAGTTCCTAGTGCTCATGTGGGGAATCAAATGGTGCAAATAACGACGAAGGTATCAGAGAAGGATGAAAAGGTTTTCACTTTATTTAAAGCCGGCCTGAAGACCACGATACAAAAGTACGAGAAACAGAGCAATGAAAGACAAAAGGCACATCACAATACAGAAGCACACTTCCACAAGGCATTGAACGATTCTGAATGGCTTGACAACTAACTATTTACACGAACCAACCCTTCTTTGTTTTCTTATCGGTTCCCAAGCCGGATTTGGCCAAAGTCTCAGCAACATCCCCAAAGGAGTCTCTATCACCTTGAATAACAATGGTTGGTTTGCTTCCGGTAAGCACCTTCTTGGCGATATCTATAAGATCACGTCTGGTGATTCTATCAATCTTTTCGCACATCTCGAGAACGTCGATCCGTTTACCGTATATTTGGACTTGCCGACCCATATCTTCCAACTGGACCATTTTGCTTTCCAAGTTCATCATCAGTGATGATTTCAACTGGTTCTTGGACCGTTCGACTTCACTATCTGTAATTCCACCATTTCTGACATTATCCTCCATTAAGAGCGAGAGTTCAAATCCAATGAGCTCCCCCATTACACGGTTCGCCTGTGGAATGCAACTCAAAGAGATGCCAAATAGCCCACTGTCGCTGAAGTTGTGAATGAAAGATTTGCATGACTCAACAAATCCATACTGGTTCAAGATTCGCGTGTATGCTCTGGAGTACATCCCTTTTCCAGGACCACCAGCAGAAAATGAACCACCTCCACCGATGAGCATTTGCAAGGTCGCTAGCTTGTAGACCTCTTCGTCTTGAATCGGCACACCTTCGAAACCAACATGGATGTGATGGAATTCCTGGCCCATATAAGCAAGCTCTTCAGGATACGGAGTAGAAAATTCTCCCCCCGTATACACTGCCGGATCCTTGATGATCTCTGTGCTATTTCTAGCTTTGAAATCTTCAAAATTCCTCAAAGTGAGTTCCTCGGCTTTTTCAAATGGTACACCGCTCATAGCCACCACCAGCCGATCCGGTCTGTAAAATAAGTCTCTATATTGGCGCAATTTTTCTGAGGTCACACTATGCAGCTCCTCCTGAGGGCAGAGCAGAGGGCAACCCAAATTTTTGCGGCTGTATGCCGTCTGTTGCAAGAGTTCTGGTAATATCATATCGCTCTGAAGCCACAGCTCGTTGAGTTCATAGCGCGCATTGCTGATTTGCTCGTTTATCTCCTCGTCTAGCAATGCTGGTCTAGCAATTGTATCACTCAGGAGCTTAAACATCTTGTCCACATCTTGGTTGAATACGCTTGCTTGATAAATAAGAGTCTCTCTTGATGACGCACACATATAGTTGCCACCCAGGTGATTTAGTTTCTCCACCATTTCCGCTCCAGACATCTCTGTAGTGCTTCTATATGCCATTTTGTCCATCAGATGCGAACATCCTGTTAAGTTATATCTATCTTCGAACCTGGAGCCGGCATTGACATATAGTCCCACAGCACTAAAATGACTAGGAGTCTCGTCTACCACCAGCTTGATCCCACTTGGTAAGCTTTTAATTTTCGTTTGCGAGATCGTGCTGAGAGCACGCCGAGAGGGCTTTTTGCTCAGCGCAAAGACGTGATTCAACATTGTTCACAAAGTTTTCGGAACAAATCTGATATTAGAAAGGCAAAGCCGATCGTCGCGACTTCAAGAAAAAAAAAAGTGAGAAGGGAAAATTACGCTTAGCGAACTGGGCTGAGCGGAAAGAAACATACATACCAGAATTTTATATATATAGGAACAAAATCAGGTCCATATTTGATTCCAAACAAACCAGTCACTTTTAGTTTGCAGTTCACACAAACATCTCTTACCATACCTCAGCATTACTGGTGTTGATCTGCTCGTTTTCTCTATCGCTCAGAAATAACGTGATTTTTTTATCACAGCCCAATGAATAACAGACGTCTACCACTCCTGTCTCGCAGGCAGCTTGAAGCCCATACTACTGCTAAGTCGTGCTGGGTGACACTATACAACAGAAATATCTACGATGTGACTGATTTTCTTGATGAACACCCGGCCGGTGGTGAATTTATTTTGGAATATGCTGGTAAAGACATCACCCAAATCCTTGCAGATCCTAGCAGTCACACTCATTCCGAGAGCGCCTACGAGATGCTAAGCGACGAAATGCACATCGGATACTTGGCTACACCAGAGGAGGAAGAGGAACTTCTTTCTAAACACCAGGACATGGAAGTGGTTCCAGACACGATTGATTTGACAGAATTTGGCGATCTGCCTTCTGAACAGCTGTTGAGCGTTAAGACAGATGTTGACGAAGATTATAGAAAGCACAAGTTCCTGGATCTTAACAAACCGTTGCTTATCCAGGTCCTCACTGCCAACTGGACCAAGGAGTTTTACCTTGACCAAGTTCACAGACCCAGACACTACGGGAAGGGCTCGGCTCCTCTTTTTGGTAACTTCTTGGAGCCTGTTTCGCTAACACCCTGGTATGTCGTTCCAATTATTTGGCTTCCAGTCAATTTCTACATTTTCTACATCGGATTTGTCAACCAAAACAAATTCCTGGCACTGGCTCTCTGGGCCCTGGGATTGTTCGTGTGGACACTGATCGAATACTGTATGCATCGGTTCCTTTTTCACATTGACAAGTACCTCCCAGAACACCAGCTTGCATTTGCTGTTCATTTTCTGTTGCACGGTGTCCATCACTACTTGCCAATGGACAAGAAAAGATTGGTGATGCCACCAACACTATTTGTTGTTCTGTGCTACCCATTCTACAAGCTTGTGTTTTCGGTTTTGCCTTACTATGCTGCATGTTCCGGATTTGCTGGAGGGTTCCTAGGCTATATTCTCTACGACTGCACTCATTACATCCTCCACCATGCCAAGCTTCCAAAATATCTCCAGGATCTCAAGACTTATCATCTCGAGCACCACTATAAGAACTACGAGCTTGGTTTCGGAGTCACCAGTAGATTCTGGGATCGTGTTTTTGGCACCCTTTTGAATCCTGAAGACGTGTACCAAAAGAGAAATTAAATAGTATGATTATGGCTTATGGTTTATAATTTAATTGAACTCACGAAGAAGCGCCATCGTGGAGTCAAAACTGTAGGAATGGTCTTGCTCGACCTCCATACCTTCGGGGCCACCGGACGGCGACACGCTTTGCAGGGTCGTCAACACAACTTCATAGCCTTTCTGGTTACTAAATTCGGTCACCATGCAGCACCAGTTTTCATGTTCTGTGAGCAAGTTGATGTCCGAGTCCTCTTTGCTTATTTCAGGCGGATAGCTGACTGGTTTGAGCGGCTCTGTGTGATCCAGGTTTTCAAATTCCCCAAGAAGTATTCGCCTCGTGCACTTATGACATTTGAGAAGTGCCAAATTCTTTGTTCCGAATCTCTGTTGTTTCAGTTCCCATCCAAAAAGAGCCACCATGGATAGTATCAGGTTCGTCGAGTTGTACGTTTGCAAGATCTCAATTTGCGACTTGTTAAGTACGTCTGTAGTATAGCTTTTCAGCATGATAATCTCTTGGTGATCGATGAGGTTATCAAGATTACTCTGATATTGCTCCAGTATGTCGTTCATATCGCTGATCTTCATATGGTACTGCTTTTTGACCAACCCCACATCCAAGTTGGAGTTCCTCCACATGCATCCTGGATAGTGATCTGTACGTAGCCGACGGAGATACGAGCGGATTAATTGTTCGCGCACTTTAAGAAACTGCTCCTCTGCTTCCTCGTCTTCCACAAACAGAAAGTTAGTAATGATGTTGTTTTTGTCTTTGTGCTGGTTTAGGCGTATCAGCAGCACCGCGTTGCAGTAGTGGCAGTGCAGCTCGTTTTTTCGCTTGTGGCATTGCCAGCCGTTCACCGCGCATTCGAGAGGATTAAGTTTGTCGTCCTCGATGGACCAGTTGAGAATATTGAACGAGTTGATTCGCTCATCGAGCGTGTTCTTGTTGAATGGGTCTGTTGTTGCGAGTCTATTGACTTTTGGCGATTTGTTCAGTATGAGCGGGTCTGAAGAATTTGACAGTTTCCTTTTGTTCACAGATTTCGGAGTCGACTGACACGAAACGTGGGGCAGATGCGAGCGCAAAGAGGACGGTGAGACGTGTTTCTTGACATTGGAGTGTCCGGGAGAGAGGCATATTGAGGAGAGAATGTCCAGGATCGCAGAGGTGGTGGCCGTATCGTCCATCCCCTATTTTAATGAGATTTATGAGAAAAAATATTTTAAACTTGAATATGTCCTACAAGCTCAAGTTCTTGAAAGATGCTCTCGATGTGGAGGCTTTGAAGTTTGGCACTTTCACTTTGAAATCTGGCCGAATGTCGCCTTACTTCTTCAACATGGGCCAATTTTCAACAGCTGCGGCCCTGAGCAATGTGGCTACCGCCTATGCCCAGACTATCATTGAGTCGGGACTGGAGTTCGATATCCTGTTTGGGCCGGCGTACAAGGGAATCCCGCTTGCTGCTATCACAGTCGTGAAGCTTTACGAACTCGGCGGAGAAAAGTATGCTAATGTTGGATACTCGTTCAACAGAAAGGAGAAGAAGGACCACGGAGAGGGTGGATCGATTGTGGGCTGTCCGCTGAAAAACAAGAGGATCATGATCATTGACGACGTCATGACTGCCGGAACTGCCATCAACGAGGCCTTTGACATTATCAAGGCCGAAAACGGTCAGGCTATCGGTTGTATCATCGCTCTAGACAGACAGGAAGTAGTTAAAGATTCCAACCAAAGCGCAACTGCTGCCGTCTCCCAGAGATACAACTTGCCTGTTTTGTCTATTGTCAGCTTGGATGACATAATTGAGAATCTGAGGGACCAGCTCACAGAAGAACAGTTAGACATGATTCTAGAGTACCGGCGGCAATATGTTCCTGCTACTGCTAAATAATCGTACTGGGAAATATATTTTAATATACCGCTTTTATGCTCTGATTCTCTGCACCTTTGGCTTTGGAATCTTGGGCGTGGATGTCTCTGTTTGGGGAGTCTTGATGTATGCCGAGGCCGTTTGAGGATTTTTCATCGTCAACGGAGAGTGGAGCGGGACTATGGTGTTCATCCTGAACTTCTTCACCTTGCTCACCTCCATAGGCTCGTACCCTTGCATCAACTCCGGCGGACCTGGAAGATCCTTCACAGTGTCCAAAGTGGTAGGATGGTTTTCCAGGTATTCAGAAATTTTCAGTAGCAAACCTCTCTTAGTTCTAATGGTAGGACTAACCTGTTGGCCTTTGAATTTAAGACCAACTCTGACCCTTCCGGGGTTTCCAAAATCCTGCGGGTGACTTTTCTCAGGTTCCAGCACAGCTGCTAGGTTGAGGTGGCGACATGCGTCCAATATAGTTTTCGCAAGAGGGTTTTCGACACAGTGGTCCAAGGGAACCCGTCTCCCCTCCTTCACTGAGCGGTTGAGATCAAAATAGCACGGGTAGATCAGTTGCATGCTTTTCAGCTCAGCCAGTTCCTCTTCTGAAAGTTGATCCTGGGTTCTCATATGCCGATGAATGTCAGATGCCTCGCTGTTGTACGAAGGCTGGAAACCTTGAGGTTCCTGGTCTTGGCTTCTCACCACACTGGGTTTAGGCTTCGCCGGGGCAATTGGAGTTCTCAAATCAGGGTCGAACTCGGCCAAATCCATGTCCAAGTCATCGACATCTTCGATGTCTTCAATATCTTCGAGTTTAGGCATTGGAGAAAAAGATTTAACCTGTATTTTTCTATGTCTGATTCAGATTCGGACAATTTTGAAGATGCTCAGGAGCATTTTCAGGACATCCCAGAAAGTCACCACCGCAACGACAAAGACTTGAAACGAATCAGAAAAGATTGCCACGAAGTACTAGCCAATCTGGATTCGTCATTTTGTTCAGACCTCGCGTTGCATCTCTATATGATCAGAATGCTGGCTTCGCGGGATTACTTTGTCGCCAACGGACGTTTTAGCAGCTGGCCATTACCAAAAAACCAGGTTCCTGTTCCCGTGGCAAGCAGGGAATATGTTGACGAGTGCAACATCCATGGTGACGCACAGAAACGCCATATAGTCCCTTATGGGGAGATCTGCAACGAAAACAAGGAAAGGCCTACGGAGCAACTATTAGAGTATGTGCCGCCTGCTACCGATGCCAAAGAGGAACTGGGGTTGCAACTGCGAGCCATATTCCAGCAAAAAATATACAACAAAGTGCATGCTTATAATCTCTCGAACGCGGCAGCACGAATTCGAGATAAAAATGCTCCTACAGTCAAATACCTTCCTGTCCTCGATCCACCCGTGGATCTTCCGCAAGAAGCCAAGGCAGAGTTATTCACAAAAATCAACAACGTTTTCGACAAGTTAATTGAGCAAAGGAAGGCTTGTGTGAGGGCAGACAGTACTACCGCTTTGAACTGGTTGAGTGTCGCACAGCAGGCTAAAGATCACGATGCGTATCTGGAAATGGCAAAGTTAATGAGTCTAAAATATCCTAAACTAGAAAAACCCGTGTTTGACCAGACATTAACCGCGAAACAGCAGGAACATGGTCATAAAGAATGGTCTGCAGAGCTGGAACGTCGTAAACGAAAGAATGAGTTGAAAAAAATGCTCATCAGAAAGCGCGCAGAGCTCGAAGTCCGCAAACTTAGAATCTGGGACACGAAGAAGAATCTGGGAGAGAGACCAATGAGAAGAATCAAGTGATTATCTTTCGATCTCTGGAAAGACCGTCTCCAAAACCTCCTGTAGAACTGTTAGAACCAAGTGTCTGTTTAACGTCTGGTTTTGCAAAATATGAAACGTTGTCTCTGCAGCCAATCTGGAGTTGGAAGCTCCGAAAATCTTGGAACAGGTGTCCATGATGAAGAATTCCAAGATCTTTTTAGCATGCTGTTTGGTCTTGGATTTCTCCAATAAGGTTCTAGGAGTTCCTGACTTTCTGAACGACCCGTTTGGCCACAGGGAGTCTTGCAACATAGTAAGGATGCTAGCCACAGTCGATGAGTCCTTGAACCTCCCATCAATGCTGACTCTCACCATTTTTTCGATTGTGGAGCCCAACAATTGCTGTAAAACCAGCACAATAGCCCGGCCTCTTAACCAGACCTTTGAGTTCTTGAGCCAGAATACCGTGATTAGGAAATCACTGATAGGCTTAACAAATGAGGAAAACTTCGCTTCCTGCTCTTCTAAATTTTCATTCAAGCTGGAGAGCTCTTTTTGCATTTCCAAAGATGGCTTATCGTCGACATCACTTGCAGGAGCCTTGTATTGCAGCTGCCACTGGTTGGAGATGTTGTTGTACAATTTTGAGGCCATATTCACTGCACTCTTCCCCGGATTGCCTAGCTTCCCAAGTTTCTGGCGCGACTCGTCGGGATTGATGTCGAAGAATTCCGAAGACAGGAAGCTGCGGAAGACTTTGTCCTGGCAAACTTCGCGCATTTCAATGAGTGATTGCAGGTAGCGCTCCAATTTCCGCTGTCGCTCGACGATCAACGATCGCTGCTGAAACTTGAGAACCACCTTACGTTTGGGAAAGTCCAGCTCTCCAACTTCGGCGAACTTGCTTTTCAGATAATTATTCAATTTGAAAAATTGGCTGAACCGTCTTGCAACCATCCATCCTGCGGTCACCGTATTATCAGCCGTGAGCTTTTGCACCTCAATTATGTACATAATGCATTCTTTTCCATCCTCAAATCCGTTGAGATATGACTGAATCCGGACTTGACTTTTCCCATACAGGGTATTATCGCTTTCCTGGACGATATATTGTTGTTTCTGTAATTCCTTCAGCTGGAGCTCTTTTTTGAGTCCTGCTTGAGTTTTTCTCAGGATATTCAACTCAGAAACGTTATTGGTGAGCTCTGCCTTGTTCAGAAGCGGCTCTATAATGCGTAACTGCTGCTCGAGCTTATCAACCTCCGCCCCCAGCTTTTCTATTTCGTCGCCCAGATTAAGATTCCCCGGAGCAGCCAGTCGCAGCTCTTGAGAAGACGACATTGTCATATCATCGTCCAAGAGACTCTCGTTCTCGTCATCAAAAATCTTCATTGACTTGGTTGACTCTTTATCCTCTAACACTTCACCGTTGTTGTCGAACAGCCCATTTATCTCCATATCCTCTCCAAACAGGTCGCGCTGGACATCCTTGCTTAAAAGCCGAGAAACTCGAGGCGTGCTTGTTCCCGACGGAGCTTCCGACAGGTCTTCTGAAGATGAAAAACCGGAATTGAATTGATACAAGCTCGGCCTTTCTTGCTTCTCATCTGCCAAGTCAGCTAGTACATCCTCAACTGCACGAAGAACAGCGTCGCTCACTTTCTGCTCCTCGTTTCCAGTCTCCTCATAATCAGCCAACGGATCGCCATTAGTCTCATCTTCTTCTATCTCTACGCCTTCGCTTTTTGTCTGTTCTTCAGCTGCAACCAGTCGCAAGTAAAGATCAGATTGCTTGAACGCAACGTAGTCGGTCTTTTGCATTCTTTGATAAACTTCGTTCTGTAGCTTGAATAAAGACTTGCGAGCTTTGTAGTAGAGCATTGGATCTGCAGGCTTTGTTTCCACAAATCGGGCAACGTTGGAATAGCATTTTGAGTCTATCTTCAGAATCGGACTTTCAAAGAACTCCTCGAATATTTGGCATATATCGTCACCTTGAGCCATCGTCATAGAGTATTCTAGGTCAGACTCGTCTTCGCTGCTGTCTTCTTCCGAGAGATCGTAATTATCCTCCAAAGGGTTTCTCAGTCCTTCAGCCACAAGCCACAGCTTGAGTAGAGGGGTGCGCCGCCTCTGTTCCATGAATTCTGTAAACACAGAGAGTTTCGCAGGACTATTTAGTATCTCGGCAAACGTGATGTCCAAGTTGGTGTTCACATTTGGTTCCTGTACTGCCAGAGTGGAGGATGATTTCAGCAACGATAAGAGACGTTTATCGGTCGCGCTGCGTAGGGCAGCAAGTCTCTCTTTGTACAGCTGGTTATTGGCGTCCTCACCCCGACTCGCTTTATTCAATTGCAGTGTCACGTAGTACTTGTACTGTTTGAGCTCTACCATGGACTGGCACTTGTTGATCTCGCGCAATATACGATGGAATCTAGCTGCATCGCTCGTTGCATTCAACCTTCCTCGTGAAATCAGTGAGCGAGAATTTCTCAGATTCTCAACGCTATGCTTACTCAGCGCGCTTCGAAAACGCTTAACGTTCAAACGGTCCTTCATAGCATTTCCAAGGGTCTTTTCTACGAGCTGGTTGTAGAAGTCCGGGTCGGAAAGCATCTCCACGATTTGGAAAAATACGCATTTCACCAAAATCTCTCTGAGAAGCAGGAAAATAGGAGGAGACTCTATCTCCTTCTCATCGACTATCAGCGGGAGAATCTTGGATATTTGTTGTGAAAGCCATCTTTGAATATCATCACCTGGGTCAACGCTTTTTAGCTTGATCGCCGGATGCAGCTTTCCTTTGTTGTAGCAAGACGCGACTATTTTGTCAAGATCGGACGTACTAGTGAAGGATCTAACTGTGCCAAGTTTCCTGTTCTTCATAATCTCTTGTGCAGTAGCAAAATTTGCATAGTGGTCTGTGACTAACGGCAGGACACGATAGACAAGTGTTTCGGTCAAATCTATCTCGCTCAGTCTCTGCTGCAATTGAGTAACAATGTTGCCTATTTGCACCTGTACCTCCACTAAAAATCTCTTATCTGGGCTGATCCGTGTATACCATGACTCTACGAAGTCTCGCGTTATTAGCAATATCAAGTTGTGGAGGGTGTCACTGATTACGAAGTTTTCAGGATATAGTTGGTTGATGCGATCTGCATCTGCCTCTTGATTCAGATCTGAAACCTCTTTTGCCCAATTATGTGACTCAGTAAATCTAAATCGTGGAAACCTTGCCCGAAGCTTTTCGTTTAAACTCTCTATCGATTCTGGCGAGTGAGCGCCCACTCGCAATATCATGTAACCAAATATAAGCATAGGAATTATCGAGCCCAGAAGAATCAAGAAAATGTGCGAGCACACATAGTAAGCCACCACAGCTGCAGCTACTGTTGCAATAAAGACTTGTGGTT
The DNA here is from genome assembly GCF_019207285.1 of Ogataea haglerorum. Taxonomy (NCBI): domain Eukaryota; kingdom Fungi; phylum Ascomycota; class Pichiomycetes; order Pichiales; family Pichiaceae; genus Ogataea; species Ogataea haglerorum. Next base: position 795,841 of record NW_025065151.1, read on the forward strand.
TTGTTCGTTTGAACCGAGTCGTAATTCCAGCGTTCTTCCTCTCTTCATTCATATAAAATATAGCGCATAATTTTTTTGGGCTAAAATAGTATTTAGATAAGTTAGTTAATCCGACTTTTCCTCCTCTAATCTGGCCTCCTCGTTGCGTTTTTTGAGAACTGCATTTCTAACCTTTGACAACAGGCTCGCATCGTAATCATTGACTCCGCTTGCTGCAACCTTGTCAGCGCTGTCAAGATGCACAAAGCTGGAGCTACTCGATGTTGGACTAGGGCTTGAGTGGTCTCTGAGCTGCAACGCATCGGGAAAGATCGAAACATCGGAAAGGTTTGGCATTGTATTTTCGGTAAATCCGGAGCGAGTCGACGCCCGCGACATCGACCGTGACCCCGACCTCGATCTGGACTGGGACCTTGATCTTGAGCGCAGGTCTTCCACCTCTTCTTCGTATTCTTTCTCCAGCCGGGCCAGACTGTACTTGTCCAACTTGGGGAAGACTTTAGGCCCTAGTTCATTGATTACCTCTGTAATCACTGCAGACAGACGATGCCTTTCCTTCCGCAATTCGTCCAAATCATTGGATCGTGGAGAAAGAGATAAGATCAACGGTCTAATGGATTTGAAAATATCCAAACCAACTTCACCCATAACAAATGCAGCGTACGTAGTGGAAACAAGCAGAGCCCACCAGGAGGCAAAAGTAACAAGCACATTCCAGGTACTGTACCTGACCAACTCATATTTGAAGACAAGCACGGTGCCGATCGCAGAATAGATGAAGTAACATATTGGCGCAGCCACTAAAGCAATGAGGACTTTCCATGAACCCAAAACGTCAAGGGCCTTGATTTTCACACTCGAGCTAGCTAGAGCGGCTTTCTGTTTTTTCTTTGATATAACCTTGCATGCAATGAAAACGGGAGAAAATAGCACTGTTCCAGGAAGACTCAACGCCAACAACACCAACAGTCGCACCAGCCTAGTCGTAAGTAAAAATAAAGTACGCCAGCGGTTTTTGGTCACTGTTTCCACCTGGTAGTCTTTGATTCCCAAATATGTCAGTCGTTTATTGTACTTGGTCACACTCTCCTTCAGATGCTTGATCTTCGGGTCATCTTTGAATTTGCTGTATCCAATAAGCAGGTTGCGATTCATTTCCACAACCAACGGCAATGGAAGAGGTCTACTAGGATTGGAGTACAACCTTCTTGCAGCCTGGATAACCTGCAACGTTTCGAGGTCGGGACTTTGAGTTGTCACAGACTTCAAAGCGGTAGTAATATTTTCCATAAGTGCATCGACAGTTTTTCTTGGATCTCTCCTATAGGCCTTCGCCTCCTCAGGGCCCACCTTGATAGGTTCCCCGAATTCCAAAACTGCCCTGGAGCGAAACTTGTGTGGATGGAAATAGTTCATTCCGCAGGGAACAATATTGACTTCTGTACCCTCGTATTCGGCAGCTGTACCCAATGCCATAATCCCGACACCAGGCTTCAATGGCAGAAGCTCGGTACGGTCGTGAGAGCCGCCCTCACTGGCGATCCCGATGAGCTCACCTTCTCTGAGTCTTTGGAAAACTGTTTTGAAAACATCGTGGTTGTCGACTTTTGGAGCACTCTTATAGGCGGTGCCGCGTATGAGCATCTCGACACCCTTGGATTTGGCCATTGGCTTTGCCAGTTTCAGTTTAGTGTCGCTTATAATCTCTGCTATTTTTTGGTTTCCTGCACTTTCGGGGAGTCCGATCAGCCCTTTGACCTCGCAATCGGTGGTGAATTTCGTTCCTTCCCCGACAATGGTCAATTCATCGTGACTGTAATCCTCGTAGCGGATTTTACCCTGTTTATTGGTCAACAGGTCCTGCGCCCTTTCCACCGGAATTGCTCCACTCCACTTACTGAGTTGGCCGATAACCGGCCTTCTGACAGAAACAGCGGCTTCAATGAAATGCGTACGACGTCCGTTGATCTTGTGGATGGCATGAGTAACAATCACAGCGTCCAGAAATTGGTTGTGATGTGGAGCGATAACCACAAGGGTCGCCCCTCTGGATGGCAAATTGTAGGAGCCACGGACCCGGACTTCACGGAAGAACGTATCGATAATAAGGTGGCAAAACCAAAGGAACAGCTCGTCCAGCAAATCCTTCACGATCTGCATATTGGTAATTTGGGTCTACTCAAAAAATGGGGCTTGTAGCACTCACTAAGCGTAAAAAAATGACAGAATTTTCAAGACAAATTAAATATAATACCTGAAAAGGCTATGCGGGTTCGCTCAGTATTGGCAAGAAGTTGGCTTTTACGTCTTGCATTCTTGTTCACGCTGACTCTTGTTTCCGCTGGCGATGAGATCTCTCCTTATGCAGACCACTCTCTGGAAAAATCGCTCGGAGACTTTACCGTCACCAATCTGTTGTTGGCTTCCGATGTCGAGGGAAACTTGCATGCACTGAATCGAGTGACCGGCGAAATGGTGTGGACTTTCGTGGGGAGTACGCCGCTCGTGGCCATTGAGGAAAGCATTGCCCCGAATATATCGGGAGCTGACCCCTCTGTGGGATCTCAGTTCTCGGCGTGGATGGTCGAGCCGTTTGACGAGGGCTCTATATACTACTTCACACAGGAAACAGGACTGCAAAAGCTGCCTGCCTCTGTCCAGCAGCTGGTTTCAAAGTCGCCGTTCTCAATCGGAGACGAGTTCATATACACAGGAGTCAAAAGGACGGGAATTGTTCGAATCGATGCGCGCACCGGTGATTTGATAGATTCTTTTGGGATACCCGAGTCGGCGGACATATGTCCGGTAGAAGACCCCACCGACCCGGTCCAGCCAGTCATATTGCTGGGGAAGACTACCTACGAGCTCAGCATCCACTCGAAAAACAACACAGCATGGAATATCACGTACACTTCGTGGGGTCTGAATAATCTGCACACCAATCTCGCGGCGGAAAACGTCCACAGCGTCGACGATCTATACATTCAGCCGTTCCACGACAACTCGCTGCTTGCTCTTGATGCCAGCACAAAGTCGGTCAAGTGGGTTTCGAGTCTGCCGTTCGTCACCGTGAATGTGTTTGATGTTTTCTTAGAGGACGGGGATGGTAACAACTTTATTGTGCTTCCACATCCTCTCAACAACAAAAATGCCACGACTACAGGTGACTCTACGTTTGTGGATAGAACCAAGGGCGGGTCATGGTTTGCCATGAGCGAGACAAACTATCCTTCCTTGGTGAAATCCGCTCCGTTGGCAAAATACGTCTCCAGTGAGCGTTGGCGCGCACCTTCGATATTCGCAAATGCCGAACTTTTGGGAATCGCCATATCTGGAGTCCACGACAAATCCATGGACAAATCGCAAAACCGCATCGATCTGACATGCCCGAGACTACCGGAGTCGCTTTCCTCGACAATCATTGAAGATCCATTGAATCGCAAACCAAGACGACCAAGAAAGTCCAGTCCGGGACTGCCCGAAGCAGAAGAGTATCTTGCCATTGATCCGCCTTCCCAATACGACGTCGCAACATTGCCCTCTTCAATGGCGAGGGGCACGCCGCTGATTAATCTGGTATATCGTGCTTTTGAGAACGTTGTCATGACAGTGATTGGCGTGTTAATTCTCGTCTTTTTATCGAGAATAGGCATTCTTCCGCCGCTGACGCAAATACTGAGCCGGTTTGGGCTCTTCAAACGCACCCAAAGTGCTGTTGAGATCGTCGATATGCTGCTCAAGGACGATGTTGTTGAATTAGAGAAGAGCTTTAATCTGATAAAGAAGGAGCGGTTTGGAGACCTTGAAACAGACAAAATGCCAAAAAAGGTGACCATTGTGGAGACCGATAACAAGAGCGAAAACTCTTCCTCGTCGTCATACAACTCTTCTAAGCCCAATGAGGAGGCTGTGCAATCAGAAGACAAAGACGGCCAACAATCTCAACCACGTAGGCGCAAAAGAGGCACTCGTGGAGGCAAGAAGAACAAGAAAAAGGAGATCGGAGGCTCTGCCCTGGAAGATTGCACTGACACTGTGCGGAGTAGAAGTGGTTCCCAGAAAAGCTTTGCGAACTCTACTATCACTATACCTACGTCAACCAGCAACATGACAATTTCAGACGAAATTCTGGGTTATGGCTCTCACGGAACTGTTGTGTTCAAAGGAAGTTTTGAAAATCGCCCAGTCGCCGTTAAGCGGATGCTGCTAGACTTCTACGATGTTGCGTCCCACGAGATCAACTTGCTGCAAGAAAGTGATGATCACCCAAATGTGGTCCGCTATTTTTGCTCCCAGCAAAGTGACCGATTCCTATATATTGCGTTGGAATTGTGCGGAGCATCGCTCGAGGACGTCATTGAGCAGAAAAAGGAGGACTCCAATGAGTTGCTGCGTAAAATGAAACCAGTCAGCGTTCTTTGGCAGATAGCGAACGGGCTGAACCATTTACATTCCCTCAAAATAGTTCACAGAGATATCAAGCCCCAGAACATCTTGGTTGTTCCACCAAAAAAGATAAGCAGCAGCGATAAGGAGATGCCTTTGCGGCTGCTTATATCTGATTTTGGGCTTTGTAAGAAGCTTGAAAACGATCAGTCGTCTTTCCGGGCCACCACTGCACATGCTGCTGGAACTTCTGGCTGGCGTGCGCCTGAACTTCTTGTTGACGATCTGGTTGAAACCGAGTCGCAGCACAGCCAGCTTTCGTTGATGAGTGACCGTCGTCTAACGAGATCGATTGATATTTTCTCGGCCGGTTGTGTTTTCTACTACGTTCTGACTGGAGGACAGCATCCGTTTGGTGATCGCTATTCGCGCGAAAGCAACATCATCAAAAACCAGTATAATTTGGATCTCCTGGACACGTTGGAGGACCGCTACGAGGTTCGCGATCTGATAGAGTCGATGATAGACAAAGACCCTGCCAATAGGCCCGATATGAGCCTGATTTTAAAGCATCCATATTTCTGGTCGATTGAGAAGAAGCTGGAGTTTCTGCTTCGTGTCTCTGACCGTTTTGAAATTGAGAGAAGAGATCCTCCGTCAGATTTACTTCTGGAGCTTGAGAGCATAGCACCAGCTATCATTGGCAAGGGGTGGTTCAGAAAGTTCAACTCGTCATTTCTGGACAATCTCGGCAAGTACAGAAAGTACAACGACGACAAGTTGATGGATTTACTCCGGGCTCTGCGCAACAAATACCATCATTTCCAGGACTTGCCACCCAACCTAGCCAAGCAAATGAGTCCTCTTCCTGATGGCTTCTACGCGTTCTTTGCCGGCCGCTTCCCTAACATGTTAATGGAGATCTACACACTAGTGGAGAGAAATCTGAGAGACGATGAATATCTTAGAGCATTTTTTTAAGCCGATAAATAAAAAGCGCATTATCTGTCTTAACTTTCTTGGTGTAAGGGGTATGGTAGTATGGGGCCGCACTGTAATCTTTTAATTCCTCAAATTGATCTAGTTTCACTTGTGGATTGATCGGGCCAGTTAGTACAATTTGCTACCTATTTTGTTCTTGTAACCCTTGATTACCAAGCTGATCAATGCCTTTGGGTCAAAAGCCGACAAAGGAGGAGATCCGTCTTGCCGAAGACAAAGATCACTCTAAGTATTGGAGGAGATGGGGAACTTATATGGCTCAGAGGGCTTGGGGGTTGCCTCGTGAGGATTACACGGCTGATGGAGACGCATGGCAATTTGACTTTGAGACTTCTAGGTCTAGAGTCTACAGATGGACGGAAGACGGGTTGGGGGGTATCTGCGATAACCATCAATACATCTGTTTGAGTTTAGCCTTCTGGAATGAAAATGACGACATCCTCAAAGAGAAACTGTTTGGACTTCCTGGAGGTGTCTCCTCAAAGAGTGGCAATCACGGTGAGGATGTTAAGGAAATGTATTATTACCTGGACAACACACCAACCCACTCATACGCTAAGTTTCTATATAAATACCCAATTGGCAAATTTCCCTACGAACAGATTTACCAAGAGAACTTGAGGAGGACAAAGCTGGAGCCTGAGTATGAGATCACAGATACTGATGCCTTCAAGGACAACAACTACTTTGACATTTTTTTTGAAATGGCGAAGGATGCGGATGATCCTGAGGAACTTAATTTCAGGATCACAGCCTATAATCGGTCTCAGGCCGCAGCTCCTCTGCACATAATGCCACAGATCTTTTTCCGGAACACATGGGCTTGGGGAGAAAAGCAGAATGCTGAAAAGCCGATTCTTTCAAAGGAGTTCCCTGACTCTGAGTATTCCATAAAGGTGGACCATTTCAAACTAGGAGATCGCCGTCTCGTTTTTGCTCCTGCCCCGGGCGTGGATGAGGATTCGGAAGATGTCGAGCCGAAACTTCTTTTCTGTGATAATGAAACGAATTTCAAGCGGCTCTACGATGTGGAAAATAAGACCAAGTACACCAAGGATGGTTTCCATGATTACATCGTTGATGAAGTCGAAGAGGCCGTCAATCCAGAGGGGAAGGGAACTAAGGCATGCGCTTGGTTTGTTTTTGACGAAAACGGGGGTATCCCGGCTGGCGACTTTGTTACAATAAGGTACAAACTAACGAAAAAGAAGGAGATAGAATTCGATGAGGAGGAGTTTGATATGGTATTTGAGGAACGCTTGTCTGAAGCAGATGAATTTTACTGGAATGTCTCGCCTCTTCCACTTCCCCAGGAACTTCGCAACGTTCAAAGACAGGCTTTTAGTGGACTGCTATGGAATAAGCAGTTCTACCATTTTATTCACGATTTTTGGTACAGAGGAGACCCCAATTCTGACATTGCTCCTGTGATTGGCAGGGCCAACGGGAGAAATAAAGACTGGAAAAACTTGTACAATGAAGACATCTTATCGATGCCAGATGATTTCGAGTATCCTTTCTACTGTTCTTGGGACACCGCTTTCCATACGATTCCGTTCGCAATGATAGACCCAAACTTTGCCAAAAAGCAGCTCGACTTGCTCACCAGAGAATGGTATATGTCTCCTCAAGGACAAATTCCAGCATATGAATGGAACTTCTCTGACTCAAATCCTCCTGTTCAAGCATGGGCTGCTTACAGAATTTACAAGATAGAGAAGAAGATGTACAACTACCAGGACAGGCAATTTTTGGAAAGGGTGTTCCAAAAGTTCCTGATCAACTTCACGTGGTGGGTCAATAGGAAGGATCCCGATGGTAATGGAATTTTTGAAGGTGGGTTTTTGGGTTTGGACAATATCAGCCTTTTCAATAGGTCCGAGCCTCCTGCAAACGTTGAATTGTTTCAATCGGACTCCTCTGGATGGCTGGCCTGGTATGCTCTAGTCATGATGAACATTGCTTTGGAACTTGCAAAAGAGAATCCCGTTTACGAAGATGTGGCATCGAAATTCTTTGAACATTACTTGCTCATTGCTGATGCAATGTCCTACTTGGCCCCTCCAGGCGTTTCCAATGAAGAAACTCTCATCCCTACCCCGGAGTCTTTGTGGGACGAGGAAGACCAATTTTTCTATGACAAAATTCATTGGGGAGGTAACAAAACCTCTGCCATGAAAGTTCGTTCTTTGGTCGGACTGATTCCGTTGTTTGCAACTTCTACTCTTGAGCCTGAGCTACTTGAGAGGTTCCCGAACTTCAGAAAAAGATTGAATTGGCTGATTGAAAACAAGAAGTACCTCATTGAAAGGAATATCGCATCTATGGAAACGAAAGGTTCAGGAGACAGACTACTGCTTTCCCTGGTCAGTAAGGAGCGTTTCATTGCAATCCTAGAAAAACTGTTTGACGAGAACGAATTTTTGGCACCGTACGGTATTCGGTCACTTTCGAAGTATCACGAGAAAAATCCCGTTTCCATGGATATTAGTGGCCAAGTGTACACCATCAATTACCTGCCAGGAGAGTCTGACTCTGGTCTCTTTGGAGGAAACTCCAATTGGAGAGGACCGATTTGGTTTCCTACAAACTTTTTACTGATCGAATCGTTACTTAGATTCTATCTATATTACGGTTCTGATCTCAAAGTTGAGGTTCCAAAGGGCAGCGGACAACTTATGAATTTGGCACAGGCAGCCGAAGAGATCCAACAGCGTCTGATTCTTCTGTTCTTACCAAATGAAAATAATGAACGTCCATATCAAGGTCCGGTCAAAGATCCATTATTGAGCAGCGAATACTTTAAAGAGCTTGTCAACTTTTACGAGTATTTCGATGGAGACACTGGACGGGGATTGGGTAGTAAGTGGCAGTGTGGCTGGACAGCTCTCGTTGCTCGGTTCATCCAGGATGTGGGAGTTGCCTGTAGAACTCCCAACAGACCGCGGCGCAGGAGGTCGTATTACGACGAGGAGGAGATCAAAAATTATACACCTAGGCCATCTCCATTTCCGTTGCTTGTTCGGCGCAAGTCTGGTAAGTCGCTATTGAATCTTACTGCAGAAAAGCTGGATATTGAAGACGACGAGAAGGCCGTACACAAAGTTCCAGGCCTGAGCCGTAGAACATCAACTAAGACCATGAACTCCGATGCGGACCAACACGAAGACCTGATGAAGCAAGTGCGTGATGCAATGGCCAACTACAAAGTGGAAGACGAAATTGTTGTTTCTAGTGAGGAGTTCGAAACCCAGAAATGAGCATATATATATATTTATTTGAATTTGCTGATAATTGTAAGGAAGATCAACATTATAAGGACAGCGATAATTCCATAGGTGATTATCTTGTTTGTTGCGAGGCGGCGAGTCATTGTTTTCAAAGTAGCGAGCGATCTGTCCACATAGGTGTCAGCCTCGGTCAAAGTTTCGCGCGCGTTCAAGATCTGCTCTCTCTGCGAACGCAGGTTATCTAGAATACCGGTGCCCACTGTTTCGGTTTCGAGAGCTGTTCGTGTGGCGTCATTGAGCCTTTGCGTGGATCTGTCAATCGACGAATGAGAATTGAGCAGTTTCTGTCTTTGGTTGTAATCGTCTTCGTTGCTGACTCCCAAGAGATTCACCCTATCGTTGTCGTCCATCAGCGATTTAAGGTCGGACTTGAGTCTTTCGAGGTCTTGCTTATACGTTCTAGTCTTGGCATTGTAGGAAGATCTTTGGTGGGTGGCAAGCTGCTGTACTTCGAGGGACATGGAATCGATAAGGTCATAGCCGTCGTCTATGAGTTTTTCGACCTCTCTCATGAGATCCACGCGTGTATTTTGATCTGCCAAACCGTATATCTGGTTAAGTTTTTGCTGGGCCTCCGAATAGGCCAGCTTGAAGTCGGTCTCATAGTTCTCAAACAAGGACATGGCGAATTATTCCAGATAATGCTGTACTTATTTTTCTAACGCCGATCGACGCCTCTTTTCTCCGAGTGCTCCATAACCGGCGCCCGAGCCAGTAATTTTCAAGACTAAAGTAATCTACATCAGAAGTCCTTCATGAGAATCTCAGCATTAAGGGTCACCAGGCCCTTGTTCAGGGCGCCGTTGATACGTGCGACTCCGTATATACAAACAAAGTGGATACGACCACTCCACTCAACTACTCCTGCCTTGCACGGACATATCAAAAAGCCGAACCCCGGAGAAGAACTGCACATCACTTTCATCACCAAAGACGGATCACAGAAAACATTTGAAGTGGCTGAGGGCGACTCGATCCTTGATATCGCCCAGGCAAACCATATTGATATGGAGGGTGCCTGCGGAGGCTCGTGCGCCTGCTCGACGTGCCATATTATAGTCGATCCTGATTACTATGATTTAATCCCCGAGCCCGATGATGATGAGAACGATATGCTGGATCTGGCCTTCGGACTTACCGAAACGAGTCGTCTGGGGTGCCAGGTGCATATGACCAAGGAGTTGGATGGCATCCGCGTGGCTTTGCCGGCGATGACAAGAAACTTGCAAGTTGGCGATTTCAAATGAGCTGAGCGTCCTATGTAATAATAATGGCTCTATAATGACATTCCTATCTATCATTGCAGATTTTTTCCAAAACTCATCTTGGCCACCTCGATCGGCACATTCAGCACTGCACTGTTGGTGGTGTGTTTTTTGAAGCCCAGCTTTAACGTCAGGTAGTAGAGTTTGGTGAGGTAGCATATGCTGAAGCTAGGCAACAACGTCAGCTTTCGAATGGTAGCGTAGTCCCAGTTGAGTTTGATCTTGAACCTAGTTGAGTATCCCTCCCTGGTTTGCACCCATTTTGGCTGGCTCCGCAAGATTACCTCTTCAAAGACCGGTAAAGTTTTCTGCGCCAGGCCGATATTTGAGAGAGATATCAAGTCGTGGCACAGCTGTTTTTCTATGCCTCGCCCCGTCTCTCTAGCAAGCGATTTCAGCTCTGCAAGATAACTCGAAAATTCGTCTTTCACACCTATTATAGCGTTCGCCGGGGTCTCTGCCTGGAGCAGAAAGTCCGGATCAAAAGTGACGGGAATAGGTGATGGCGAGGAGATTGTGCACGACTTCAAAGCTGGACGCACGTACACAATCTCCGGAGGGTGCGATGAGGTGGAATCCAGCTGTATTTCCACCTCATTGGAAAACGGAATAGACTCCAGTTTGGAGACCAGTTCATTAAGTGTATCGTCATTTAGCGATTTCAGACTGGTGAGCGAGCTGACGGGGGCAAGCTCGTCCCCGTGTTGAGATGTCACGGGACTCAGAACTGGGGATTGGAGCGGCACTTGCGAAAGAACCGATGCCTTCTGCTGCTCGATCTCTGTCGACGAGATCTTGGAGAGCACGCTGGGCACAATGTAGCCGAGTCGCACATTTTTGCTTATCGATGCCTTGAACCTGAGTTGGCTAGGTTTTTCAGATGATTTGGCGTTTGGGAATCCAAATAGCTTTTTCTTGTAGAGCGGAAAAGTGGTGCTATTTTGGTAGCTGTCTGTAGCGGGCGAAATTATTGGCTCTGCAGATAAGTCTATATTTGTTTTCTTGAGCTTTTCGGTGGCCGTGCTGAGCTCGTTGACGTCGTGCTCGTTCTCGACTCCTGCTGAGTGCAAGAATTTGATCTTTGTGAGCTTCTCTATTGCCTCCTCGGCAGCTCTGGCAATTCCTTCCAATTGCTTCTTGGTGGGCTGTTTTGCCAGGCTCTGGTTGTCTTTGTAAGAGGGTAAGTCTAGGGACTCGTCAGGTATGAATCTGAAGAAATGCTGCTCGTCTTTTATCATGATGAATTTTTTCATCGGGTCGTTCTTGTAGATGTCTTGGTACTTGCCAATCATGCGCACTGAGATGGCATATGATACCGACTGGCCGTTTTCACTCTGGTCGTTGAGCAGAATGGGCGAGCCAATGTCCTGCAGCCGGCCGTATCCCAGCGACTCGTTGATCGTGATGTTTCTGGCTCTGCCGTTGAAACTATCGCGGTCGAGCCCAAACGAAGGTGGCAGCTTCTCAAAGTGCTCGTAGATGTGGTGGTCACACGAGTTTTCGAGCAGTGTCTCTGGCAGTCTGAAATAGAAGAATTTCTTGTGTTTGCTCCCTGGCTCAAGCACCTTCGATTCGGGAAAGCCGTAATAGGTCTCGTCGAACGGGTCGTACGTGCACTGCGTGGGTGTGGGGAAATTCGCCGTCGGATAGAACCCGTCCATGTAGCATGCTCCGAAATCGAACATCTTCAGAAACGTGCGTTTGGTCACCTTGTTGGTCATTATGGACGGGATGGTGACGTAGCCTTCGAGCGACACCAAAAACATCTCAAAAGGAATTCTGGTACTTGAGGGATTGTGCACGGTCACACAGCCAGTGACGATATCGCCAGCATGGAACTCTTTCAGGGGATTACCTCGCTCAATGCTCTTCCCCATCTGAGGGAAGGTTTTGGTGGCTCTGATGGTGATCTTGACGGGTGAAGCGATTCTGTCCAGCTGGTCCAGATTGTTGAGCAGCAGTCTCTCGTTGTCTCGCACATGGAGTATTTCCTGGTTGTGCACGGTGTCGTTTGGCCTGTACGAAGGAGGATCCTCGTTTACAGCGGTGTGGTAGTCTGGAAGTCCATCAGCGCGCGAAAACTGCTCGATCTGCGTCAATGTGCGGTTGAGCAGCTCGTTGTCGGTCTCAAACGTTGGCAGAACATCGTGGGGAATAACTTCGGAGTCTGACATTTTCGCAGAAGCCAAATTTAAAATAAAAAGCTTTTAATTTAAATGCATAATTATTTTTCATCTGATCTATAAATGGCCATCGTGTTCAAATGGCCCTGGCTGGGCATAGCGGTAAGTACGCGTACGAGCCGTCTTCTAATACAATAGATACCTAGTCTGCTCATTGCGTCCATCCAGGCGTGTGCCCACTATCTGTTCTACAGAGACCGCGTCGATCAAACTAAGCTCCTGATTCTCGCCGTACTGGTCTGGTCTTCCTACTACCTAGCGATCTACACGTCACCAGGACACCCGCCCAGCGGCTACACAGTGGACAAATCCCAGAAACCGCAGAAACAGTGGTACAAATACTGCTCCAAGTGCAAACATTACAAACCAGAGAGGACTCACCATTGCAAAACGTGTAGACGCTGCGTTCTGAAAATGGACCACCACTGTCCTTGGACAATGAACTGCGTTGGACACGAGAACATGCCCCACTTCATGAGATTCCTCACCTGGGTCCTCGTAGCTGTCTCTTACACCTCTTCATTCTTGGTGAGAAAATTATCCTCCTACTACAAAAACAGAAACCTGCCGGCTTATTTGGTCAGCAAAAAGGAGCTTGCTCTCGTGATTGTGTGTACACTACTGTGTGTGTTTGTCTTGTTCACAATTGGAATTCTCTTCTTGCGTACTCTTTTCAATCTTGCCAGCAACGAAACCACAATAGAAAGCTGGGAACGCGAAAGAGTGCACTCGCACTTCTACACGGAAAAGTTCTGGACCAAGGTGAGAGCAAACTATCAGAGAATTCACAGTAAGCCACTTCCAGAACTGACGTCTTGGAAAACCAATTACAGAGAACTGAAACGCGACTCGCAGATTCCTCCAAACTTCTCATTCGATGACCTAGTTTTCCCCTACGACACAGGCTCCGCGTTCCGGAATCTGTGCATGGCTCTTGGACCAGTGCATCTCTGGCTTTGGCCATGGGGGAGACCCAAAGAAAACGGAATTGATTTTGAAAAGGTCAATGAAGACGAAGACCAGCTTAATCTGCCTTGGCCTCCAGATGGCTCCAATTACGACATCGACTCTTCTGACGAAATAACCGTCTCTTCATGGACTAACGATCTCGGCGAGACTCTCGATGACTTTGGTGTGGACCTGGCCACAGAACCTTATGAAGCACCAAAAGATATCTGATCACAGTCTGAAATATTTTATTATACACAAATTCCTAAAAAAACCATCATTCAGCCTGGTTATGGGTGTCAGCACTAGTGTGATCGGTCTGCGAAGGGCCGCCTCCGGAAACAACAGTGTCTAGCCCCGTGCTCACCGTGTCTCCTGCAGAATCAATCAATTTGCTTCCCGCTTGCTGATAAGCCTGCGGACCTTGCTCTATCCAAGCTTTGAACTGCTTATTAGCTTCTTCGATCTCGCCTTCGTCCAACTCCTTTCCAAGTCCAAATTCGCCATCTAGGACTTCCTGTAAACTCTTCATCCTGACTTCTTTGCTCAAGCGCTTTTCATCCTTACTGAAAGCAGTGTCGCGCACGAAAACATCGTAAGAGCCCGGCTCAAACACCAACCTATACGTCTCTTTATCTATTTTGACCTTCAGCTTGGAGTCTGCGATACCATCAATCTCTCCCTCCTCTTCCTCTTCCTCTTCAACGTTGGACTTCAAAAACGGAAGCAGAATAGCGTTAGGATCAATGCCTTCTGTAGGATGGGACATGGCATAACTGGTGAGATAGTAATTCCACTTCTCTTCCGGCGTCTTTGAGTCATCGCGAATCGTGGTATCGTCCAATGCCAAGAATGTAATGGTAGTGTCGTTCGAAGCCTTGTTGAAGACAATTTTGAACATGTTCTCATCTGAGGCCATCAGATTGCGGACCTGCATTCTATAGATGATTTGGTCTCTTGCGGTCGTCTTGGAGTTGTTGCGGTCCTTCTCCATCAGCAAAACCATTTCGGTGCACTTTGAGTCACTAATAATGTTGTGACAGTGCTTCAAAAGACCTGAAATAACCTTATCCACAGTGAACAGCTTGAAAGCTTTGTTGCGGAATCCTTGACGGAGGGTCTCTTCAAAATTGTTTTGGTCCAAGGAGCCCTCAATGACTTTTGCGCACAGTTCCAGAGCTTCATTGTACGAGTCGTCACCCTTAATATTGATACCCATCTCCTCTAATTGGTCATTGATCAAACCCAAATCCTTAGCAAAGGGTGTCACCTTTCTCGACTTGATTTCTTTGTTCACGCTCGGAGCCATCTGTTTGATTTCAAGCAGACGCTCATAAAGAGTGTTCAAAAAGCGGTAGAACACATAGAGCTGGGTGTTACAGAACATGTTGAACTCGATACGATCGTCACCATATGAGATGTTTGGTTTATCATTCGTGATCCAGTTTGTTTGAGCTCTCTCAACTTCACCGTCTTCTTCGCCCTGCGAAGCGATTTGAGCAGAGCCCGCGGAATCAGATCCCTCATCGCCATCATTCTTCTTAGGTTTCTTGACCTTGTTCAAGACATCCCTCAAAAGATCATTATCTCTTGATCTCTTTTTCGATTGAGATAGAGTAGGAATAGCTGGCGCGGCTTCGTTATTGTCGGGATCTTCCTTTTGGGCCTCCTTCACTTGACCGACAGATCTTCTTGCCATAGCGTTATCGATGAATTTGGAATCTAAGAAGAAGAATTTGGCAATGAAAGATCTGAGGAACCCTTCAAGTTTTTCCTTATCATACTGGGAATAAGTCTGGCTGTGCGATAAGTAGCAGTCGACTAACTTGAGAATGTCCATGAAAACCTCGAAATCATCGTAATGATAACTTAATTGCGGAGCTGGAATAGGCATCAATGGGTGCAACTTCTTTTGCATTTGCTCTTGCTTGATGGTAGAGATCTCACTAACTAGTTGCTTGTTGGTCAAAAGCTTCTTGTCTATTTGCTTGAATGTTAAACCAAGGTGGTCAAGAGACTTGTAGAAAGCCTTTTGTTCCAATTCCCTCCAGATTTTGTTCCATTCACGATGAGCTCTCTTCCATTCTTCATCCTTTTGCTTGAGCCTTTTCAAAACAACCGGAACAGCAACAGCAGGATTTTCGTGAAGAGCCTCAATAACTTCAAAACCCTTATCCTTATCATACACTTTTCTGATCACTTTCTTGTATATCGTGACAGACGTGTGGCCAAGCCCTGGTGGAAGCTTGAACTTGGCCTTTTCATCCGGTGTCATATTTGCCAGTCGGTTGGCAATCGTCTCAAGCGTTTGAATAGTTCTAAGGTTGGCTTCCATGTAAAAGTCATATTCGTGTCTTTCTTCTTCAATTCGGAACAGAATATCCTCATACTGATTCTTACGATGAGCAATGAATCCAGATTCCTCGGAAGCCCAAACAGGGTGTCCGGCCCATTCGTCATTTAAAACTTCCCAACACATCTCATCTCTGCCGGAACAAGGCATGTATGTTTGTGATTTTGGAAGCAGTCTGTATGATGGGCCGCACGCTTTGCACATCATGAGGTCCAACTGCTGTTTCTTGATAGCAATATTCTCAATATGAAGAGGTTTCTCCTCCCACCCAACAAAGGATTTGAACCAATCAAAGAGATCAGGGAAGCCACCAATGAATCCTTCCGCTTTCTCAACCAACGTGTCCTTGTCGATAACTTCGCTGGTATAAAGCCTGAGAAACTTGAGAAACTCATTGTAGGTCTGCTTGTTGTTGATAGCCTTTTTCACCTTATCGAAGAATGTAATCTCATCGGTGAGATCAGACTCAACAGCGTTCGGATAAACAGGCTCCGGAACACCTGGCAACAAAGAAGGGTTCTCTTCCTTCCGTCTCGGCTGCAAAGAAGCACGTATGTTGGACACTGGAGGCTCATCATACGGCTGCGTCATCTGATAAGACTTTTGCGTGGGAATAGATTGAGATAGCTGCTGTGAACCCCACCTCTTCTTTTTATCTTTAGGAGGCATTTGAGGCACAGGCTGGCGGAAGGTTGGGGGCTGGAAGCTTCCAACGGGAGGAAGTTGAACATTCGACTGCTGCGGTTGGGTTTGTGAATGAGGCTGACCTAGATGTCCTGCCTGTTTCCCATCATAATACACCTGGCCGTAGTTGTTGTATTCGCCTAACTGCGGCCCTTGCATCCTTCCCTGTTGATCCAGAACAGGAGCCGTCGTATCCGGCATGAAGAGTTTGAAATCCTCCAACAAGTCGGGGGCGTCTCTGAACAATACCGAAATCTCTCGGTAAACATCGTCAATCGGTTTTATTCCTTTTTGGTACATTTGCAGATTTTCGAGGAAATGCTTGTAGATGTCCGGCTCGTTGGCGTACCTCTGTTTGATCTTATTCACGTAATTGATTGCTTGATCAAACTCAGCGGGGGATCCCTGCTTCACCTCCTGCTGCTGAAGTGGCTGAGAAGGAGCCTGCTGTTGAGCTTGGTAATATGGAGGCTGTTGGCCACCATTACCTAGCATCTGGTGATATTGCGACTGGGATTGCTGGGGATATTGGTACTCGAGCTGAGCAGTAGGATGCTGATTTTGGGGGTCATAAGGAACCGGACCTGGGTCCTGTCTCACAGTCTTCCCCATTGGGGTTGTAACGATGATGGTGTTTGGATCGGCAGAAGAACACTCGATGGCGAAACCTTGAGGCAGAAATGTATTGAATCCATCAATCAGCTTGGGATGGCCTCTGAACAGCGTAGACACTCTTTCAATCACCCCAGGAGTATCGATACTGCACAATTGTTAGTAAAAATGGAAAAAGAATGGAAGATCAGGTTTGGGATGGGAAACGGGAGGAAAGAAAAGAAAAAACCACACCAAACCGGACCCACCAAAAAAAACAAGCGGTGCAAGGTGTACTTACTTTTGGCTCTTGAAGTCCTTCATTATGTCCAGAAAGTTGTTGTAGACGTCTGTCTGGTTCTGGAACTGGATCTTGACCTGGTCAAGGTAGGACAGGGCGTCTTTGACGTTCAAAGGACGATACGATTGAGCTGTGGCAGCAACCTGTTGTGCCGCCTGGTGTTCTGCCTGTCTCTGAGCTTGCGACTGGTCCTGCGTGTGCTGCTGAATGGCAGTAGAGACCAGGTTTTGGTGCTGAGTCGACGGGGAGGCCATGTTTATGTTTTCGGAAAGCTGGTTTGTTAGTTCTCTGCGCTAACGCAAATTTGATAGTTTCACTTACGTGCTGATTGTCCATATTCTGGACCGAGTATCTGCCCAGATTGTTGATTCCTGGGAGGGAGGGCAGAGAATAGAGCTGTTGACCCGTTGTCATGGGTCTGTGTTCCATCTGATACTCACCATTTTCGAGCGAGCTCGGAGGCGGGAGAACAGGGGCACCTTGCTGACGGCTGCGGATGTTAGTAGGCGTACTCCTGGCGCGCAACATACCTATATGACTGCAAGTTCGCAGGCTGATGGTCTGACGACTCCTTGTTTTGCCACGAATCTTGTGTTGACATTGGGCAAAGAAGTGTTGGTTGATCGGAAAACACTGAATGTAAACGCAAGACACGCCCCAAGAATAGCTAGAGATGTATGCGAGCTTGCAACTAGTTTTCACTGAAATGAAACTTGTGTTCGTCTGAAGCAGAAAAAAGATATTTGAAAAAGCGTGTGCGTGAAGCGGGAGCTATCAGGTCGTGCACCACCAAAGGAAGGACCTCTCAGGCCGGGTGACAGGGGCGTCGAGCTACAGGGCTGTAGCGGAGCCGACAGAAACTTCCTCTGTTTCAACGTAGGTGGGAAGCTCGCAGCGATGCGATTCTTCAGAAGGTTTGTCGCCTCGGCTTCCGCACCCTGGCTATTCTCAGGCGAGACTCAGGCCGGACAATTTACACACCTCTACACCCCGCTCAAAAATTTATCAACACTTCTTTTGCTCACCAATGAACGCCCCAGATCGGTTCGAGCTATTCATCCTTCCCGATGGAGTGCCAAAGTACGTATTGACCCTTGGAGATCTAACCGGCCAGGCTTCAGATCACACCGGACTCGAAAGTGCCGAGCTGTGTGCTCATAAAGTTCGAGAGAGAAGACCACACGCTGGGCAACTTGCTCAAACAGGAGCTTGCCAACGACCCACAGGTGCTCTTCGTGGCCTACAAAGTGGAGCATCCTTTGTTTGCCAACTTTGTGATGAGGTTGCAGACAGAAGAAGGTTACAAACCCCGGGTTGCTCTTAAGAACGCATGCACTAGACTGATCTCGAAACTGGGCATTCTCAATGACAAATTCAAACGCGAGTGGGAGCTGAAGGCATTGCTTGCCGAGGGCGAGTCGGACGACATATAATGTACACTAGATATAGACATACTCACTGCTTACTTGAAGGTATTTTTACGCATTTTGTTATACATGCTAACTATTTCCGCCTTTCATATCGATATCTTATCTCTGAGAGCGTGCTTCATAAAGTCATACTTGACACTGAAGTACTCGTCGGGACTCTCGTAAAAGTTACCGTGGCTGAGAACGTAGTCCAGAGGAAGGGTCTCGATCTCCTTGGACGGCGTAATATGCGTTAGGTACTGGCCCAGCTCGGAAATGACCATCTTGTGGTGGTCCTTGAAGTTGAATTGATAGCTGCCGTTGCTCAATTCAAACATGATGTGATTATCATCTCTAGTGTATCTGCGCAGAAAGACGTCTTTGTTGCGGCTCGAGGACTTGCGTGCTCCAGACGAGACATCGGAAAGGTGAGCAGTCATATACTTGCGGAAGAAATCCACCACTTCGATTTCACGCGACAACAAGGACGGCGTGGTTTCCTCAGTGTAGTGCGCAACTTGCCAGCCTTCCTCGCTTGAGCTCGAAATGTAGAAGACATCCGTCGTGTCAACCATTTTGAGGACGGTTTGGCCTGTATTGAACAAAACTCCAATCGCACCGGACGAGAGCTGGTACGAAAAACCATGCTTGTTAGAGTAGTCCACCCACTTGCTAACCACGATCGGCTTTTTCATGGCTCTCGCATCCGGCCTCAGTTTCTGCTCCTCGATCTCTTTCATGTTCATCAAGGTAGCGGATAAGGTGTCGTTTAGAATGCGCATCATCTGGTTCTCTGGATGAGAGTTGGCCAGCTCGTTGGTGATCCGACTTCTAACTGTGTTCCTCACTGCAACCGGGGGAATCTCCTTGTACTTGTTTTTGGTATTATTAGGCGACAGAGAGTGAGGGAGAAGCGTTTTTGGCTGCTCACTTTCAAGATCAGTCTTGAGGATCTCAACAGGGCTCCTGTAGGAGTCGTTTATTCCCACCCGCTGCTTGCACGTAGCAAAATTGATCAGGGATTCCTCCTTGGTTATGAAAGCAAGATTCTTTGGGACTTGTTTGAGCGACTCGGTGGAGATTTTGGCAGGGAATGGTCCACACTTGAACCAGTCGTGCTCAAGAATCTCGTCTAGCGAAGGTCTTAGGGTTGGGTCGGTCGAAAGCAGCTTTGTGATCAGGTTCTTGGACTCCGCTGACGCAGAAGAGTCGGCAGGGAACTTATACTCGTTATTCTTGATCCGTTCATAGATGACTTGAACATCCTTGGCCTGGAAAGGGGGCTTGCCAAAAAGCAGTGCGAACATCATGATTCCAATGGCCCAGATGTCAACCTCGAAACTGTGGCCGGTGGCTTTGCCACCTAGAACCTCGGGAGCAATGTAGTTTGGGGTTCCACAGATGGTATATCTCTTGTTTGTGGACGGGCTCACAACGGTGGCCAGGCCGAAATCGCCAATCTTGACATTCATGTCAGGATCAAAAAAGATGTTTCCAAGCTTCAGGTCTCTGTGAACAACTCTTCTTCTGTGAAGATACTTAATGGCTCCAATAATCTGGACCATAAATAAGCGCACTTCCGGTTCGCTGAGAACCTTTCTCGCTTTAAGCAGGTCCATCAACGACTGATTAGGGCAGATTTCCAGCAAGATGTACACATTCACATCGTCTTCGAAGCAGTCCACAAACTGGACAATGTTAGGGTGAGACATGCTCTTGTGGATCTTGATTTCGCTGAGAAGCTTCGTTTTGGTCTTTTCATTTTTGATAGACGCCTTGGCCACTGTCTTGGCTGCAAAAATTCGACCAGACTCATCTTTCATCTGGAAGCACCTTGCAAAGCCACCTTCCCCGAGAAACAGACCCCTATGATAACCTCTTCCGTTTCTGGTGCGCACAACGCTTGGCGGAGTCTTACAAAGCGAACTGAGTTTCTCCTTTTTCTTTTTGCTCTTTGTCTCGGGCTTGGAAATAGAGCTGCGAACCGGCGTCTTAATGATTCCATTAGACGGTGTAGCTTTGGTATTCAATTGGACGTTATTCAACGCCTGCAGGGCTCTTCCGGTGCTCATTAGTACAAGGAGTCGAGATCGACGCAGCTGGGTGAAATGAGCTTCTTTTTAAGTGTTAATTGGACGTCCTTAATTGGGAAAATAAAATATTCTTGTTTACTTTGATTGTTTACATGTTTCCCGATCGGGGCGAAATAGAATTATATATCACAAGCCACATGTATAGCCACATGTACAGCCTCGTCCGATAGATAACCGTTGCATACTATTTACAGGTGTTAGGCGCGTTGTCTACCTGTCAAAATGAACATCCTGTCCGCAGACGTCCCTGATCAAGGACTTACTTCTTTCTTGTATTATCTCCTCCACTTCAATCTCGTTCTGGAATCGGTTTCTGATCTGTTCGGCAGAAGCCCTCTTCTCTCTGAGGCTTCGCGTCATGTCCTTCAGTGCATACGGGTCAATTCTCAAAAGTCGGTTTCTCTCTTCCTCGTCCATTGCCAACTCTTGCGTCTCGACCTCTTTCACCATTTCATCTGCCTGGCCTAGACAGTATTTGATGCGGCTGGCTCTCGCCCGCCATTGAGGAATCAGCAGGTCGTCCACAAACTGCTGGCAAGAGTCTCTACGGGGCAATATTGAGTGGCGGGAGCGGTTTTCGTGATGTTTAGTTATGCTGTTCAATCTGGTGCGCAAGGTATCGTCAAGAAGCGTTCTTGAAAGGCGCAAAAAGTCCTGTAGCGACCGCGACGACTCAATACAGAGCTGGCGGTTGATTTCTGGCGGCACAGGAACTTCGTTCTCAGGAGCAAAATTCAGTTCTGAGGCTCCGCCTCTGGTCCACATTATTTAGCTGTGAGTATTTTTTTTGGATAAATTATATTTCATTGCCATCGAACTTCGCATCGAAGCGGACGCATTTGATTTTCCAATTTCACTCGACAGAAGCTTCTCTCTTCTGTAGTGACATTACCGTCTTCATTGAAGAGCGTCTTTTCATACCACGTTTGGCGATATCCTTTAGACCATTTCTCTCCAGGCTGTGCTTATAGATTCCTCTCTAGAGTATTTTAGCATGTCGGTACAAGAACTCAGACTAAAGGGCAACGAGAAATTCAAAAACTGCAATTATCCAGGGGCCTTGATCCACTACACCGAGTGTCTAAACCTCGATCCAAGCGCCTATGCTATCTACTGCAATAGGGCGGCGGCCTTGATCAAACTGGATTGCATGAAAGAGGCAGAAGAGGATCTGATCAGATCTCTGGAAATCAACCCAGACTATGTCCCCAGCTTGTGCAGACTCGGGTTCCTTTACCTTTACGAGGGAAACACTGTCAAATCATTGGAAAACTACGTGAAAGCCGTCCAAGTCTGCGCTAGAGAACCGCACCAGCTGGACAAATTCAAAGGACGGCTGAAAGAGGCCGTCCGTCTGGCAGAAGGTCGCGCAAAACAACAGGGATATCCGCAAGACTACATTGACAGCATTGTCCCCTCCACAGTGAGAGCGATTTTGGACAATTACAGGGGCTTGACGGGCGAAGATGCCGGGCAAAGTACAGTGTCCAGTAATGCTACGAATCCATCCGGAGATTCGTCAATACCCCGTGGGCGCAGTTTTGCAACCGCGATCACGGGTACCCCGATGTCGTTGGCCAGCCTTTTCGGCCAGGGACTGAACCGCGGGGTGAACACCTCCATCCGAGTCGAGACTGGGCAGCCGTCACGTGACGAGAATCAGGCGGACAGAATGGACGAGGATCCAGAGGTGGATATTTCCGACGTGGAAGCTACTAATCGGCAAATACACGAGCGGGTCCAAAACTTCATGAGACAACAGCAGGACCAGCCTCTGCAGCCCATGGCGCTAGCCCGGAGCCTTGCATCAACCATCACGTCGCAGTTCCAGAACGAGCCTCAAGGAGGAAATCTGGCAGACCAGATAGCTCGCGGAATTTCGACTTTCATGGGGCAAACACAGGGTGAACCACAGCAGTCAGCACCAGCGCACTCGTCAACGGGAGACAACCTGCAGGAAATGGGCGGGCTTCAAGACGATTTGGACTGAGAGTATAATAATAATGTAACGTTTGCTGTATCAATTAATCATATTTAAATCAGCTCAGATGCTTCCAGATCTCTTCAACTGAACGTAAGCAGCAAAAAAAGGGAGACCCATTCCAATAGCTAGTTGTTAGTGACGGGGCACGAAAGAGTTGAGAACTTACCGAAAAACAAGAAATGTGGGACGGCGTATGGAATTCTTCTGTTGTGAACCTTAAAAGGTAGGTTGCTGTATGGACCCTCTGGGAAGTGGTGGCCGTTGAGCTTGGCCACAGAGGACGAGAATTGTCTGGTACTTTGTCTGGACTGTCTTGCAATGGCTTTGGCGAACATGTTTGGAAAGAAGAAAAATTAGCCACAGAGAAATTTGTTTTTTGGTGGCAGGCGGATGTCCTGGCAGGGCCAGCTCGCGAATCCGCGAGCATATATTTTTACCAGGCTTTTTTCCTCTCTGCTGAGCTGCTCTTTTAAAAATTCCCTCCCCTTGATTGGCTCGCAAGAAAAATAATACGATTTTCCAGCAGTTTCAGTGGCGGTGTGTTGTGGCTAGTTTCGACTAACAGTGCAAAAATTAAAACAAACTCTCACCACTAGTACATCTATAGTCTATCGCAAACATGGCTATCGCTCCAATTCAAGGTTTCATGAAAAGAAGAATCATCACAGACATCTCGATCGGTAAGTCTTCATATTTTGTGTGCTTTTGAATGACCTGTTACTAACTTTTCAGGTATCAGTACTGGTCTCGTCTTTGGAAGTCTGTGGTGGTGGGGATACCACAAGCCGTCTGTTGCTAAGAGAGAGGCATACTACGCCGAGTTGGCCAAGAAGAAGGAGATTGAAGATTCTGCTTAAACCTATTTGGTATAGAACAATTAAATGACCATACACTGATCACTTCGAGTCGACCTAATGGCGTAAAAACGTGTAAGGATGCGTAGCTGAAAACTTATGGGTGTTTTGTTTGATACCAAAACGGTTCCTCAGACATCATTGGCAGATCTGGCCGCCATTTTTCGGTCAATTGGTGTCTCAGGGGCGACCAGTGACCATCTCTTGGTGTTACAGCACAGTATTTCTCGATTGTTAGACACCCTGGCTAGTTTTTCCACTTTGAAGAAAGTGACCAAAATCAGCAAGGTGGTTTGGATTGACGAGCAGAATTTCGATCATGAACACATGGAGACCATCTCGTCCAGCATAGTATTTTTGTGCGATGGCGGGTTTGAGATTCTGGATGCCATTGCGGGGATTTTAAAGCGCAAGATCCTTCCTTTCAACAGGACTTCAAAGATCTCATTAATTGTAGCCAATCGACTGCCTTCCGCCACAGACCTCGCCATCGAGAATCTTGGCATTAAGGGTGACGTGAAAGTCTATCATTGGTCGAGCCTCAGACCCATTGCACTGGAGTCTGACATCTTAGACCTCTGTTTGCCTCAGGGTGGCCTGGGCGAACTATTTTCAGGTTCAATTAATCCATTGGATGAGTTGGCAGGGTCTCTTTTGGACCTGGTGATAAACTCAGGCTACAAAGTGCGCATTACGAATACATTTATCAAGGGAGAACACTCGTCCAAACTCTGGAACATTTACCAAAACAAGTACCAAACACACCTAACAAAAGTCGACCCGAAGACTAAAAAGCGTATACAGGACCAAGACGAGACTCTATTTGTCGACCAGCACTCTTTTTTCAACCGGAATGTCGATTTTGTTTGTCTGGACCGGTCTGTCGACTTGGTCAGCGCCGTGCTTACGCAACTGACATATACAGGACTATGCCATGAGACTCTCGGAGTGCAGCTGGGCATGGTGTCCGTACCAGAGGAAAATCTCAAGCTTAGATTTGGAGACTTCAATGACGAGATCTACCAATTGGTGCGGGATCTCAATTTTTCGATGGTGGGCTCGGTACTGAACTCGAAGGCACGCACATTGCAAGTCGAGTATGATAAACGTAACAACCTTACGGACATTGAAGAAATGAAGAAATTTGTTGGAGAGCTGAACAAGCTGAAAGAAAGCCAGAAATGTGTGCAGAAACACACCGTGGTTGCGGAGAGCATATTGAAGTCTGTGAAAGATGGTGACCTGGAGCGCCAAATCCCCGGGTTGGAGGCAGAGATGCCCACCAGTAATAAGTTCAATGCATTCGTGGAGCTACAGCAGGAAATTCTGAGCGACAGTCTAGACAATAAGCGGAACTGTGCTGCTATATTGGAATACATGTACCAATTCGAACCTCCTCTATCAGAGGTGTTACGACTGATGATCCTCACCAGCATTGTGAAGAGAGGCGTCCGAGAGCCGGAGTACGAACATATGAAAACAGAGATCTACCACATGTACGGGATGGACGCATTCAAAATTCTACTCAGAATGAAAGAACTGAAAATGGTGTATCCGCGTGAAAGTCTCTCCTTTCTGCCAACTAGTATGAGCGAAGAGGTGGTTACTAGTCCGCATCAGCTCATCAGGGATTTCTCATCCATTGGCAACGGCTTAAATCTTATGCCCGTCTCTGATCAGGTGGACCCAGCAAACCCTCAGGACGCCGACTTTGGGCTTCCTGGCTACGTTCCTATTATTACACGTCTTATCGAGGCAATATACTCTCGAGAGTTCCTTGCAGCCCCGCGCGATATGCGGGTGAGGAAGTACGGCTGGGACAATCTGGATCTTAGCGCATTAGATGGAGAGCTCAGGCAAGAGTTTCTGGTTCCAGAAACTAAGAAGTCCTTGTTCAATTCAACGATTCCACCTAAGGCAAGCCAGCTTGCCGACCGGAAAGATCTCATTATTGTCACCGTCGTGGGCGGAATGACCTACAGCGAAATCTCAACCATTCGATTCGTGCTCAATAAAAACCCTGTCACCAAATCAAAGCAGGTAATTTTTCTTACCCCGGGAATTATTACGGGGGTCGACTTGATTGACAGTTTAAGGTATAGATAAAAAATGGCAATATTTTTATGTAGGCGCATTTCGAATTTAACATGTTCTTCTTCTTTCTATTAGGAGGTTAGTAGATTTGAATGCCAGCCGCTAACAATCAGCTAAGTCGTTCAAAAAAGAGCTGAAACAGTATAGTGGTAAAAGGTTTTATTGCCCAAGATGTCATAACATCTCGATGGAGTATGTTCGCAATTGGAACTTCATTACCGTGTACTTCATCCCAATAATCCCATTCAGCTTCTATAAAGAGCTCTACTGCCCTATATGCGGCAACCATACAATGGATGCCAACATAGCTTGAGGAGTCAATCATAATACCCTTCGCCAAGCTTCTCCTCATACTGTTCCAAAAGAGCAACCAGTGCATAAAAGCAAGCCTTCAGTCCATCAGTGGCGGCTTGTTTCTTCGCATAAGAAAATGCCAGCCCCTTTGATGGCATCCATTGCGCCACCCCAAACCCTGTCTTCCGTGCTACCGTTCCGTCTGCCAATTGGAGACATGTGTCAATAGCATACTCAAGGTCGTACCGGTGCCCTCGTTCGTCGTCGAACTCGTGCTTTCTATATCGCACCACTCGCCCTGTTTCTTCCATCAGAGAGCTCTCCCATTGGTTGAACCCAAACGACTTATTCGCAATTTCTATCACCGCATTGATGGGCGCATTGGTGAACAAGGCAAACCCTTGGAGATGCCCAAACTTCTGTTTCTCATTGGATCTGCGCTCGAGGAGATGGTAGAAGGTGTTGATCGCGCCCACAGACCACACAGAGGCAGGTTTCAGGTCAACGCATCCCGCCCATTCCTGGATCTCGATGATATCCCACCCGGTGATATCAGGAAAGAACTGAACGCCGGGCTCTTCAGACGGAGGTCTACCTGCGTCCTCCTCGTATTGCTGTTCGAGCGACTTGCGCGTTAGCAGTTCGTGCCGTTCCTTGTAAAAACGGTCCGTTTCAGTTCTGATCAAATACATCCATTTAGTTTTTCTAACTAAAAAGGTCCCTTTATTTATTGTTTGATTACCTAATCACAGCCTCGTAGACTGGTTTGAACGGGGGTGTCAGTCCGTTGAAACGAGCAAATTGGTGGATGCCCTGGTTGACCAGCATTTCTCTGCCGGGAATGACCTTCCATCCGTACTTTGAGCCGGCCAGCTTCATGATCGGGGTCTCCAGAGGTTTGTAAGCGGCCTCCAAAAGCATTTTCGGGCTGCTACCCTTGGACAGGGCAGTCTCGATCTTCTCCTGGAAAGCCCGCTCGATCTCGTTGTCGCCTGGAATAGTGGACACAACGAGCAGAATCTGATCCATCTCCTTCACCGACTCAAGAGAATCAAGAACCTCGATATTGTACGACTCCGGGAAATGTGCTTTGATACCTGCAATCTTGGAAGCCGTTCTATTCAGAACGTAGATCTTCTGGCAACCCATCTGGTGCAGAGCAAACACAGCTGCACGCGAGGTTCCACCAGCACCGATCACCAGGCCGTTGCCTGTGATTGTGGAAGTGCAGCCGTTGTTAATAAAGGACTGAGTGATTCCTAGCCAGTCAGTGTTATCTCCCCTGAATTTTCCGTTCCCAATAGGAATCAGGGTGTTGATGGCACCAATGGTTTTGGCAGACTCGGAGAGCTCGTCTGCGTACCTCATCATGTCGACCTTCAGAGGGATGGTGATGGCACAGCCACCGAAGAAGGGATCAGACAGCACTTTGTCCTTGACCACCTGGGGGTCGGAAGTCTCAAACTTTCCAAACGTATGTGGTAAGCCAAACACTTCATAAGCTGCCTGGTGCAAGGCGGGCGATCTTGAGTGACCGATTGGCTCGCCAACCACACAAAAGTGTTTTGGAGTCTCCAGTCCAATCAAAGACCGTGCCTGGAAGATCTGTTTGATGCTCAACTGGCCCGGAGCCGAGGCATTTGGCAGACGCTCATGAGTCACCGGAGTAAGCACAGGATTCACCACACGCGAGTATTGTCCGTATTGTCCCATGTTGATTGCAATGAGAGGCTTTTCTGTGTGGGACTCTCTAAACTGCTCCAGAAGGTAATTGTCCTTGTACTCCTTGGCCATTCCAACAAATTTCACCACGTCGACGTTCAGACGTCTTGCCAGCAGGTGCTTGCTCTCCCACTCAGCAGAGTCCCATTTGAAAGCGCCGGCAAAGTCGTGATGAGACCCGATGATCTTGGTGAACCGTCTTTTGGAGCAAAGGGTGTCCAAAAGCCCTTCCGGAAGCGACAGCTCGAGGTCCAGGAAACCGACGCCTAATTTGAACGCCAGCTCGCACAGCTCCTGCACCTTTTCATAGTTGCCGTCGGGGAACCTTCCTCCTTGCGAAACGCTTCTTACAGTGAACACAATTGGCAAGCTAGTGTGATTCCTCAGCAGTCCAACCTGCTCTGAAACATCTGAGGCGTCGTAGGATTTGAGCAGATCGACACGAAGCTCAACTGCGTCGCAGCCGGTGGTGATCTCTTCAAGGTCGCTAAGAGCCTCCTTCAGATCTGGATACGTGAGACACACAAAGAAAGAGGTGCTCCGCGGCACCTCAACGGATTTTATTCCGGTGATCTCCTCGATGAAGAGCGCCATGGAGCGCTTCAATGTGTCAAACTCCTGTGGAGAGCTGCAGTGAGGCGAAAAAAAGTGGTAGTTCGAGCACTCGTCGTACCACCCGCGTCTTTTCTGCCACACAGACTCGATTTCTTCCTGGTACGCTGGCCTTGAAGTGTCTTTTTCCGAGAGGAAAGCGATGGTTTCGCCAATGTCTCTCTGCAAGTGCAGAACTATTCCCGCCCTGGCGTAGTCTTTGAGCAGCTCTCTGGCCTCTGGAGTCTCCACGATGCCCCCGCCAGTAGCTATCACGTGACCGCTACTGTGCTCCGTCACGTATTTTCTGGTGAGTTCCAGCTCCTTCTTTCTGAACTCCTCCCAGCTGGTCTCTTGCACGTACTGCTTGACTGTTTTTCCAACAATCTTCTCGAACTCCTCGTCAAGATCAACGTATTTGAAGCCGGTCCGCTGCGCAATCACCTTGGACATCGTGGTCTTGCCAGCAGCTCTCATGCCGACCACAACAATGCTTTTGTCGCCGTTCCGCTGTGCAGCAACGGACTCCGCTTGCGCCGGTTCGTAACCGTCCAGCTGGGCCCCGAACTGGGTGTGCAGAACGTCCCACCAGCCGGGCCACGTCTTGGCAGTGCACCTTCTCTCCTGAATGATCACTGGATCTTTGCAGAAGCCAGCTAGCAGCGAGAAACTCATGGCTACTCTGTGATCGTCGTACGGATAAACTCCTGGCTTCTCAGGGGTTTTGAGGTCCCTGTAGTCGATTCCATAAATCTGGATGCCGTCGTCGAGCTCCTCGGCCTTGACGCCGAACTTGGCCAGCTGCGTCCTCATGGCTGCAATTCTGTTGCATTCCTTGACACGCTGGTTGGCAATCCCCACAATCGAGGTCGGCTGAGCCTGGCCGTTGGCGATGGCAGCCACCACCGACGCTGTCAGGAACGCATCCGTCATAGGCTCCATATCAACCAGCGGCAGAGGTTTCAGTTGACCAACCGGAGGACCTTGCACAGTAGTAGACGTCTCTGTCTGCGTCACGGTACAACCCATAGGTTTGAGCACCTCGACAGCAAACCGGGAATCGCCCTGCAAGGAGGACGAGCCAATGTTGGGAATAGTGCACTTGGTGCCGTTCATGGCAGCAAAAGCCAGCGGATACGTGGCAGATGAGGCATCGCTCTCGATCACGTATTCCGGCGGATTCACATAGCTGCCCTTTGGAATGTGATACGTGTGCTCCTCGGTAGTCGACTTGGTCACGTGGATGCCGAACGCGCTCATCATTCTGATGGTCATGTCGATGTATAGCTGGGAGATCGGCTTGCCGCCAACAAGGGCCAGCGTGACCGGCTCGTCGGCGTACGGAGCACAGATGAGAATCGACGAGACGTACTGCGAGGAGATAGTAGCCTCCAGCTCGATTCTGCCGCCCTTGAGTCCCCGTCCACACCGGATCTTGAGCGGCAGCGAGCCCTCGTTGTTCTGGTACTCGATGCTCGAGCCATTGTCCCGAAGAGCGTCGACCAAAGGACCGATCGGCCGCTTCTGCATCCATTTGTTCCCAGTGAGAACCACGTGATCAAGGTCACCGTTCACGCCAACGAGCGAGGCAACAGACGTGAGGAACCGCGAAGCGGTGCCCGCATTTCCGAGGTAGATTTCCTCGTCGCACGCCACGAGCTGGCCGCCGTTCCCGTTCAAAACCAGCGTTTCGCCCTTGTCCTCCCACGAGACAGTGGCCGCCTTCAGTGCCGTCATTGCCGTCAGCATGTGTGCGGTGTCGTCCGAATGCAGCAGGTTCTTAATCTTGCAGACGCCCTTTCCCAGAGCAGCCATGACCAGAGCCCTGTTCGAAATAGACTTTGAGCCTGGCGGAGTGACCACTACGTCCTGGTGCACGTTTTCAAATGGCTTCACGAGTATTTCGTCGGTCAGAACCACTCTCAGGTCTTCGTCATTGACATACGAGGCTTTTGGCTCGTAGCACTCGCCGATACTCTTGAGCAAAACCACCTTCTTCTTTGATCCATCGTTTTTCTTATCCACAGACATCTTTTTGAGCAAAACGTCCACGGGACACTTCTTGCCGTTGATCCGGCTCTGCAAAACTTTATCGTCCAGAGAAATTGGAAGCCCGTAGCCTGCGAAACATTTGGCCAGTCGGGAAACGCCAACAGGGGGTAGAATTCCAAGGTATCTGCTTAATTCTGCTTCTTTCACAGCTCCGATAGCCACACACTCTCCGTGGAGGGCTTGCGGTGTCAGGATGGCCTCGTACGCGTGTCCGATGGAGTGGCCGAAATTCAACAGATTCCGCAGACCGCCCTCTCTTTCGTCTAACGAGACAACCTCTGCCTTGACTCTGATCGATCCCAATACCAACTTGAAGATATGGTCCAGAATAGGAGCTAAGTCTACGCTATTGTCTGGCTTCCGATTTTTCACAACCTCCAGAAAAACCTCTGTGTGCTTCTCTAGTCTTGCAAATTCAGCCTCGTCCCAAATAGCAGCAGTCTTGATCACCTCGGCCATACCGTTGATGAACTCACGCTCCGGTAGCGTTTCCAAAAAAGCGATGTCTGCAAAAACGTAGTCTGGCTGCCAGAAAGAGCCAATGAAATTCTTGCCCAGCGGAGTATCCACGGCAGTCTTTCCTCCAATGGAGGAGTCCACCATGGACAGAAGTGTGGTCGGCACTTGGGCAAACCGAACGCCTCTCATGAAAGTTGCCGCCACAAATCCAATCATGTCGCCAATAACTCCTCCACCAATAGCAATGATGAAGGTGTCTCTGGTGCATCCCTGGGAAAGCAGGTAGTCCTCGATCGCGGCTTTGGTGGCACGATTTTTATTGGACTCGCCAGGCGACACCACATAAGTCAGCAGCCGCGATTCAGGCCTCAATTTGCTCATGGCCAGCAACATGCTCGACTTGTAAGCATCCAGATGGCCGGCATTGACGATATTCGAGTCCGTGATGAGCACATACGTAGACGAGGCCTTGTTTCCAACGATCTCCTCACACACGTGTTCTCTCATTTGGTATCCGACATGGATGGTCTTCGCACCCAGGATTTCCACTTTTTCAACGCGAGTCGTCATGGCCAGCGAGTAGTGAATATGCCCCTTTTTCTATATTTCTGACTCACCGATATTTTTTTGTCCTAGTCTGCTCGAGCCAGGAAAAAAATTAGGTGAAAATCAAATGGGCGCGTCGATCGGCCTCTTGACAATATCCAGCTTCTTAAGAGCCAGCGCAAGGTCTGCAAAGTACTCTGTCAGCCTGTTGTTCAGCACCGAAAACTGCTGGTAGTCAAATGCATGCCCAGCATAGCTACTGCTCGTAGCCTCCTGCGAGTTGTGCGGCCCCATCACCAAGGAGTCGTACAGTTTCAGGATCTCGTGTTTCTGCGTACCGGCCACCAGGCTGTCGGCAACTCCGCAGTTCACAAATGGGACCAGCAGCTCCTGGTAGAGATATATGAGCTGCGGCTTGACCTGCCGCAGAATCGTGTCCTTTTTGTTGCATTCGCGCAAATACTCGCCCGCGTTGAACATGGCTTCCATTTTGTCCTTCTGCACCTGGGCCATATCTGAGCGCAGTTTTCTCACCTCGTCGTCCAGGTCTTTCTCCACGTGCGACTCCAGTGTGTTGATTGTTGACGACAGGCTTTGCAGGAACTTTGCGAGCTTGTTGCTCATGGTTTCGTCCTCGAACTCTGTCTGGACTGACTTGATTCTATCTAGCTCTTGCAATGCTGCGTCTCGCTCGGCCATTGCGCGCTCTCGCTCCAACTTGAAGTGGCTGATCACGGCGGCGAGGTCTGAATTGGCCGCCTTGGGTTCTGACAAAGTGCCTGAGTGGAGCCGCACAGCGCCGTTGACAAATCTGGCAACGTTGACTTCCTGAAGCTGTGCGGGCTCTGCCTGCTCTCTTGAGCGAGGTGGGGCGTCGTGTGGCTGGCTGATGCGCTCATTTTCCTGTTGCAGCTGGTCCTCTGGCTGCAGCGAGCCGTGTGCCAGAACAGGAATATCGTCGCCAAGAGAGGCTCCGGTGTAGGTTTTCGTCGGCGACGAATCTCTTGACTCGTCGTTCTGGTAGAACGGCACCGTGTAGCTGTAGTCTGCATCCAGTCGGCGAGACATTTGCGGCGAATTCATCGGGTTGTCGTAGATCGTGCTGTTTTCAAAATAGACGTCCTGCTTGATCGGAGATGAAGTCACAAACTCCTCTGGCTCAAAGACCTGTTGCAGCGCCAATCTGGCGTCCACGCCTCTCTGCCACTCCGCACCAACCACTAAGGAGCTGGCGGAGCCGCTGTACTCGCTCTCGTTCAGCGGTCTCTCGTTGATCTGGTTCCTGTTCTCGTCAAATGCTACCGTCTTCTTTCCGCTCGCGTACGACGGAATTGGCGGGTCTTCGGAGTGGAACGCCTCGTCCTCGACGTTCTCGCTGTTCTGGGTGATCACCGAGTCCTGGTCGGCGATTTGGTTGGCCTCGCTGTCGCTGTCCATGGTAAAGAAAAGGGAGATAACTAAACGCTGCACTGCCAGAGATGAAAAATAAATATTACATCTAACATGAGCTGGATAGTTTACAGGGGGTTCCAGCCCGGGCAGTTTGACTTTGGCTGGCCCGTGTGGACACTCATTGCGCTCTGGCTGTGTGTGCCGGTTTTGTTCTATTTTTTTTTGGCGCACGCGACGTATCTCTGGCGAGTGCGCAAGAGACGCCGGGCTGGGCCCTCAGGAAACGACGTTGCCGTGATTGTCCTCGGCGACCTCGGCCACTCGCCCCGCATGGCGTACCATGTGCGCAGCCTGGTGAAAAATGGACGATTTGTCCATCTGTGCGGCTACCTGGAGAGCACACTGCCGGACTTCCTCTACGACGACGATACTGTCGACCTTTACGAGATCCCTGTGATTCGGCGCCGCACATGGATGCCGTATCTGTTGTTTGCAGCGTTCAAGGTTGTGGCCCAGTGGTGGGAGCTCGCAAGACTGCTTTCGACGGTCATCGACGAAAACACAGAGTACGTGCTCGTGCAAAATCCTCCGTCGATCCCCGTGCTGGCTGTCGCTGTGTTTTTGCGAAAAACAATCTGTCCGCATGTCAAGATAGTCGTCGACTGGCACAACCTCAACTTCTCGGTCCTCAACCTCAAGTACCGCAACGAGAAACACCTCGCTGTGCAGCTTCTCCGGAACTATGAAAAATATATGGGGAGACTGGCCGACTACCATTTTACAGTCACTGGGAAGCTGAGGGAATACTTGCAGGAAGAGTTTGGGATCGACGGCACGAGGATCAGCGTCGTGCACGACCGTCCAAGCGACGAGTTTGTGCCGCTGAAGGGCAACAGGATGGAGACTGTCAGAGAGCTAGCTGTGCTGGACGGATTCCAGGACGCTGACAAATTGATTGTGTCAGCAACGTCGTTCACCGAGGACGAAGACTTCGGCCTCTTAGTGGAGGCGCTGAAGCAACTGGACACAAAGCTGGACAGCAGGGTGTACGTGGTGGTTACAGGAAAGGGCCCGCTTCAGAAGAGGTTTTTGGAGCTGGTGGCCCAGAATAAATGGAGTGCAAATTTAATTATCCGGAATGCTTGGCTGTCGGCGTCGGACTATCCAAAGCTTCTTCAGGTCGCCGACGCAGGGGTCTCCCTGCACTACTCGTCATCGGGGTTGGATCTTCCAATGAAGATCGTCGACCTCTTCGGCTGCGGCGTGCCGGTAGTGTCGATGTGCTTCCCTGCTCTGCGCGAACTGGTGTCCGAGGCCAACGGGCTAGTGATGAAAAATAACTCAGATGCCGCGGAACTCTGCGACAAGCTATACCAGCTGCTCTACGAGGTGGACCTCAGACCGGGAGCTTTGCGCGAGAGCACGCGGAGATGGGATCAGGAGTGGCGAAACACAAAAATATTCTGACACAAATATTAGTACTATATAATGAACATTCTATTCATAAAGCAAAAAATAGGAATTAGTTTAGGCTGCTGAGTCCGGAAGTTTCTCCAAGATGCCCTCGTTAATCTCAGCTGTGGGCTTCGTATCGTCCATGTCAAACAGACCGAGCTTGTTGCCTTCTTCCTCGACCTCTCTGACAGAGAGCTTGCCCATTCTGTTGGCCACAATGAAGGCAGGAGTGCCCTCGGTGTAGGATCTGGCAAAAATGATGTCAATCTCCTCCAGAGATCTGCCTGCCGTCTCTGGGTAAAAGAAGTATATGATAGGGATGTAAATGAAATTCATGACAGCAAAGAACAGGTAGCATCCCCATTTGGACTCGTTGATGAAAATTGGGGTGAACATCACCACGGCAAAGTTGGAGATCCAGTTGGTACACGTGGAGATGGAGGTGGCCACGGTTCTAGCTCTCAAAGCATTGATTTCTGGCGGGTACACCCATGGGAGCGGCAAGATGGTGAAGGCGAAGATGGCAATGAACAAGAAGAGACCAACAGCGGCTCCCTTGGCGGTTTGCTCGTTCTCCTTGACCAAACAACCAAATGCAATGATGAAGGCGATACCCTGACCTGCGGCACCAATCAAGAAGAGAGGTCTTCTTCCGAGTCTGTCGATCAAGAAGAAGGATGGAATGGTGAAGACTGCATAGACAATGGAGAAGATACCGCCCATGACAAGGGCCTTTCTTCTGGCAAAGTTCAGAGTGTTCTCGAACAGGACAGTGGCGTAATAAATAGACGCGTTACAGCCGGTGAATTGCTGGAAGAATTGGGCACTGGCTCCCAGCATCATTCTTCTGAAGTACTGGTGCTTTCCTCCACTGAACAGCTCTTTGAAACCGAGCTGGGCGTTGTCAAATCTATTGACCGCGTCGGCAATCATGGTGGATTCGGCAATGACACTGTCATCGTGAGAATCAACGCCGTTGATAGCTCCCAGAATGAATCTAGCCTCTTCCATTCTTCCCTTGTGGATGAGCCATCTTGGAGACTCTGGCAAACCTATCACAAACAGAAGCAGCCACAGGGCAAACAGGATTTGCAAAGCAATTGGCAGCCTCCACGAAACAGAACTTTGTGCGTAGGACAAACCAAAGTCGACCCAATAGGCAATGAGAGTACCAACAGCAATCACAGAACCTTCCAAGTTGACCAGACGACCCCTGTTCTCTGGCTTGGAGTGCTCGGACTGCCACACAGGAATGGTGGCGGTGTTCATACCGTTACCGATACCAGTGACAGATCTGGCAATGATGAAGTGGCCCAGCTGCCAGTGAGGCTTGAATGGGAAAATGGAAACGAACGTACCGATGATGATGATCACGGCACCGAGTATGATGACAGAACGCCTTCCAAGACGTTCACCCCAAATCATAGCAAACAGAGCACCAAAGAAACATCCAATCTCGTAGCAAGCAGTCACGATACCTTGGATGACGGTAGCATGTCGAGAGTTACCACTGACGGCTGGGAACTCATCCTGGAACTGGGGAGCAGTGATGATACCGCTCATAAGACCCTGGTCGTAGCCAAACAAGCTGAAACCCACCACGGACGTGAGCGTAATGGCCCATCTGAGCTTTCTGCCACTGAGACCGAATGTGTTGTGTTTGTTTGTGAGGCTGTAGTAGCCAACAGTCAAGCTGGGCTCCTTAAAATGGTCTGTGGATGAGGATTGAGACATGGTGGATGACAAAGAAGGGAAAAGGGGTGGGAGCTGTCTGGTTTATATGGCAAGCCGGTCTTTTCTTTTCTGCTAAAAATGCATAGTAAGGGTGAGTGGTGCACAATGAAAAGTTTTGCTCTTATGCAGAAAGAGATTTATGACGTAACCATGACGTATAGAAAGCGAGCAAAATGCCGACGCTAAAAAAGGGACAACGGCCAGCGAGGCAGCCGCGGGTTCGGGCGTGTCTGAGCGCAGCTGCTCGCTCTCCAGCTCGCAAAACCTGGCCATGTACGTTGACAGATCAGGATTAATGCAATGCGGGCAAAACTGGTAGCATGCAAAACTCCCGCCCCGCGCCATATTATGTTTACAAAAAAAAGCCGTGTGCAGAGGAGGTTTGAGCCGCATCCCAAATGAAACTCTTTTCTTTTAGCAACCGAGAATTGCACTCTGAAGAGACAATAGGTACTCGTGCGTATTCTGCTCTGCCATATTGCGTGGCGTGTCGTGTGTCCAGAACTCCAGCTCCCGGAAATCCACCAGCTCGTCGTCCAGGCCGTCGGGCAGCTGTGCCCAGTCTTGGCACTCTTGGTCTAGCATCAATCCCGTGATGTAGCACCACAGCTTGCAAGTCTCCAGCGAGTTGTAGCCCCCGCCGCCAAGAAGCAAACTAGGAATCCCGGCCCTGCGTACAAGCTGACACACCATGCGCCCGTATCGGGAAATTGTCAGATTCCACTCTCTGAACTCCGAGTCTGTGCACAACCCGTCCGCTCCGCACTGGATTACCAGACATTGGGGCCTGTACCCCTCAATTTTGGGCAGAACTATATGCGCGATAATCCATTCAAGTGACGTATCGCATAATCCTCGTTTGGTGGGTATATTCATCTCGTAGCCGGCTCCCCTGCCGAGGCCGGCCACAGGCTTCAAACCAGTCCCGGGAAAAAAACCGGCATCTGCGCGGTGCACCGATAACGTGAGCACATTCTTGCTCAGTTTGAACGCGTTCGCCACGCCGTCGCCGTGGTGGAGGTCCAGGTCTATGTACATGATCCGCGAGTACTTGCGGCGCAGTCTCAAAATAGCAAGCACCGCGTCGTTGACGTAGCAGAACCCGGCGGCATGTGATTTGTGTGCGTGATGCCTTCCACCGGCCCAATTAATTGCGACTGTGGGGTTCTGGATAAGAAATTCTGCTGCCTGGACCGACCCACCCGCCACCGCCGCGCAATACTCGTCCATGTGGGGGAATATGGGGCAGTCGAACGCGAGGCCGTGCGAGGTGCAGGGTCGCTGGTCGACCGCGCACGGATCGCTGGGCCCATCTCGCGTCGCTCGTCGCTTCAAAATCTTCCGCTGCATCCGCGACAGCTCGTTCTCGTGCTCTTTCCAGTTTCTCGGCTTTAGCAGCTCGACAGCGTAGTCGCGGTCGTGGAATTTCGCCAGATCGTCCACGGACGCGGGTTTCGGCGCCAAAAGCCGCACTTTGGCGTCGTCGAGCAGGCCGTACCCCTTCATCAGCTGCTGCACTAGCGACTGGCGTCCCTCGTTCGACGGCAGCAGGTCCACGGCGTCCAGGCTCTTGCCACTATAGTACACGAGGCCAATCATGGAAAAAAATAAATCCGGTGCAGGGTGTCTTCCCCACAAAGCATGTGCTTTTACACTATAAGTAGCAAAAGTGCCCATGCTTGCTGCTAATGGAGAGACTGCAGCAGATCAGCAACCATTTGTTTTCCAAACCAGCGGCCGATGAGAAAAAGGCCGGCGACGTGGTAATTGTGAGCGCGTACAGAACCGCGCTGACCAGAGGCGGCAAGGGCAAGTTCAAGGACGTCGACTCGGACGAGCTGCTCATGAAGCTTGTTTCGGGGCTTCTGAAGAAGGATAAAATCGACGCCAATCTGATTGAGGAGGTGGTGGTCGGCAACGTCCTCAATCCTGGCGCCGGAGTGAATGAGCACCGCGCGGCTGTGCTTGCCGCAGGAGTGCCTGCCAGCTCCTCGTTTCTGGCGATCAACAGACAGTGTTCCTCGGGGCTGATGGCCATCAACGACGTCGCGAACAAGATCCTGGTCGGCCAGATCAAATGCGGGCTGGCCGCCGGCGTCGAGAGCATGTCGAAGCACTACGGGCCGCAGGCTGTGCCGAAGATCAGCAAGTGTGTCCAGGACGCAAGCTACGACGCCAAAAGCTGTCTGTTGCCGATGGGCATTACGAGCGAAAACGTGAACGAGAAATACCACATTAGCAGAAAAGAGCAGGACGAGTTTGCGGCCACGTCGTATCGGAGAGCGGAGAAGGCCGTTAAGACGGGGCTCTTCAAGGACGAGATCCTGCCGCTCGAGGTCGAGGTCGAGAATGACGACGACGATGACGACCAGGCTGCGGCTGCGCGCGAGAAAGTCGTCGTCGACACCGACGAGGGAACGCGGCCAAACGTCACGGCACAGTCTCTGGGCAAGTTGCGACCTGCGTTCAAGAAAGACGGCACGTCCCACGCGGGCAACTCGTCGCAGGTGAGCGACGGCGCCGCTGCCGTGCTGCTGATGCGCCGCGACATGGCCGAGCAGCTGGGTTTGCCGATTTTAGGCAGATACGTCGCCACCACTACTGTCGGAGTGAGTCCAGACATTATGGGTGTTGGCCCAGCGTATGCAATCCCCAAGCTCCTGAAAGCCTGCGGCCTGACGGCCGACCAGATTTCTGTGTTTGAGATCAACGAGGCGTTCGCCGGACAGGCGCTATTTAGTCTCCGGTACAACGAGCTTCCACTGGAGAAAGTCAATCCCCGCGGCGGAGCCATAGCCCTCGGACATCCTCTGGGGGCTACAGGAGCACGCCAGGTGTGCACGCTGTTGCGTGAGCTCTCGCCGGGTCAGATGGGGGTCACAAGTATGTGCATTGCTGGCGGACAGGGCGCAGCCGCACTGTTTATTAGGGAGTAAGTAGCATTAAATTTATTTTTTTAGATTTTTAATTATTCATGCTAGAGACTGAGACCAGACCGAAGCCCAGGGGAAGAGGGCCCAACAGGTCGTCAAAGAAACAGAAGGATGGCCCAGATACGCGCACCTCGCCACAGCTGCTCGAGATCCAAAAGCTGATTAAGAGATTCAAGCCCATCACAGTTAATGGTATATCCGTTGATTCGCTCTCCAAGCCTCTGGACGAGTTTCTGGCCGCAGCCACCGCCGACAAATCAAGCGACCTGTACCTCTCCTTTCTCTTGAAGCCTTCAGACCCGGACTTCCCCTACGATCTCGACTTTCTGAACCTCTCGCTCTGCATCCCTGGCACGTATCCCTACAAAGGCAAAAACCCGTCGGTTGTGGTGCTCAACGACGACATCCCGCGAGGACACAGTGTGAATGTGGAGATCGGGTTTCGTGAGATTGCCGCGCTGGCAATGGAGCGACGGAAAAAGAGGCCTGCAGAGTCCGAGCTCCAGATGGTGTCCGGAAACGACTTGCTAAGCATGGTGTTGACGCTGGACAAATATCTGGAGAGGTTTTTGTCTATGGAGAAGAAAGACACAATCAAGATTGTGAAGACGATCAAGAAAGAGACGAAGCCGCAGAAACACGAAAAGAGGGAGAAGGAGAAGCCCGTGGAAAACTCGCTACGGGCAGCAGAGATCGACAGGTTTCTCACCAGACTGCGCTCTCTGCAAATAAACCTGTTCAAGGAGACCAACCAGAACTCGATCTACAAGTTTGAGCTGCCGTTTGAGGACGACGCGTTCACCATCTCTATAGACAATCTGCAGGACATTGTGATTCAGAGACTCGTCGTGAAGCTTAGCATACCAAAAGACTATCTCGTGAACGAGAAACGAGGAATCAAACTGGAGGTGGATCTTTCCAACAGCAGCAACATGGACCTGATCAACTCCATCGAAGACAAGAACCTCAAGCTGATTTTTGGCAAGCTGATCAGCAACATGAACGCCAACTTCGCCCATGCGTCCGTGGAAATGGTGAAAGCGAAAAATACCAGCATCACGTCGCAAATCAACATGTTTGTGCAGAACATCGAGAAGTTCCTGCGTGCGCCTGCGGACTTTGCGCGCTGGCTGGGAGCTAACGAGACGCTCAACGAGTCGCTACAGGCGGAGACGCGGTGTACGGATGTGTAAAAAAATACGTGAAACAGATCGGAACGTAAACAGTCTCACATTATAATGAGCGTCGACCGCTACTGGGAGTTTTTTCGAGCTTCCCAGCCCACGGACGGCACGCAGACGTCGCCCACGAAGGCCACTGTGAGCTCTGCCAATGTCGTCGGGCTTGGGCTGGGGCTTGCGGGCCAGGGTCTCGAAAGAGGGCTCGCCCCGGGATTCAGGCCCTCGAAAGCTGACGCCCCTCTTGTGAGCCAGTTCACGTCCAAACTGCGCAACAAGATTATGCTTCGGCGCGATTTCGAGACTCTTGAGTCGATCCTGGCCAATTTTGAGCACAACAAGAACTGGATCTCAGAGTTCGTGCAAAAAGGAGGCCTGGAGCTGCTGGCGATCTACGTGGGCGAGCTTAGACGGGACCGGGACGAGTGGCTGGATCTTGAGTTTCTCATCTTGACGTGTATGAAGCATCTTGTTTCCTGCTGCAGCGACGTCATTGACAGGATGAACTACAACGTGATATCCTTGATAGCGTCGTCTTTGATCTCCTCTAGCGTGGTAACGCGGAATCTGACGACTGGCATGCTCACGCTGGTGATTGCACACCGTGCGTCGAGCGCAAAGCAGATTCTGAGCGCAATCGCGAAGACCATCGGCGTTGGATCGTGGATATCTGCCGCGTGCTCCATGGTGAGCGATCTATGGGCCAATGGCAGTCAAACCGCGTCTTTTCGGTCGAGCCCTGCGTACCTTGCAAACGAGTACGCTTTGCTGACCACGTTTCTGATGTTGTCTGTGGTGACGGCGACCAAAAATGTGCGGCGGCATTTAGAACACCACGGTCTTCTGTCTTTTTTCGAGCTTGTTGGAAAACTGAACAATAGCGCAATCAACGACCTAGTGCGAAACTACTTGGGGCACGAGGACGAACCCAGCGACGCCTCGCAGCCGGAAACAGGGTATTTCGAGAACCCTAATCTAGAGCGTCATGCCCGTGAGATCCAGCGCTCGCTGTCGTTTCTGAGCCAGAGAAAACCGCCACACGAGGCTGAACGCTATTTCCGCCTGATCAGCCTTCTGGTGGGCCACATAAGCCAGATGAAGAGCATTGGCGACGACCATCTCTCGTTTTCGATCCAGCTGGTTCTCGACCGTCTTAGCTCGGACGAGGTCGCAATGCGTGCGACAACCGAGTCACGCCAGGCCTTGAAACTGTTGAGAGAGTATAAAAGAGAAATCAGTTCTCTGCAGCACGAAATAGAGACTTTGCGCAAACTGCGCCGTCCATTGGTGAGGATCAATGGGACAGAGAATCGGGCAAAAGGCGGGAAGAGCAAAGTCGGCCAAAGAATGGAAACTTTTACTGCAAAGGAGAACGGAGAGTACGATGCAACTTCCACAAATGTCTCCGTCAGCGTTTCCAGCTCAAGCAGCTCTAGTAGCAGCTACTTTGAGCCGTACGATGATTACGAAATCAACTCGCTGGAACACTCGAAAGATGTCGTTTCTGTTCGAGCTCCGCCAGATAGCATTGCTCCTCCATTGCCGCCGTTCCTCCAAACTAAAGGTCCGGCTTCCATCGATGCACCGCCACCACCGCCACCACCGCCGCCACCAGCGTTTCTGAAGCCTGCCGCTCCGGCACCGCTGAAGTCAGCTCCTGCACCCGCTCCTCCGCCTCCGCCTTCTTTTCTCAAGCCAGCCGCGGCAGGACCGCCTGTGCCGCCACCGCTCCCTAAAATAGCCACGTCCGATCCCCAGAAGCTAGGAAAACGCAAGGACGACACACCGAAACCAGTTCTGCGAAGACCGACGTCCAAGCTGAAACAGGTGCATTGGGACAAGCTGGACGACGTGTCCAACACGATCTGGAAGACTGTGGACGATACAGCTCTGGCGTCGAAGCTTGAAGAACTGGGCGTTTTGGACGATCTCGAGAACCAATTCTACGCCGTGGAGACCAAAGTGTTCAAGCCCAAAGCTGTGGTAGCGAATAACAGTAAACGAAGCTTTCTGTCGCGAGACCTGCAACAGCAGCTCGGAATTAACTTGTACCAGTTCAGCGGGCTACCGGAGATGGAGTTTGTGGCCAAGGTGCTCCGATGCGATCGCAGCCTGGTCCAGGACTCGAGGTTGGTGGACTTTTTCTGCAACGATGCGCTGACGGAGATTTCGCCGAACTTGATGCGCGATTTTGCGCCGTATTCGACAGACTACGTCCAGAATCACAAGCCCAAGAAGAACCCCGCCGAGCTCGACCGTCTGGACAGAATTTACCTGGAATTGTGCTTCAATTTGCGCCATTACTGGACAGCAAGGTCCAAGTGCCTTTCAGTGTGCTACAACTACGAACGCGCTCTTGAGGATTTGGGTCGCGATCTGCAAGTGCTGGAGACTGCCGTGGAGGAGGTCCGTGGGTCCACCTCTTTAGTTCAGGTTCTGTACATCATCAGGGGTCTGGGCAATTTCATGAACGACGCGTCGAAGTCGGCCAATGGCTTCAAGCTCAGCACACTTCAAAGGCTCAAATATCTGAAGGACTCAAAAAACACCACCACTCTGCTCAATTACATCGAGAAAGTGATCAGAACGCGGTTCAGCGAGTACGCGAATTTTGCAGACGAGATCAGTGCCGTTCACAAGGCCCATAACGTCTCGATAGATGCTGTCGCGAGCGAGTTTAGAGAGCTGATGCGTAACGTCGAGTCTTGCAGCCAGGCGCTCACGGACGGGTGTTTGAGCGACGTTACGAAACTGCACCCGGACGACCGCATAGTGAGTTTTGCCAAGTCGCGGATCGCTGTGGCGCAGACCAAAGTGAGAGA
This sequence comes from Ogataea haglerorum, assembly GCF_019207285.1. Lineage (NCBI taxonomy): Eukaryota > Fungi > Ascomycota > Pichiomycetes > Pichiales > Pichiaceae > Ogataea > Ogataea haglerorum. The sequence continues at coordinate 838,456 of NW_025065151.1, forward strand.
ATTCGACGCCAAGCTGACGAGCGTTATTGGTAGTTTTGACGAGCTGATGGAAAAGTTCGGAGAACGTGCTAAAGACGACAGCGCGCGCAGCTCGTTCTTCTCCAAGTTCAAGCTATTTGTGGATGATTACAAAAAAGCCCAGGCTGACAACGCCCGCCTGGAAGAGGAAGAAAGAGCGTACGAGAAACGGAAACGCATGATGGAGGAGTTCAAGAGAAGCAAATGCGGGCAGGAGCAGCCGCAAAAAGATCTAATAGAATCGTTGCTGGACCGGCTGCGCACACAGAAACCGACTACGAAGGCGCCATCTGTCCCGTTAGAGGCGCCCGAGCACGTGGAAACGCAGGATATCAGTGCCAAGGCGTTGCAAATACTGCAAAATCTTCCTCGGCTCGACGACGTGCCCGCCCTACCGCCCTCGACGCCTCCACGACAGAGCCTGTCCACACAGGGCTCACCGGACAAGCTGAGCATGATCCCGTACCTCATCACGGAGACCTTAAGCCCAAGTAAGGGGAAAGACAACTGATGCATTATCGTTACATAGCATTTATAAATTCGCATTCTGCAGACAGCATTATGCGGATGGCCTAATGGAGAGATCGATTTTACGGAGCAAAAACAGGCCCAGCAGAGCTCCAAAAATGTAGACAGCCGCCGTCACCGGTTTGCGCAGCATGCCGGCCAGCCCATACTCGTATTCGATCAGGATGTCCACGTTTCTCATCTCGTCCACCAGGTTCTCCAGCACAAACGTGACCTGTGTGTGGCCGGTTGTGATGTCGAGATACGAGAATCTGTGGTCGATCTTCCACTCCTTCAGGTTCAGGATGTCGTCGAAGCCAACAAACTTGGCGCCTTCTGGCAGGAAGAACGAGATCTCGACTCTGTCGTAGGTAGCGTCGTTCAGACCGTCCAGTAGCGGCACACGAAGCACATGGAGGTCGCCCTCGCTCTTTAAGAACTTGGACAGCGGACTGGTCCACCCGACGGTGAAGTTGTAGTTCCAGCCTCCAAAAATAGGAAATCTAGGCTTGAGCACAAGCTCATTGTTGTGAAACAGCGAGGTGCTCACGTTTCCGACCTTGTCCACAAAATACACCTCCGACGTCTCAACTTTAGGAAGCGGAATCTGGATCGACGTGATGACCGAGGTGGGTCTCATTGTGTATCTCCCATTCATCCAGTCCACTCTGGAGAAGCCCTTGTCCAGCTGGAGACCCTTGTTAGTAAGCTCGTAGTACTCCTCCAATTGTAGCGAGTCGCTCCAGTGGGACACCCAGAAATCTCTCTTGAGCAGATTGACGAACGGGAGCGGCTGGTTTTTGGTGAAAATGAGCGCCAATGGCAGGTTGCTCAAAGGCTTGAATTTTTTTTGGTATGGGCCGTACACCAGGAACGGGTCCCTGGATGAGGCTTTGAACTCTTCAGGATCGACATCGGCTGGAAGATCCAGCGTCATTTCCTGAGGCATCTTGGCCCCGAGGATTTTGAGCTCGTAGCTCAGGGTATCGTATGCCGAAAGAGCGAGCTTTGTAGTCTTGAAGAAGAGCCGCTGTTCGGCACCCATGGGGCCCTTTTCTGGAGCCGGGTGCAGCTGGTCGGTCAGCACGTACGACACTGTGAGGTGAATCTGCGATTTTGGCGCAATAGGGTACGGCAGTTGTATTTTGTAGTAGACAACGTCTGGAGACGATAGTTCAGGCACGCGTTCGGCCTGGAGCAAGGGATCTTGCTGTCTAGGCGCCTCTAAGGTCACGATAAACAGCGCAACGTCGTCCCTGACAAACCCAGGAACAGCGAAGTAGTACTCGCTGGTGGGTTCCCCGGCTATGTTTCTGGCATGGATGACATGGCGTTCCTTGACGTACGACTTGAGCACGTCAATGAGTCTGTCATACTTCACGTTCTCCCAGCTCTGTGGAGGAGGCTGTGCGTGGACGCTAAGGAGAAACGAGCAAATGAGCGCAACAAGCGGGAACAGTCTCATTAGTATATAAATTAAAACAAGCTGAATAATTTTCGTCATGACACGTTGGAGCGCAGATCGACGCGTCGGTCCGAGTCGATCGAGACAAGCTCGTCGTCGCTGAGCATGTCCGGGTCCTGGGTGTACATTGAGCTCGACGCTCGCGAGCGCAGCAGCGTCGGGGCCAGCGTGGATATCGCCGACTGGTTGGAGTCCTTGTGGAGGTCTTCGAGACGGTACATGTTGCCCATGCGGTTATCGAGCAACAAATACTCCTCATGGGACGTGATGGTTCTTCGCGTGATGCACAGCATGGTGCCGCAGATGGCGGTGCACAGGGCAGACATCAGGATCGTCCAGCCGCACCACTCGAGGTGCGGGATGAACAGGATGAGGTCGACGAGAAAGGAGAGCAGGGAGAGCAAAAACGTGGGCAGGGACCACAGAAGCACGGCGAGCAGAAACTGAGAGGAGCTGGCGAAGCGTGGGTTAAACAGCAGCAGCGTCAGCGTCATCTGGATCAGGGTGAATATGAGCGAGATGGGATGCACCACAAGCAGATAGCTGATGCTGTGCCTAGCGTTTGAGGGCAGCGAAAAGCCGCCCAGGTTCGTGAGCTGGGACGGGTTATAGCCCAGCCCGGCTTTTGTGCATGAGTCTGCGTCGCAGAGGCCGAAAACCCCAAACTTGTAGCCCTCGAACTCGCAGAGATAGATCGACTGCGTGAGGGGCACGGAGAGCAATGCTATGAGCTGAAACAAAAACGACAGCAGCAGCAGACAGGACTGAACAATGACCAGCTTTCGCTGGAACGATGTTTTCAACATGTCATAGGGGCATAGATATTAATAAATGCTGTAATTTTTGACTTGATTTATTTTTACACTGCCTCTGAAATTTTTTATGGCTACTAGACAGAACAGGAAGATTAGGTTTGGGGACGATGCGTCCGGTGGGACCGTGGAGGAACCCGGGCCGACGCAGAAGACGCCCATAAAGGTGCCTCCCAAGTTTTTAGGGCGCCAAAAAGAACGGATGGGCAAGGCTCCTGTGACGGTAGAGTTTGGATCAGACGAGGAGAACAGCGAGGAGGAGAACGAAAAGATCGCGACCGGACGCAAGCCTGTGGACGTGCGGCTCCTGAAACAGAAAGCTGCGAAGCTGCTTTCTGTGCGGGAATCGCTGCCTGTCTACCAGGTGAAAAACGAGCTTCTGGAACAGGTTCGCTCTGCCAAGGTGTGCGTGCTGATTGGAGAGACCGGTTCGGGAAAATCCACCCAGATCCCACAGTTTCTGATGGACGAAAACAACAGGGGAATTGCCGTGACGCAGCCAAGACGAGTGGCGGCCATTAATCTTGCAACGAGAGTCTCTGAGGAGTATGGGTGTGTTCTGGGACGAGAGGTTGGATACTCGGTGAGATTCAACAACGTCTCCAGCCGTCAGACGAAACTGAAGTATATCACGGATGGTATGCTGTTGAGAGAGCTGATGCTGGACCCGCTGCTGTCCCGCTACAGCACCGTGATCATTGATGAGGCTCACGAAAGAACCATTCTGACAGACCTGCTGATAGGTTTTCTGAAGGATCTCGTGTTCAACAGGCGTTCCGAGGACGATTTCCAGGTGATCATCATGTCGGCAACTCTGGACGCAGAGAGGTTTTCGCAATTTTTCAACAACGCCCCGATTTTCTTCGTCGAAGGACGAATGTATCCTGTCGAGAGATATTATCTAGGCCAGCCCGTGGAAGACATCGTGGACACGGTTGTCAGGACGGTCGTTCACCTGAACCAGACGGAGCCGACAGGAGACATTTTGTGCTTCTTGGCCGGCCAGGAGGACATCGACAAAGCGGTGGACACACTGGACAAGCTTGCTCCCGTTTTGCCCAAGGAGGCACCTATTTTGGTGCCGATGCCGCTGTATGCCGCGTTGCCGTCGCACGTGCAAATGGAGGTGTTCAGGCCGGTCAAGACGAACCAGCGAAAGGTCATCCTGGCCACCAATATCGCAGAAACGTCTGTCACTGTGCCGGGCATCCGGTACGTGGTGGACTCTGGGCTGCGGAAGGTGAAGGTCTGGAGACACCAGTTGGGCCTGTCGACGCTGCTCATTGCGCCGATCTCCAAAGCGTCGGCGGCCCAGCGTGCAGGCCGTGCTGGCAGAGAGGCGCCTGGAAAATGCTACAGACTGTACCGAGAGACAGATTATTTCAAACTGAGCAACAACACGGAACCGGAGATTTTGCGCTCGGACGTGATTTCGCCGGTGCTCATGCTGAAAAAGATGGGGGTGAACGACATTCTGGGCTGGCACTGGCTCGAGAACCCGGGCCGCGAGAGCCTGGTGGCTGCATTGCAGCAACTTTATTCTCTGAACGCCCTGAACGACAGGGGCCAGATCACAGAGCTGGGCGAAAAAATGGTGGTTTTGCCGGTGGCGCCGCACCTGGCAGCCGTCTTGATCCGCGCACACGAGCTGGGGTGTCTGGGCCCCGTCATAGACATTGTGGCGTGTCTTTCCGTAGACAATCTGCTCATGTCTCCTCCGAGCGAGAGAAGAGATGAGGTGAACGAGCGCAGGAAGGACACGTGCAAACTGGGCACGATCTACGGCGATCTGCTGATGCTGAAGGAGCTGTTCGACCTGTATGTCTCGCTCGCAGACAGCACAGAGCGCAAGGAATGGTGCAAACAGCTGTGCATCAATTTCAAAGGCTTCAAGGACGTTCTGCGTGTGCGCAGACAAATTGCCGAGTACATGGGTATGCTGAAGATGCACGAGAGCGACGGCTCGCTCGATGCGAAGCTCGTGCTCAAGGCGTTCCTGTGTGGGTTCCTCACCAACACAGCCATCGGAATGCCCGACAGAAGCTACCGCACTGTGGCGACGGGCGACCTGGTGAGCGTGCACCCGTCGTCGCTGCTATTTGGCCAGCGGAAGCCGGCTATCATGTACATCGAGTACGTATACACGGTCAAGGGCTACGCACGGGCGGTCTCCACGATCGAGCTCGAATGGCTGCAGGAGGTTGCACCGCATCTCCTGGGTAGCAGAGAAAAAATAAAATAGCTACATCACATAATTAGTCCACGAACTCTAATCTATAAAATTATTAACTAGTACACCAATTTCTGGTGGACGTAATTTTTCCGCTCCAGACCCTCGATGTAGGACTGCCACAGCCGGTCCCCCTTCAAACAGTGCGCGTCGCCCACAAACAGCAGGCTGCACCGCGCACGCGTGAGGGCCACGTTCAGCCGTCGGCGGTCTCTCAGGAACCCGATGTTGCGCTCGCTGTTGGACCGCACACACGACATCACAATGAAGTCTTTTTCTCGGCCTTGGAACGCGTCGATCGACGCCACAAGAATGCCGTTCACCTGGTGCACGGTGGCCGCCTTCGAGTCGCTCTCGACGTCCTCCTTGTCGACCTGGACCTGGACCTCCTGTTTCTCCGGGTTGATGAGCAGGTTCTCCTTGAAACCGGCCGAGATCAGGTCTCTCTGGCCGGCGTATGGCGTGATCACGCCGATCTGCGACGGAGCAATCTGCTTGTCCACAATCAGCGTCTCCACGATCCGCGAGACGCGCTCGACCTCGCCGCGATTCACATACGTGTACCCGGTCTCCTCCCCCACCCTGAGCGAGCGGACCCTGCTTTCTCTGGCCTCGCCGGCGTGGTCCCAGAAAAACACCGGGTACGAGATACCGGCCACTTTTCTGTCCTCGGCCGTGATCCCGTCCTTCAGCTTGCCCTCGTAGAACTCCATCCGCGGGAACTCGCTGATTTCCGGGTGCATTCTGTACTGCGTGTCAAACATCAGCGGAGACTGATACGTGCCGTTTTTGAGCGTTCTTTCAAAAAGAGACATCTCCAGCGACTTCACGCGGGTGTACGAGCTCAGCTGGGCCTCGTCGCCAACAAATATCACTTTCTGGACGTTCGGAGCGGCCAGCGGAATCAGCGAGCTGGGCTCCGACGACTGCGTGGCCTCGTCGATAATGACGACCGGCAGCTGCGCGAGATCGCGCAAATGCGGGCCTCCGATGGCCACAGTGGTCGAGAAGATCACCTTGGCCTGGCCAATAAGCAGCTTGCTCAAGTCCTTGTTTGCCTCGATCAGCTTCTTGAACTGGTTCTTGGACACTTTGTGCGCCTTGCCGGTTGCAAGATTACGTAATGTTTCCTGTGCCTGGGACGGTAGACGGTCGCGGATTTTGTGGTGCAGACATATCTCAGCGAGCGGGTGGTCTCTGTTGTACTCGCTCTCCTTTGCCATGGAGAGCACCCTGACGATGTCGTCCTTGTGGTCCTTCATCATTTTCTCGGCAATGTTGTCCACGGCGATGTTGGAAGCTGCAACCACGAGAATTGGGTGGTAATGCAGCTGGTCCAGCAATTGCAAGATCATCTCGTAAATCGTGGACGTCTTTCCCGACCCTGGAGGACCCTTTAAGATCGTAATTTGGTTGTTCAAGGCTGACTGCAGAGCGACGGACTGCGACTCGTTCAGTTTATTTTTGAGGCTGGCGATCCTGTTTTTGAAGAAAATCTGCCGGATAGGCTTCTGGCCCAACAGCATGTCTTTGAAGTGGGTGTTCTCCAGCCTGTCAATCGCCTGCATCACTCGCGTAACCACAGCTCCGCAGGGAAGCAGCGCAAAACCCGACACAGGCGCTCCGGACGGAATAGGCTCGAGGTTCCACTTGTAGACGTCCATCGGAATGGTGACTTTGTTGGAGTTGCGCGACATCTTGGAGAACTGCGCAGCACAGCACCAGAACTCCGGCCTCTCGGCGAGTTTGACAGCAGACTTGCGCACCAGGAAGAACGCCTGGCCTCTGCTAAACGGTCCGTTTTTCAGGTGAGACAACGGGTCGTTTTTGGAGTACTCCTCGGCCTCTCTTTTGTCAACCTCAGCAGTGAACTCTCCGTAAGGGTTTTCCCGAGACCATGACACTGTCACCCTTGTCAAAAATTGGGTCTCAAATAACTCTTCAAGGAGAAGCCCGTAGCACAGGTGGTGGAAATATTCGGGCAGAGAATCATGCTTGAGGGGAACTTCGGTGGCTGTGGACCTGATGAGCTGCTCTACAAGCACGATTTGGGAGTTGATAGACGGAGCAGGAACGAAAGGCGCGGGAGACTGTTTTTGCTTAGTGCCGCCGGATTTTCCTCTCTCCGTGGCCTTGGCTTTTGCTTTTGGTGGCTGGCTCTTGGCGCCCCTGCCGTTTGTCTCTTTTGGCTTTCCTGGGCCCTTCTGTCCTTTAACAGAGGCCTTCTTGTCCTTGACATGTTTTTCTGGCTTTGGAGACGATTTTACCTGAGGTTTCGGCCCATCTTTCCGCGCTTCGTTCTGTGTATTCTGTGAGTCTTTTTCAGGCTGGAGAGAATTCTTTGAGACCTTTGTCGTCTCCCGCTTGGCAGCTGGACGGGAAGGCTTCCCAAACGACCGACCCTTGACCTTCTTGCGGTCTCGTAGACGATACTGCTCGTCCCCCGTGACCTTGACCAGATAGTCGTCGTCATCACCGGGACCGGCCTTCTTAAGGACATAGTAATCTGCAACAACTTTCATAAAATTGTCTGTCTGGGCCAGAGCGTACTCGCGCATGCTCTTGACACCGGCTGCGCATCGCCGACACATAAGGTCCAGCCTGTTGCCTCCAAATTGTAGCACGACGAGATCTGCAATGTTCATCATGCCGCACTTCTCGCACGCCACGTCATTGGGCCCAACCCTAAATCGGTAGTGGTTGCTGGTACTGATGTGCTTTTGGGCCTTGCGGAAGCCGCCGAATACCTCCTGGCACAATCCGCAAGAAAACTCCATGAAAAATAAAAATAATCTTGAAAAATTATTTATTTTTTTATTTTTTTAATGCTCAGTAGAGATCTATAACGTCTTTGAATTTCGTCTGTTTCACATCGAACCCGCCGTCATCCGGACGAACGTCTCGGATGTCCTTCCAGGACTCAATGTACTTCTTTAGAACCGGCGAGTACCACATGTCTCCTTTGGGGTCCACGTACGCATAATGTGCTCCCTTATCAGTGCTAGCCATGTATAGATACGGGTTGCGCTGCACCTCGGCAACCGGATAGTTGCAGCTGAGGAATGGGTCATCCAGCGAGTTCAGAATTACCATCGGAGTCTTTATCTTGAAGATCCTGATCAGCGGAGACGCCGCCATGTAGTACGTGGACGCCGAAGGGAGACCTGCCTCGCGACACGTGTAGCGGTCGTCGATCTGGCACACGTGCGTGGCGTTCTTGTATAAGTCCAGGAACTCTTGCTCGTCAAAGTCTGGATTGGCCTTTAAACCCTGGATGTTCGACTTGAGCACTCTTAGCAGGATCTGGCGAATGTACGGCTCAAAGATGTATCTGCCAGACACGGAGCGAGTCAGCGCTTCCATGTCGCTCTGTAAATTCCATGGCGCTCCAATCGTGAAGGCGCTCGTGACCAGCGACTTATCTGACTCCTCGGCCAAATAATTGCTCAAAATCAGTCCGCCAAGAGAGACACCAACGAGATGCAGCTGCCTGTCGGGGAACCGTGCGCGCATATCCTGCACGGTCTGCCGCAGATCGTCGGTGTGTAGGCCCGAAAACAGCGTCGGAGTGGTGATTTTTGACCGTGCACAGCCTCTGCTATTGAGAACAGCCACGTTGGCAGTGCCTTCCAGATGGTCCACGATCGAGCGGATATTCTGCTCGTGCGAGCCTCCGGAAAGCCCGTGCAGCACGAGCACTATCGGGAGCGTATTGTCTTGCCACTTCTTGTGCACCTGGTCTATTTCCTGCTCCGTGTAGTATCTGGTTCTGGGATGCAATTTCGGATAGTTTTCGGGCTGTGTGGCTAGACACCGTCGGGCGAAAACTTCCGGATCTTCAGGGTCCACGTGATAGTCGAGCGTGAACTGGCCGGGCAAATACGTCGACTCAATGATCCGGCGGCCGTAGTAGACTGTGTGCACTTTGGAAAAGTCGGCCTGCCCAATATACATGTTCTGGAGGACGTTGTTGAAGAGCAGCGGATGCAGACTGAACCGGTGCTTGTCCCTGAGTTCGGGCGTCGAGGTGACGAGGTCGGCAAAGGGGATCTGAGAGCCTGGCGTGGACTCCTTCAGCTGGAGCTTGACGGTGTTTTTAGCGTGGTAGGCGTGGACGCTGGATGAGTTCATCGAAATACTGCAAAAGAAAAAAAAGAATCTCGCGAAATCGATTATTTCGGCTTCGGAACCAAAAAAAAAAGTATATTCAACTAAGTATTAGCGCAGTCATAAATGTACGTAACTATGGAAAGGCTCAGACATTCTGGCTCGCCTATTCGGTCTTTCCTGGTCTAACGGCATTCGGCATGTAGAACGGCTTGATGGTGAAGTAGCTGTTGGTCTCGTCCAGAAGCCCTGCCAACATGTTGTAGAAGCCCATGATTCCACTCAGCATGCAGAAGTAGCCCCCTGCCTTCATCGTGTTGACAGACGAGATGAACTGGGCGATGGTGAACAGAAGAATGAAGAACCAGATCAAAAACATCAGGAATGACAAACTGTACGTGGACCTCCAGGTGCAGGCAAACAGAGCAAACGAAAAGAGCGCCCAGGGAAGGAAGAAGATTGCGATGGCCTGGTCGTACTCGTGCGTGGTGGCATACCTCGCAGCAATTCCACCAACGTCCATCAGCACAAACGAGTAGGAACTCCAGAAGCCTCCAAACATGAGGAAAGTGCAGCAGGCCCAGGTGTTACCAATGACGAAGCAAAGCACGCCTACAATGATCTCGACGACTCCTGCGGTGGTGAGGAACGCGCCAAGAAGTACGTGGGGGGTGTGCACATAACGTGCGTGCAACTGGACTAAGCCGAGGGACACGGCGGAGCAGCTGAAGGCTGCGAGACCGGCAGGCACTGGGTCGCTCAGCTGTCTCGTGTGGGAGGTTTGTTTTCTCGCACCGACGTTGAGCGAGCCGCCGAAGGCGTAGATGAAGTCGTTCTTGTCGATGGCCTGGTCGTTGATGTAGATGTTGTGGTCATCGTGCCGGAAGGCAGACCCTGTGGAAGGCTTGTGCTTTGCTTTCGAAGGATCTATCGAGTTTTGTTTTTCGATGTCGTGAGAAAAGGAATCCGAGTTAGACATGGCCGAGTCTGTTGTAATGCAGAGCGACAGGCCCGAGTATTTATAGGGGTACCGGAGTCCATCTCCTCTTTATTTCCGCAATATAGGAAAAGAAGGTGACGAGACCTTGTGCACCCTCGGACTCCACCCACGTTTTGCTGTATTGGGAAGGAGCCGCACCCCAAAAAGTCGATCCTGACGGGGTACGCGGTCGTGCGCAGAGAATTCCACTAGTGTCGGCAGCAGAGTTGCCCCACTTCACAATGCGTGCGCACCCCCTATTGTCCTGCCAGTGCCTCAACTGTAGAAGGCCCAACCTCCGTTGATGCGAGAGCTGTGTGCTCCGCCGCCCTCGTAAACTACATGTCCTGCTGTTCCAACGACCCTGCCATCTTATAGGCTATCGCGCAACAGCCGAAGAGGGGAAGAGGGGGCCGCATGGCTGCATTGGCAAGCGGTGGTAACCGGCCGACCAGTCGACCCACTTTCTCCACTCGTCGACCGCAGATTTTTTCCCACTCCAAAAATCCGTACACCTCGAGCACGAGTTTTTTTTTAATACCTGTTGTTGTCATGTTTGTACATAAGCCGTTGCGGCTGGTGGTGCCGCTGCTGGCGCTGATCGGCTTTCTCTGGCTGATATTTGGTTCTAGCCACGAAACGAAGCCTAATAGTCCCTACAAGTACAAAAAAATCAAGAAAAATGACGTGATTCCTCGCAACTTGCCGGCCGACCATATCTCCCACTATGATCTCAACAAGCTGGCTTCTACTCCGATGGCAGCGTACAACAAAGAGAGGGTGTTGATTCTGACCCCGATGGCCAAGTTCCTGGACCAGTACTGGGACAACCTGCTGAAGCTAACGTACCCTAGAGAGCTCATTGAGCTCGGCTTCATTGTGCCCAGAACGGCGGACGGAGACGCCGCGCTGCGCAAGCTGGGGACGGCTGTCAAAAAGATACAGAACCCGAAGAACACCAAGGACGCCAAGTTTGCCAAAGTGACCATTTTGCGGCAGGACACAGAGGCGCTGGACTCGCAATCGGAGAAGGACAGACACGCGTTCAAAGTTCAAAAACAGAGACGCTCACAGATGGCTGTCGCCCGGAACTCGCTGCTCTTCACTACCATCGGGCCGTACACGTCGTGGGTGCTGTGGCTGGACGGCGACATTGTGGAAACTCCACCAACCTTGATCCAGGACCTGGTATCGCATGATAAGCCTGTGATTGCTGCCAATTGCTACCAGCGGTACTACGACGAGGAGAAGAAGGAGGACGCGATTCGGCCGTACGACTTCAACAACTGGGTAGAGAGCGAGGAGGGCCTGAGGATCGCCTCGACGATGAGCGACGACGAGATCATAGTGGAGGCGTACGCTGAGCTGGCCACGTACAGACCGCTGATGGGTCACTTTTACGACCCGAACGGAGACGTGAACACCGAAATGCAGCTGGACGGCGTGGGAGGAACGTGTTTGCTCGTGAAGGCCGACGTTCACAGAGACGGCGCGATGTTCCCTAGCTTCCCGTTCTACCACCTTATAGAGACAGAAGGGTTCGCCAAGATGGCGAAACGCCTTGGCTACGAGGTGTTTGGGCTGCCAAACTACCTGGTGTACCACTACAACGAATGAGCGAGCACAACGTCGCGTCTGTGTAAGTAGCCTAATCTTCTGTCAATTTTCGTCGGCACGCGCAGCCATTATGTCATCGTCCACACCTGCTGTGCATATTTGTGGCTCTCTCTGCCCCGGAACCCACCGCTTGCGGCAGTGGCTCCCGGTGTGTCTCTGGCTCTGTTTGCGCGCGTCTTGTGTGCACGTGACATGGCTTTTTATGACGATAATAATTGCACCGTTTCACTTATCTCTGGTGACAGATTTTTCTGCCAAAAATTACTCTTATCTCAATCTATCTAAAAACAGTCTGTCTGATGGTCGAAATTAACAAGAGCCCTCCCAACAAGAGTGAGTATGCGAAGCGGGCCAGCTAACAGTGTAGATTTATCCCACGTACCTTGCAAGTTTTTCAAGCAGGGAGCCTGCCAGGCTGGCAGCTCCTGCCCCTTTTCGCACTCCACAGGGTCTGCGAGCGAAAATAACGTTTGCAAGTACTTCCAAAAAGGCAACTGCCGGTTTGGGGCGAAGTGCGCGCTGGCACACGTGCTGCCGGACGGTCGCCGTGTGAGCTCGAAGAGCACGAAGCCGGCCCGGCCCAGGACGTCTGCGTCCAGCACGTCCAGCGAGACGAGCGAGTGGAGCCGGCCGCGGCTGAGTCTGTCGGGCTCGCCATTCACGCAGTCCATATGGACGTGTTCCACAGCGGCCTCGCCGAAAGGACGGGGTCCTGCGCTGCACGCGTCGTTCACCACGGTGGACGACACCGCGGTGGAATCCGACGAGAATATGGACAGTCTGGAGGATTTTGTTCCGGGATCTTTGAGCGAGCTGCTCACGACAGAGGAGCTGAGACGGCGCAGCAAGCCTGCGGACGAGCTCGTGCACGAACGCAACGAATTTAGAGAGCTCCGCGACCGGATCGGCAAGGGAGGCAGAGAGCTATGGGACATGCAGTTTGTAATGGAGTAGGCACGGAAACAGGTTAGGAAATGGAAAACTACAGTGTACTGGCATGTATTGTCGATTTAATGCGCTCATCTTCTGTCGGTCTTTCCGACTCCTCTCTTTCCGCTCATCAGGTGCTTAGGCATCATGGCGACCTCTCTGCGGTCGGCCTCTCCGGCCCGCGCCTGTCTGTTTCTCTCTCTTCTCTCGGCCTTGGCCATTCTCTCGGCCTTGCTGCGCAGAGCCCCATCGCTCAGTCCGCCGTTCAGCCTGTCACTCTGGTTCGCAGGAGCTGGGACCTTTCTGTCCTCATCCAGCGCACGCACGTAGTCCGAGCCAGTCAGCTCTCTGCCTCTGCCGGCCTTCTCGCGCTTCTCGCGCAGCTTGCTCACGTCGTGGCCCACGTGATACATGTGATTCTCGAGCTCGGAGAAGCTCTTGGTGATCTTGCTCCGCGGCATGATCGACTTGTTGTTGAGCGCCTTGCGCGACCGAGCAGCCTGGATCATCTGCTTCTGCTTGTTTCTGATCCACTCGGCCTTCTCCCGCAGCTCGGCCACCTCGTCGTCCTCGATCTCCTCGTCAGAGTCGTAGAAGCCTTCCTGCTCCAGCCTCTCCTCCTCCTCCTCCAGAGCCTGCAACTTGGCGCTGATCTCGGGGTCCAGGAAATCGTACACGTTGCGGCCGTCCAGAATCTCCGGCATCACGTCGTTCTTCCACTCATCGTCCTCCAGAATATACTTCTCCTTCAGGTTGATGTTGAACACACCCGCACCGCCGTTTTCAGCCTCGATGTCACGTGCCAGCTTCCGTCTGTTCGGGTCCATTGGATCGTAGCGGCCGAGCTTTTTCGCCTCCTCCGGGATGAACGGCACGCGCTCCACGTCGTCTCGGGCCTGCGGTCTCGCAACGTGGATCTTGTTGAGCACGTTTGTCACTCTCGCGGTGCCCTTGAGCTTCTGCTCGATTCTCGACGTGAGCAGCTTCTCGCAGGCCTTGTTTCTCACCTCCATCACGTTCTCCTCCTGGTAGCACGACGTCTGCATCAGCTCGACGCCCGGCACGTCCATCACGCTCTGCACGAGCTGCGCCTGGCTCTCCTCGAGGTCCTCCATTCGGATAATGTCGGTCTTGTTCACAACAACAAGCACAGACTTGTTGGCGAAGAGAGGCTTGATCGAGTGGAACAGTTTGACCTGGGCCTCAATGCTGAAGCCACACTGTTCAGACAGGTCCATAAAGTACAAAACACACGACCTCAGGTGCGCGATCGCGTAGATACTCTGCATCTCGATGTTGTTCATCTCCTCTGTCGGACGGTCCAGAATACCCGGGGTGTCGATGGCCTGGAACCGCAGATACTTGTAGTCGAAATGGCCCACGTACAGCGACTTGGTGGTGAACGCGTATGGCTGCACCTCGACGTCGGCTTTGGTGATACATTTGAGGAAACTGGACTTGCCCACGTTGGGGTATCCGCATATAAGCAGCGTTCTGGTGTTTGGGTCGATCGACGGAAGACGGCCTAAATGCTGCCTCACCTGCTCCAGATACGCAAATGGGTCTTTGAGTTTCTTGACAATCGTCGCCATCCGTCCCAACGCGGCACGCTTCAGCTGCTTGCACTGGAAAAGAGACTGGCCAAACTTCAACAGCCGCACGTAGTCCCTAGAAACCTGCTCGATCAGCGTCTTGGCACGGGAAACAGCAGCCAGAGAGATCTTGTAGTGGTTTTTCTCGTACAACGTGTCCATCAGGTCCCTGTGGAAAGGATGGACGTCATTTATGTTTGGGAATCCTTTCAAAACATCTTCAAACTTCTCCGTGAACCCTTCCGCAGTAAACTTGACCTTACGCATGTAGAAGGCACGGATACGCTGAATCTTGAATCCTGGACGGATGACGGTCGGCGTCTTTCTTTGGGTCCTGTTCAGGACAATGTCCAACATGTCGTTGGAGGTGGGGACCGCTGGAATGTCTTTCCAGGTGAGTTGCATGATAGAGATATGATTTAAAAATTTTTTTCTAAAATTTTTGAAATTTTTTTACCAGCCGGTGCACGGATGGAAGGGAAGAAGAGAAATCTAAGTCGTACGTAATCCATTACACATTGGCACATTCCGACCCTAGATCGATCTTCGGGCCGTTTAGTGATCTTCCGATGCTTGCCTGCAATGCCTGCTTAGCGAAGAATATTTGGCACTAGCGGGAATTTGTCGCATGCAGTGAGAAGATCAGGTCGCCTAGGCCCCCTGATGTTGGCAGAAAGCAAGTGTGGCACCGCTCATCCGGAACTAGAGCCTGAAAGCTAACTTCCGATTTGCAATTTGAAGCGCCGGATGGCCCGAGCTCTGGAAGTCGGCGATTTCGCCCACGAGTGGATAGGTAACCTGTGCACCGACTGTTGAACGCGGTTTAGTCCTCGAACAATTATCTGCAGGCTGTCATCACGATTGCCCAATTGGGGAGTGCAGCTTGTATTAGTCCAGGTACGCCTAAGAGGATTGCTCGACTAAGCAAGCGTCAGGTGCGCGCGGAATCTGGAGTCGTCAAGAAACTAAATTTGGATGCATCATCAAGGCGCTGCAGGTGCGGGGGTGGCTATTGCGCCGCGCCACATGGTTAAGTGCAGGAGTTCTAGCAGACGGCCGCACGCGCAGTCTGCTAGAATCAGAATGTCGCTAGTTATTGCGCCCGCACGTTGTCAGACATTGTGTAGATGTGATGTGGCCGCAACAGACCTCGAGCACGTAGGAGATTTCCGTTTAGGGAACAACACAATGTCAGACGCTCCGGTGCAGCACAATACAGCCCCCCGACCAATGTTATGCAACAGAAAATACACGGCAATACGCGTGGAGCTCTATTAGGTTGATAAGATTAGGAGACATCTATTGTCAAGACTTGGCATATATATGCGCCACCCGATAAATTACCAACCCGCGTAACTTCCCTGGTCTGCAGTATAAAACCGTTAACCATGGACCTCCTGCATATTTGCTCCTATATAAACTGATAATTTCCCATACGATGCGGCAGCTGTGAACGTTAGTCCCATGGATCCGTCAGCTTCTTTGCCCTATAATGAATTCAATGAAGTGCTCACATTCGGCCAGTACGTGCCAGTCCAGTCTGCTCACCACGACTTCGTCCCCTCAGTTCCCAACAGCTCCAGCGCTCCACAGCTTCGGGTCAATTTCCAGCAAGGGCCAAAGCACACTGCGTCTTCCTTTGAAATCGGACAGCTCGAGTCTTACAATAACGGGCCGAACCAGACACAGGGGACTTTTGCGTTCGTGCCGACGGAATCCCAGCATTATCCACCGCTTCCCACGCCACCGCAATCAATAAACAAAGAAACGCCATCCTTCGAGAACAGCACTCCCCTCCCCGCCGTCGACGCTTTTTACATTCCTTCGCCGCACCATCTGCCGGTAGCTGGGTATTCGCTACTTCAAGCACCCCTCGACGTCGGCATGGACGGGCTGCTGGACCACAAAGCTCTCCCGAGAGTCCAACCATCCTCACTAGCATCACAATACAATAAGGAAGCTTTGCAGAAGGTGAAGCGCCGAAATACGTTTCCCGAACGGTCTGCAATAGGCAAAGAAAGAGAGGAATTGAAGCTCCCTCGAAAAAACAGGTGTTGTTTCATCTGCCAAAAGGTTTTCAACAGGCCTTCAGGGCTCAAGATTCACATGTATAGTCACACGGGCGAGAAACCGTTCAGATGCCAGTGGAAGAGCTGTGGAAAACCGTTTTCCGTGCGCTCAAACCTGATCAGACACCACAAAATACACCTACGGGAACAGGAACAAAGAGATAAGAACGACCAACGAGGTAACTAAAAAGGACGGTATATCATGGTAGTCAGCTTCGATAGCTCAATAAAGCAGTGTACTTTTAGCAAATCAGGTCCGATAAATGACCAGCAAAGCTGTAGTCATGGCTCCTTCCGTATTGGGAAATCTTGTCAGGGGCGCAGTTTTTTGCGAAGCCGGCTCGTTCTTGCGCTAAAATAAGGGAATGCCACATTTTGCACATCGCGCAAAGGTGCATCACGTTCTGCTGGTTCACAAACGTCGTAGCAAGGGCTGAGTGAAAAATGCCCATGCAAGTGGGGTCGCCAAGGCTATCTCTTGCTTATGGCTGCACACCGTAAGGCACTGTTTATCCCAGATCATGCATTACCAGTATAACATAAAAAACAGCTGTCTATGTAGTGGAATCTGAGTACTTCCATTTCCCCTCACTTGGAGTAAACTAGAAGTTATCCGGAAACTGGACAATAGTAGCTTCGTTAGGATTGGACATTTCCGAATAGGGAAACGACAAATATGAGTCTGAACACTTCATTGTTGTTATTCGCACTGTCAGCGCAGTCCGCACCACGCAGAAAAAATTCCGATAACGGGCCAACTGTGTCCCGAAGAAAAGTTTTGGAGTAGTGCCACTTCTAAGCATGTTAGCGGGGACTCTAATACTTGTCTTGTCAATTTTTTGAGGACCTATCTCAATTAGGCTTGATGGCGAGGCTAGCCGTCGGCTGATGGATGTGTGATTACTTGCCTCAATGTACGATTTTGCATTCATCTATTCAAACAACTAAGGTCTTTTAGGCACAGCCGGGAGCATGGATTTAGTGGAGCATGTCAAATAACCAGTTGCCCAGTCATAGAGTTGAGTGAGACAGGCGCGATAGGCGAAGGAGAAAGAAATGTTTGAACAGAAATGCAGGCTACTGTTATTTTAGCCCCAGGGCCTCCAAATATTACTATTTGGCTGATACTTTTCTACAAACATCAAATAGCCTTTGCCTATGTTCGCTGACTGATCTCTGTAAACGTGTGAGCGGTCGCTTTTCTCCATCAAATGCAATGCTTTTTTTGCATCCATGGGCTCTATGGTAATCGCACTGGGCCGTCACGTTTAAAGCGCGATTAGAAATGTCAAGGCACAAGCACATGGTACGCTCGTCGCATTGTGGTAGAGTTCTCTAGGTCCTTTAAGTGGCAGGGGTCGGATGTTTCGTTGTCCGGCTGACCGGGGTTGTTGTTCTAGAGCTGGTGATTCGTGAGCTGTGGCGTTGAGGCATGGCCAAAGCATCTTCTACTGTTCGATGAAAAAAAGCTGGTGATAACACCCCGCTTATCGATGCCAGTCGTCGTGTCAATACGATCAAGCAGCTACGAAGCATTTGTAAAAATGACAACCTTCGTCCACACATGCGTTTGGGTTCGAAAGGAGTGAAGCTATAGTCCGTTTTGATCAATTGCATATAGACTTGGCCAAGAGAACATGTTGGCCCGCAAATAAGTCACCTCTTTGGATGACTTTGGGTTGGTGAAAATCGAATTGTATTGGTACGGTCAGTCTAAATACTCAGACATCCGAATCAAGCCCAAAGTGCTCGCAGCACTTGACGTACTGGTCAATTGTAAATGTCGAGACATAACAATAGAAAGTGTCGCAATTGTCCGATTCAGAACACTCGTAAGTGTACGGAGAGAACCTGGTCGCATAGTTCTCGTACTGCTGAAGCGACGAGTTGCTGCTGCCAATTTTCTGCGACACCTCGTGCCAGTAGGTGGCATTTAAAGGGGCCGATTCCGGCCAGTCCACGCCGTACGCCGATCTGGCGTCGTACTCCAGCTGCCATTGAGGCTCCGTGCCATTGCTGGTGAACGTCTCGTTCAGGTGGAAGTAGTAGGTGTAAGCGTTCATCACGGAAAATGTCTTGGAGTCAACCTCGAGAAAGCGGAACGAAGGATTCAGACCAATCCACGAGGTGACCGACGGAGCGATCCACGTGTGGGCAATTGCGTTGTCGGCGGTTTGGGCGGCTATGTTGGACCCGTTGAAGCCCGAGTACAGCACCTTGAACTCGTCTCTGTGCGTGTGTCCGTTGAAAATTCCCGCAATGGTGTATGGCGAGAACCGCTCAACCACCTGTGCAAACACCTGGGACGCAACAGGAAGCATATCTGCGCCGGCCGGCACGTGCATGATCAGCCAGACTCTCTCGCCCTTCGACTCGGAGTCGAGCAGCTCGTCAACCAAAAACTGGAACTGGCCAAAAGAGTCGTAGTCCTGAGTCATGTTGATAAACGCATACAGGTTGGAGATGTACCACGAGTTGGAGTTAAGAGCGATGATCTTGAGACCGCGCTTCGTCTTGACGCTGAAGCCCGTGTAGTGCTCGCTGACCTGCTGCTCCTCGTCAAAGTCGATCCAGCCGTAGTCTCTCCACAGCTCGGCCATCAACTCATTGTTCCAGTCGAACTTGTTGGAGAAGCCGTATTTCTTCTGCGCGAGCTGTCCGTAGGGGAACGTGTCGTGGTTTCCAAGCACAGGGAACACAGGAATGTCGTTGAGCTCGTATTTGACGTCTCTGAAGGTGGACTCTTCTGCCAGGAGAGTGGACTCGTAGCTGATGTACTGACTTTCGTCGTGGTCGACCAGGTCGCCGGTGAAAATTGCAAACTCGTAGCTCAGGTTCAGCTGGTGGTTGAAACTGGTGGCTGCCTTCAACGTGCTATTGATGAGCAGCTCCGGAGCATCGCAATTGTAGTGGCCAAAACTGAACGCCGGCGACCAGGAGGACGCATTGTAGCCAACGTATGGGCCCTTCTCGAAAACGTTGTCCACATATGACGAGTTGTAAAACGACCAGCCCTCGCCAGGACCGTCCTCGAGCAACGTGTTTTCCGAGATGTCGTAGCCATGGGGAACCGGGTATTTGTTGAACGAGTGAGGAGTGCAGCACATGCTGGCAGTACAGTTACCTTCTCCGCCAATGACATAGTCGTTCTCAATGTGGAAGTCGGACACGTGGAGCACGTAGAACGTCTCGTTGCCGGCTTCGGGAGCAGTTTTGTACTCGTCGGGCTTGCTGCCTCCCCAGAGTTTCGACGCGTCGATTTCCGGCGGCGAGACGTAATCGCAGGCCGACTCAGTGTAATGGCAGTAGTAGTCGCCATCGTAGGAAGTTGGGTCCATCAAGGAGACCATGTCGGCAAAATTAGAGCCTAAGTACGAGTTCTCAACGGTCGTTCTGCCAAAAGTGTGCAAGCACTTATCTTTCTTCATTGCATTGGACCCGAGACACCACTCGGTGAAAACCGTGGGAATCAACGTAGGCTTGATAAGGGCCAGTGATTTGGCGTAAAGCAGCCTGTTCTTGCACTTGTCGCAATCACTTAGCTTGGTGTTATTGCCAATGGAGTAGAGCTCATCCAGCGAGACTCGGATCAGATCTTCATCCGAAGGCCCAGAGCTGGCAGCAGGCCAGCTGCCCAGGTCGTTTTGTAGCCCGCTAAGACGGACAGCCCGGACGGCCTGGATAGTGGCAAGAAAGGCAGCAAAAGTCAGCTTCATTTGGGGTCTGCTTGTCTACACGCCAAGCCCATTGCTGCTCTTTTATACACGTAGACAGTCTATGCCCCTCAACTGTTTATTGTAGCCATGTGCGCAGATAAATATCTCGGAGATGCAAGTAATTTGCGAATTAGGAAACGCTTTCTAAAACTCGATTCATTTTCTTTCGTGCGTAGCAGAAGAAGGCCGCTGATTGGAGGTAAACTGCCGCACTCTCTGCGAGGCCAATTGTATCTTGCTGAAAACTCCGTCAAGTGCGGATCTGTGCATGGCGCAGGGCCAAAATTAAAGAACGTGGGACGCCGCACGCCAATTCGATCCTACAATTCTTCCAGGATTAGAAACACCGGAGTATGTATTACTGCTTCTGTCCTAGAAATGCCAGTCTCTCCATGTAGAACATATCGTCGAACCGGCAAATCTCGGGAAGGCCCAGCTCGACAACGTGACCCTCTTGATGGAATTCATCGTTGATTCTCTTCAACTGCATCGACTCCTCTTCGGTGAACTCCTCGTTGATATACGCGATGGTCATGTGGAACCTATACGACTCGATACTGGGCAGCGGGATGCTCAATGCGTTGGCAATGCCTACGCGCAGCTTCTTGATCTTCTGTTCCTCTTTTTCATCCACAGGCAGTAGAGAAATTTTCCACGTGTCCATCCCCCCGTGAGACGTTTGCTCAAGGTAGCTTTTGTCGACCTGAAGCCGGATAGGCAAGTCAACCTCAAACCGCGCCTCGGTGAGCTTTTTCACCATCCACGAAGTGCATTGCTCCATGGGTAAATCTCGTGGTAGCTCCTTCGGCCAGCTATCAGACCGACGCTTGTACTCGTGCATGCAGTCAAAAATCGTCATATGAAGACTCGAGGACGGCAGCATGCTTATTTTGTTTTTGAAAAGTAGAATAGGAAATTCCCTGTAGAAGTCCAGCAACCTCTTGAACATCTCCCGACCCTCGCCTTGCTGGGGGAGATGGCACACAACAGTGTTGCCTGGAAACTTGTTCACTGTGCCGTCGGTGTTGAATTTTCTGCCCATGTTGCTCTGCCTGTACAAGGTGGAATAAAAAATTATGCGTCCGGGGAAATCTTCGCGGTCTGAGGAGTGCATTTTTTGTCAGATCTCCGACACCGAGCCAGCAGACTCGCCTCCGAAAAAGAAATCCAAGAACTCGTACCAGCCCTTGTCGTCCAACAGGGCTGCTGTGACGCTGAGGGAGTTTTCACAACCTGTGAGCGAGTCCCCTTCCACTGGCGCAAAATCCTCAGCTGTGCTTTCTGAGTCCGTTTGGTTGCCAAAACGTAGATATTGGGACTCTGTGATGTCCGGCACAATGCGTTTCTTGGAAAGCTTGGAGCTGTACGGGCTTGCAATTTCCATCTCTTTTAGAAACTCACGGAGGGAGATTGCCTCGAACGTCTCGTTTTCCAGGTGGTCCAAGCGCACTTTAGAGACAAGATAGCAGAGTTTCTCTATTATGGCGAAGCCAATCTTCACTGTGAAGTAGGACTGCAGTTTCTTAATGGTGGGGAACGTGCGCTTAACTGAATCAAGCTTGTATTTGTCGTCGTCGCTTTTGAAAAGCAGCATGTCCAAGAGCACAAACAGGCAAGCATAGATCAAATGCTGCGCAACTATCCAGTAGCGATTATAAAAGGCAGGCAGCCCGATAGATGTGCTGTGGAAAAGTAACTGCGTCGCAACCTCCAGGCACTGGGGACGGTACTGTTTGGCCCAGTCGTGGGTGCCAACGAGAGACTGCAGGCGAATTCCAATTTCTAGCCGTTCACGAGTAATGGAGGAGAATAAAAGGTATTTCGCATACTGCGCTATCGACTTATCGCGGACCGAGAATTCCTTGGATCCAAAGTACGTGTCCAGTTTGGACGTCATGGTCTTCATTTTCCCAAGACAAGACACCAGTTCGGTGGCAGTAGGCTTCTCGTAACTTTCGTGCTTCAACTGCGCGAGTTCCACCATCATGCGCTCGTACATTATGCCTGCAATCTCGTCGTTTGTACAGGCTTCGGGAAACGTGAGAGGGGCCGGACTCGTTTTCTCGAGAAGCACGTCAGATGAGATTATGGACGGCAACGGAGTCGAAAAGTCACCAAAATATCTTTTGGGATAGTTGCTTATCGAGTCTATAATCATGAGGCTGTAGAAGAGACGTTTCAGGACCTCGCTTTGGTAATCTGGAGCATCGTCGGGTCGCAGTTGGTCCAGCCCCAAATTCTTGGCTGCCTCGACAGAAATACGAAGAAGAGACTTGTGCAAATACGTGCTGCCTAATGCATGTAAACACATGGACAGGACGCAGAAGATCTGAATACATCGCACGTCGGCATGTTCTAGCGCGCCGGCCCGGAAAAAGCAATCCAGCGAGGCCCGGAAGAAAACTGCCGAGAAGGCAGAGAGCTCTTCTTCCGTGTAAGTGAGGTTAGGCTGGATCTCGTGGACGCCGAAGTACATGCCTGTAGACAAGTTGGCATAAAGCAGTGACATCCAATAGTAGTAGTCTTTTGATGACTCTGTCTTGAGGTTATTATTAGTGGTATGGTTTAGGCAAGCTGGGTTCTTGGACACATGAACTTCCCAGAAATTGTCGTGATCCCTGAGAAATAGCTCGTTCACAACTCCTTGATGAATGAAAGTCGTATAATTACACGCACACTCACATATCTTCCTAGAAAGCGCAGGCGTTAATTTATTGATTAATATCGGAAACTGATCCATGTACTGATCCCATCTGTTGTACTTGAGCAGATCATCCACGGGTACGAGGCCTTTGATTTGGGCTCTTCCATATGTCAGCAGTTTGAGAGAGTACAAGTAATGTACTATCTGTCTGTTGTTAAACAGGTTTGCCTCAGTTTCAGTATTTGACTCTGGAAGTTCAGGCGACGGGACCGAGTTCCGGCGACGACACTCATGCGTGGTTTTTCGCTTTATGCAGTTCTTGCAAGGGATGGACTTGTCGCACCTAACCTTTCGAATGGTACACGGGATGCACGCAAGAGACGGGCGGCTCTTGAATTTCATACGTTTACGGGGCTAATATAGATAAGAAAAAATTATAAAGACTGGAAATATTTATCGCAGTCCTGTTTCCACTTGGATTTTAGATCCTTGTCCACCCACGCGCTGTCGATCGCGTTATATGCAAATCGTTTGAGGTCTGGAATGGTTGCACCAAAGCATTCCACCATCATCATCCAAGCTTTCGTAGGCTCCACACAATGGAAAGAGGGATCATCTGTGTTTGGATAGATATTAAGTCCAAGCTTGATCATCTTCCTGATCGGATGCTTTTGGGCCCATTCCTCCGGATCGAACAGTCTGAGATAATAGGAATTCGTAGGAACAACACTAATTGGCCGTTGTTCTTCCAAAAACTGGTCAACCAGCTCTCGATTATCAATGATTGTATATCCGTGATCAATCCGGTCAGCGTGGATGATATTTGCAACGTAGTCGATATTATTCCAAGGCATGCCGAATTCGCCAGCATGAGCGGTTATCTTGTATCCTTTACTCTTCGCACGCTTGAAAGTATCCTCGAATAGCTGTGGAGGGAAACCATCTTCCTTGTAATCAATTCCGATACCAATCGTCATTGGCGACGGAGACTCTAGCATCCAATCTAACATCTGCGCAGCTTTTTCTGGTTCGGCTTGTCGGTCAATAGCACAAATGAGCCTGCTCATGATTCCAATCTCAGCCTCCGAGTCTATCATGGCGTCGTGGATTGCCTTCTGCGCTGAAGCAAAAGGAATTTTAGACTCCAAAACTGTTCCTGTAGGATTCCACGAAAGCTCTATATAAATGACATTATGGCTCTTCGCCACCGCCAGATGCTCCTTCGTGATTCTATAGAGATCTTGAGGGAATTTGATCAGATCTGAATCGAGTCCTCTGAAAATCGCTAGGACCCCGACCGGTTTGGTTCCTCTGATGTAAAAGCGCTCTATTTGCTCATCGGTGAAAGGCTTGCCAGCACGGTTGTTGAAATAGGTGATTGTCTCCTTGCAAATAGTGCCATACAAGTGACAATGAGTCTCAACCTTAGGCAGCTTGTGACAGATCTCGTACAAAGAACCTTTATTCCTGGTCATAAGGAAAGAGAGAGCCCTGTTAAGATAAATCCTGCATTTAATCAATTTGACTCTAACACCTCGGCCGACCAGCACAGCCATGATTGATATGAGTCTCGGCCGAAGTTTCTTTTGCTGATTTCTCGTGAACGAGAGACCCTGGAGATCCGCAGAAGGTGACAACGTATTGACAAGGAGACACCAGCATCAATCTCGGGCAAATTTGAGCCTCGAATCTCCAAATATGACCATAATGGATCTATCGCTACATAGCTGATAAGACGTGCAGATAAAAATCTCGCGCTCCTAAAAAAAAAGTATATATAAGTGATGAAAAAATCCTTATTTCGCTAATGGGTAACTGCGTTAAGGAAGATAGCATGAGTGACAAGGATGAGCTTCATGTTTCTGAAGCCTCCGTGTACATTGAGAAGGAAAAACTTTTTCGGAAGGTGGATCTTCATATCCTTCCGCTGATGGTGGTCACTTACGGATTGCAATTTATGGATAAACTGGCTTTGGGTCAGTCTTCCGTTTTCGGTCTGAAAAAAGATTTGGGTCTAGTGGGCCAAGATTACTCATGGACGTCGTCGATCTTCTATTTTGGTTATATGCTTGGAAATTTGGTGAGTGTCAGAGTCCTTCAAATAGTTCCAATTGCAAAGTTTGTCTCAGTCTCGGTCTGTCTGTGGGGAATCACGCTAGCTTGCTCGGGAGCTTGTCAAAACTATGCTGGAATTCTTGCTGCCAGATTCTTCCTAGGTCTTCTTGAGAGTGTTGTGAGTCCTTCATTTATGTTGATTACGGGTATGTGGTGGAAGCCAGAACAACAATCTGCCAGATCGGGAATCTGGTTTGCCGGTAACGATGCCGGTGCAATCGTTGGATCTTTCCTGTCGTTTGGTCTGGGTCACATTACTGGAAAGCTATCTCCATGGAGATACATTTTTATCGTTTACGGGTGCATCACATTTGTGTGGAGTTTCGCTCTCTTCTTCTTCCTCCCAGATTCTCCGTCTAAGGCCAGCTTTCTCACGGAAGCGGAGAAACAATTCTATGCTGAGAATATGAAAAACCAGAAGGTGGAGAATGACTGGAGTTGGGACGAGCTGTTCTCTTGTGCAAAGGACATCAATTTGTGGCTTCTGCTTGGATCCGTTGTGCTTTCTATCTTGCCGAATAGTGGAGTTCAGAGCTATGGAAATATTATCTTGCACAACTTCGGATTCAGCGCCATAAATACGACGTTGCTCAATTTGCCGGGCTCTGTAATTGCTTGGACGGCTATCACCGGATCTGGAGTCATTGCCAGCAAAAGGAAAGGGCTCAGATGTGTGACGATTTCTGTGTGTTGCATGTTTGGAATCATCGGAGGATGTCTCATTTACAAGGGTCCAAATCTGGGAGCCAAATTGACTGGATTCTATTTTGTCTTAGTCCAGACCGCAACGTTCCCATTGTTGCTGTCGATGGCCTCGTCCAATTTCGTTGGTTCGACAAAAAAGACTATTGTCAGCAATTCTATGTTCCTGATTTACTGCGCCAGTAACATTGGTGGACCACAACTCTTCCGCAGCCAAGATGCCCCAACATACACGTACGCTTTCAGATCATGGGTCATCTGCTTTTGCTTGAACGTCGCTGTTGCGGTGGTAATGGCCATCAACTTACGCATCCAAAACAAAAGACAACAGGTCTCTTCAGATGGCGTTCCTGAGTTCGAGTACTTATATTAATTTTCAAGCTTCGCACTTGCTTTTCAGGACTTCAGTAAACAGCGTAAAAGCCTTCTTCGGATCTCTTTTCAGTGATGAACTCATAGCTGTGCTACTAGAATTGCAGCAAGACCAGTAATTCCATTCCATCTGAAGGCTGCTGCGATTCTTCGAGAACGCGAGTTGATCTTCAATGTTTCGTTTCCTCCTAAGACCACATGAACTTACCTCGCCGAGCTACTTGAGCGGAACGCCTCGGCGGATTGGACTTGGCGGACTTCACGAAATGCGACCATTGATAACTATCAAAGCCAACAAAGACTGAGCACAGGTCTGGCAACACGTTTATGATAATCCTGGCTGAGGTGACATGATTATAATGGATAATCGTTCTTCTCTATCCCGTTCAAAGAGCGCGAATCTCGGAGCAACCTTGGTGATCAGAAAATAGGCTACTTGCCAGAAACTTGAATATCCTGTTCCAACGTTCGCTGCCTTGGGCAATCTTGGCATCGCTCGCTTCAAAGTACTTGGCAGCACCAAATTGAATAACGGGAACTCCGAGTTGGAGTCGCCCTCAAAACATTCAATAGGAATTCTGCTCCAGATCAATTTCTGTGTCAGCTGTAAAAGGCGTTGCAGCAGAGTAGATACACAGTGGTTTGGAGCTACTTTATATATGCACGAAGAATGCAATGAAAAAATAATAAATAAATCGCGGAGTCCAGCCGCACGGTGACAAAATCTAGCTAATCTGACCACTGAGTGACATGGCGACATCAATTGCCCGTCTTCCACCCTATTGGGGTCCCCCTAAGATAAGCACGAAGCATCAACTGAAAAAGATTGCTTTTATTATTTCAATGACGTGATGACTCTAATTATTTAAAGAAATAAGATTAGTCCGAAACACTCTGTTGTGTTGAGAGACCTGTTACAGCACGCATTTTATTGTCCTTACTACTGCGTTTAATCCGGGATAGTGTTCCAGCGGGGACAGATATTTTGGTGCTCACCAATCCCTGTACTTATACCTATGCCAAAATTCTAGCTTCTATGCTCTTGGTCTTAAGAATTCATTTGCCAGTACTGGGATGCCGTGTCAACCACTGAGCGTTCAAGGGAAATGAACTTGTAGCCTCCGATAGATTCGAGCACATTTTCAATGTTGAATCCAAGCACCTTGTTTGGATCATCTTTCTCTGGAGCTCCAACAGCAAGCTTCTTCTCTGGGAAGTTCTTATTTAGAATATTGAGAATTGTCTGGCCTGTAAATGTTTGAGAGCCAATAAACAGTCTTGTTCCGTATGAAGCTTCCTTTTCTAGTGCCAGCTTGTGGATTTTTGCCACATCTCTCACGTCAACAAAGATGCCGCTTGGCTTTTCCAGGAAGTCAGTGGTTTGCGGAGTATTGATCACTTTTGTAATTAGCTCATTGGAGGTATTCAGTTTTTTGGCAGCCATCCAATCAAAGAGCTGAGGTCCAAATACGTACGGTGGACAAATCGTGGATAGTTTGAAGTTGGGCTTCTCCTGCTCTACAAACTCCCAAGCAGCCTTTTCGGCATACTTTTTGGATGCACAGTAAGCGAGAACTTCATTGTTGACCTGCTCCCATTCAAGTGGACTCCAATGCTCGTTAGTATAGGTGACGTAATCCTTGTTGAAGCCGTATATTGCGGCAAACGAAGACGTGATAACCACGTTGGTCACCTGAGGAGCACGTGTTTTGATGGATTTAAGAATACTGAGAGTTCCTGCCAATGCTGGGTCCAAGTATGCCTCTTTAAGAGGTTTATCCAGTCCGAGGGTTGCAGGGGAAGCAGTGTGAAGGACGTACTTGACATCGTGATGGTTCTGCAGCACTCCGTCAAAGGCACCCTCAGCTGTAATATCTTCCACCACTTCAATACTCAGCTTCGCAGCTGGGTACTTCTTTAGGAAATCTCTGACCAGAGGCTCGGCCTTTGTGGCAGATCTGACTGTACCAATGACTGGGTAGCCTGCTTCAAGCAGATTGTCCACTATATGTGTTGCAATGAATCCGTTTGCTCCAGAAACAAGGACTGACATTATACTGTGACTGAGCAAGGGGTTTGACTATAGCTCGGCAAGTAAGAAGTGAGCTATTTATATGAGGTCCAACGACAGAGAGCTTTTTTTCTCGGTAAAAAAATCTCCGATCTCCGATCAAACAATAATCTCGAGCAAAAGCAGTTCCGTCTTGGGATTGGGTCCCTCGGAAGACGGGCAAAGAAGTAGCCGAGATCAATGCACCATCAAGAAGGGAAGCGGTCGTTGCCTTTTTGGGGGTTGAGTTCTTCTTGTCCGCCTGTGGTAATCGATTTTGCTTACTCCGCCGTCGTCCTTCATATGATCGTAGTCGAAAATGAATTTTTCATCAGTTTTTAATTTGAAGTTTGGATGTCACAAGGTATCTGCAGGTACAGCCTTCTAGAAAAAATCAGCTACAAGGTGATTTTACTCGGCGTATCAATCGCAAGCGAAAGGAGGTAGCAGGGTATCTTTTTTCTTAAGCGCAGCCAATCAATGAGCTAGGAAGCGTAGAGCGTTTATACAAGAGACTGTGAACTATATAGCTTACCGATAGCGACACATCAGAAATTACTTGTTTGCTCCATAAGGTGGTGTGACGTAGCTTACGCGAGCTACTAAATGCACCAGGAAAGATTATGTGCTGGATGGAGCTCCGACAGGGAGAGAAGACCCCCGAAAAGGCGGTCCTCGCAGAGTTCGCGCAAAAATATGTTCACAACGCTCGGGTCTGCCCATTTGGCGCCAGTCATGACGTCTATATTTGATTTCACGTCGAGCCCAGCATGAAGCATGATTTTTGAGGCCTCGAATAGTGCAAATGCCAACGTGGTAGTTGTGCGTGAGTTTGCAAGGATATGACTGTTATCGCGTGCAATGGCGGAAATGGCGAGCGCAAGATCAAGCGATCTGGCCGGCCCCTCAAGTCTGTTCAATTCGCGTTGATTGAGCAAAAGCAGGAGATGCATGTTGATGAAGAGAGATCTATGATTTGCCGGTAGCGCCGCAACGTTTGCTGCAGAATACCGGAGGTTATCCGGAAGTAAATCCAAAGTCAAATGAAGATCGTGAGCGACGTCTTCAAGAGATCCAGTCCCGCTCTCAACGAGTTTTACGGCGTTCAAAGTGTTGTATTGTAGCTGTGCGAGATGCACAACAAGTGAAAAGAGATTGAAAGGTGCAACATAACGCGGGAGCTGGGTGCGAAACGGTGAGGGCTCTGAAGTGAGACCTGCTGACGGCGGACGGCTGGACAATAGACCGACGTTGCAGGACACAAATTCCGGTACTCCTGCTGCGTATATCTTGTCCAGAACGAAAATATTCCAAACCATGCGGCGACGACGCTCTTTCTCAAAAGGGTCCTTCACCCAGTTGAGCTCGTGATTCAGTATGAGCCCATAGGCCATACGCGAAAGTACAGGAATAAGGAGAAAGTGCTTGATTGAGCTGCGCGCGCATATCAGTGTTATGAGGAGCGCTTGAAGATGATCGAGCGAGGGCACCGAAAGTAGAGAGTCCGAAAGCAGTCTCTCGTACCAGTAGTTGGAAAAGCTTACCAGACGGTACTCGGGAACAACGAGATCAAGCGACAGTCCTGCCACAGCCTTGGCAAGCGGCATGGAGACCTGGCCCTCGCGCAATTTGCATATAAATCGCCTATCAAGGAAGTTGCCAGCAAAGAACGGCGGATCTCTATGCATTGTAGATTCGCAGAGCATCTCAATTTCCGATGTTGGAGCATCATAAAGAGCATCAAGGACTTCAATTGACTGAACTGTCACGGCGGATGGATATTCGCATTTTTTGCCTAATTGTCTGCATCTATCACATGTAGGCTTTGTTCGCGAGCAGCGACGTCGTCCACGCTTGCACTGTACACAAGCTAGAGAATCAGTAGGCTGCGGTTTGTAGTAACACGGAACATCTGACTTGAGACAACGCAGGCACTGCGGCTTGGTTGCATCGCACTGGATCTTGCGGGAACGGCAAGCAAGACACGACATCCAAAAGAAAAAAAAATTATTTAGTTCGCAATTTTAGCGCGCTGTCAGATTACGAAAGAGGCTAAAATGAAGATTGCTGGTGGCTGATGAAAATGTCGGTTAGGTTTTTGATCGAGAAAATGTATTTGGAGAAGGTATAAGTGCTACCTCTGTGTTTCTAACCAGCGTATTAGCGCTCCCGCATTACCGCGCAGGCGGCAAAGTGGCAAATAGTCTCGTGGAAATATCTTCTAGAAAAAAGTTGCCGAAAGTGTTGCCTCAGCGAGTACGGGACGTATAATTTCCATTTCGAAAATACAAACAGAGACCGAAGACAAGAGAGCAGTGCGCGGCTAGTGTGCAAGACGGTGAACGGACACGCAGAAAGTCGCAACTACGTATAGCTTTGCGTGCGGTAAGGAGGATTTGGCCTGCAGCACAATACACAAATGCAGGTCAAAAACAGGCGAAAAGTACAGCCAAGCAGGAACGCCGCCAGCGCAAACGAAAACGGTGAACGACTCAATATTGCAGACTGCAGCACGAGAAGCCTACGAGCAGCTCATAGGGGCACCGTTCCGAGTGGCAGGGAAGGGGCGACGGCGCCAGCGCCAGAGCGTGTGTGGCACAAAAAACAGAAAGCAGGGTGCACAACATAAAGCGCGACGTAACACGACAGGTCTGTTGTGGTGGGCGCAGAGATATCCAGATTCGGCCGTTGCTGGCGAGGAACTGCTACGTTGCGCTGTGCCACGACAAGATCGCGCTATCGCTGTATTCCGGGAGATGGCAAGCGTGCGGCGCAGAACTGCAGAAATGCAACTAAAAAATAGATCAGATGCCATTGCGCGACGGTGCAGAGCTGTTATTCAAAGACTGGGCCACCCGAACGGCAGCATTGTCACGCATGGCCGGTCCGCAGACCTGGGACAGCAACATGGACACTCTGTAGACGACCTGCAGGAGTTTTTTGAGAAGCTGGACGTGCACATCTCTTCGGAGACAGGCTTCGCCAACAACCTGTGCCGTATGGTGCCAGTGCTGGTTCTGCCGCAACGCAGGCCCGAGGCGTGCAAACGCAGCTTGGACCATCCACAACATCGACGTCGATGAGGTAAGCAATGACTTGCGGGAGTTTTCGAGCAATGGCCAGCGTTGAACTTTTTTTGGTCCTAATTTTCACGCACCACCAGGGTCGAGAAAAATGGTATAAGAGGACCGATTTTTCTTCATCGGCACCAATGCGGTACAGTCCAGCAAACATCACAGTCGACAGCGACGAGGTCACCGACGCCTGGAAGGTGTGCGTGATGAACGGAGTGTATTTTGGAGGCAACGAGTACAGCGGGTCTCTGGGCGTGCGAGTGTCCTCTGTGTTTGTGATTCTCTTTGTCTCGACGTGCTTCACGATGTTCCCCCTCGTGGCCCGCCGCATAAAGTCGCTCAGGATCCCCGAGCTGGCATACCTGCTGGCGCGGCACTTTGGGTCCGGCGTCATCCTTGCTACCGCGTATGTCCACCTTATGGACCCTGCGTACGAGGAGATCGGCCCCAGCTCGTGTGTGGGCATGTCCGGGCACTGGGCCGACTACTCGTGGCCCCCGGCGCTGATGCTCATCAGCGTCGCGACGATCTTCACGCTGGACGTCTACTCAGAGGTGTACGTGGAGCAGAAGTACGGCCCGATGCGGCAAGTGAGCGTCGTGGATGTTATCGCGGGTAACCGCGGCGACGACGACCTTGAGCAGGAACTCACGAGACAGAGGTCCGTTAGCAAGGACGACTTTACGGTCTCCGACGAGAGCATGGTCGAGGTGTCGTTCCGGACGCAGATCGCGGCTTTCCTGATCCTGGAGTTTGGCGTCGTGTTCCACTCGGTCATGATTGGCCTGAACCTGGGCGCCTGCGGCTACAACGACTTCCGGGTGCTGTACCCGGCGATGGTGTTCCACCAGTCGTTTGAGGGGCTCGGCATTGGGGCCCGGCTGTCGGCGATCCCGTTCGCGGCAGACAAGAAGAGCTGGCCGTGGCTGCTGTGCCTGTTGTACGGCCTCACGACCCCGATCTGTGTGGCCATCGGCATCGGCGTGCGTACCACATACAACCCGAACTCGTTTGCCGGGAACATCGTGCAGGGCGTCCTGAACTCTATTTCGGCTGGCATTCTGATGTACACGGCGCTGGTGGAACTGATAGCCCGGGACTTTCTTTTCGGTCCCGAACGGCCAAAGACGCTGGGCAGAGCAACTCTGCTCTTGGCGTTCTTGTTCAGCGGGGCAGGAATCATGGCGCTGCTGGGAAAGTGGGCGTAGCGAGGAGTCGCGTGTAGGCCGAAAGATAGGCCAAAAGACAAGACTAAGGTGGTGGAGACGTTTGTGGTGGGGTTAGAACGAAGACACTGGGGGGCTCTGGGTGATGTGGAGGGGGCATATTGGGGATAGTGTAGAAAAAGAGTATTGAACGAGAGATGAGGTGGTCCATGGGAGGAGCAGTCGTAGAGTGGATGGGTAGTTCGTGGTTTGTGACGTTTGAGCGGAATGGCGTGTGATTGTAAGTGAAGAGCCCAGAGCGGGGAGAAGCGATGTAGGAGGTGAGAAAATGTAGAGCGCTGCGGTGGCAGAGGAGGTGATCGTTGGGTGGGGGGAGTTGCACCAGTTTATTTCGAAAATGGGGTCGCTAGATTGTTATCCAAAGGATGCGCACTGAGAGCGCAAACTAGCCACAGAATCGTGCAATGCCGTGAGTATTCAGCATGAGCTGCTGGCTCTACTTTGTCTGTGCTTTGGCTGGAACAAAACCAAAAAAGAACTCTGAAGGTGGCAGATTCGCAGAAGGTGGCAGATTCGCAGAAGGTGATGTCGCCGACAACTTGTAAACCGCAATCATGTAACTTCTGTCGCAAACAATAACCATTTTCGCAGCGCTTGGTATTCTTGGCGATTAGAGCTACATCGTCCCATCTAGTTAGTAGAGCAGTCAAGAGTCCATTTCATTGGCCGCGAGTAGCCAACCATCTGGCTGAAGTTATCGGAGCGCATTTGACACGTGATCAAATCTCCCTCTTTTCATGCACAGGTTTCATGTGGGGTAGATGGATTGAGGAAATCTGCGGGGCCGGAGTCCGGAACATTGATCTTGCGAGGCATATGTGTGAAAGCCCCTCGTTGTACGGCGATGCACAATAGCGTGTACGTTCGTTCAGGGCTATCTAACACAATAGTTCCCGATTATGATGACCACGACATGCGTCTTTCTTTGGATAGGAGCAAACCAATGCCATTGATTTACCAAGACCTACATACCACGGAGACTTGTCTGAGTTCTATGTTTGGTCCGTCGGTCGTAAACGTCTCGTTATGATATAGCTGTCTGAAAAAGTCTACTATCCAACCGTAGTGACTGCTGGCTGAAAATGTTTTATGCCGAAACTGGTGCCTGATGACTTAAATTCTGTCAAGAATTACTCCACAGCTGTTATTTGGACCCCACTTTTGCCCATGACAAAACGTGTGCTCCACAATGGAGGACGGGATATTGTTTCACCGCAGCAAGGGAGTTTATGACTTTTGCCAACATCTAGTCATCTGAAGCGTGTTTGAAGTTTGTCACCTCCGCGAGGCTGCTTAAGCGGTTATATAAGAGGATCAAGTCGCCTCAAGTTTGTTTGCTAGATTGGCCCCAATCAAGATTATCACAACAGTAATTTAAGCGTGGTCTGGGATATAAACCACAATGATTTTGCAGAAACAGAACATACGCTTCAGAGGAAAGACGTTGCGCTTCCTCGTGACGTTTTGCTCCTGTACAGGTTTTTTGCTCCTTGGGTATGATCAGGGTCTGATGTCGACAATTGTTGGAGCAGATAACAGGTTTGGTAAGGACTTCAACCATCCTGATTCCGATGTCCAGGGCCTGCTCTCCTCAGTTTACGATCTCGGATGTTGTCTGGGATCGGTGATGTGCTTCTTTGTCGGTGAAAGAGCTGGCCGGAGATGGATGATGCTCACAGGAGGCTCCACAATGATTGTGGGGACTATAATCCTTGCTTCGTCCTACACCAGGGGCCAGTTTTATGTTGGAAGAATCGTCACAGGCATCGGAAACGGCTTTAACTCGTCCACTATTCCTGTGTACCAAGCTGAGTGTGCTCTAGCTGGCAATAGAGGAAAAATGCTAACGTACCAGGCCGTCGTTACTATTGCTGGAGTTATCATCGCCTACTGGGTTGGCTATGGAACATCATTCACGGACGGCCCTGTGCAGTGGAGATTTCCTTGCTCGCTCCAAGGCTTGTTTGCACTGGCCTTGGTGATCGAACTCCTCACAGGAATTCTACCAGAGACGCCTAGATGGCTAGTGACTAAGAAAAGATACAGCGAGGCACAAGAGGTTCTTGCTGCCATTTTTGATGAAGATCTTGACTCCGACATTGTGCTTCAGGAAGTGCAAGACATCAAAACAACAGTTGACAATGAAGCGGCCGGTGGAGAGTTCAGGTTTGGAGAGCTATTTGAAATCCACAATGGAAACCTCAGAAGACTTATATTAAGCTGTGGAATCATGATCATGCAACAGTTCACGGGATCAAATATGATAAACTACTACGCGCCGATTGTTTATCAGAACACGATGCACCTGTCCAGAAATACCTCCTTGGTTCTAGGTGGATGCTGCGAAATTGTGTACCTGGTGGGAGCTTTCGTTCCTGTGTGGACCATCGACAAGTACGGAAGGCGTACTATGCTGTTCATTTCTTCAGCAGGACTGACAGTGTGTTTCATTGCGGTCTCTGGTCTTCTGTCTCAGGAAAGATATGCTACCTCGGTCGCTGCCAGCTGCTTTGTTTTCCTCTACCAACTGTTTATGGGAGTCGGATGGCTCAATGTCTGGTTCTTCCCTGCAGAGCTGAACGGTACCCGTCTTCGGTCCAGGGTGCAAGCTATCGCATCTTTTATCAACTGGCTATCGGTGTTTGCCGTTGTGCAGATCACGCCAAAAGCTATCAACAATATTGGTTGGAGAACGTTTATTATCTTTGCCATTCTTAACTTCACGTGGATTCCTATCGTGTACTGTTTCTACCCCGAAACCAAGGGTCTCGAGTTGGAGGACATCGATCACTTGTTCGACCGTGGTGGATTCACGGGTGGGGTTTTCACGACAAGGGGACATCCAATACGGCCTGGAGAAAGGAGGAAAGACATTGAATCAAAGGCCTTTGTTGTTGATGAGAAAGATCATGTTAGCTTTGTTGAGTAGGCTCAACCAAGATCAGCTATTTATCCACTGTGTAATATTTTGGAGTTCTTTTACTTGCGCTTGTTTTATCGTAGCTATACTTAGTCCAGGTTGATTTTTCCACCGCGCAGTGATCTATCAAGTCATTAGCAGAGATTGATTTGGCATAAGACTGGCATGACCAAATGCCCTACTATCTGAAGCGAGGGAAGACCCTGACTGGCGGTTCTCCCTCAGCTGACATGTATATTGTAGGCTTCCACGGCATTGAGACTAAACACTCTCTGTTTCAGGTCATCAGATGCCTCAAGACTGTTCAAAATGTCCATGGTTAGGTCTCTCCATAATGGAAATGCTCTCTCTCCACCATTGAGCTTGCATACTGGCCAGTCACTTCCCCAAATAACTCTAGAAGGTCCAAATGTCTGCAGCGCGTATTCAAAGTAGGGAGTGGCGCTCTGCACAATTTCTTCGTAGCTCAGATTCTCAGCGTGTTTGTCAAGTTCCGAAAGCAAACCACTGAGTTTCAAATAGACTGCATTGTTATTTTTCAGAGCTATCTCGTGGATGTTCTTCATCGAGCGCTTCCACGCGTTGAAGTTGTCTGAAAACCCGTCAACTGCAAGATTGGGCTTTCCAAAATGATCTATGACAAATGCGGCATCTTTTACGCTCTCAAACAAAACACCCACCTCTCTATACTGGCCATCTCCACGACGATGAAAATCAATGCCCAGCTCGAAGACGAAGTTCTTGCTAGCCAGCCACTTAATGGACTCGATGAACTTCCTTGAAACCATGATGCCATCCGGCTTGTCTTGCAAGAGAAATCGAAAACCCTTGACTAGAGAGATCTGTTGTGGATTGATATCTTCAAACAGTTTATTGAGGTAGAGTTCCAGCGTCTGAGGTCCTAAAGGCACCGGTGCCCAAGGTATTATGGCTATAATCAAGCCCTCTTCTTTTATGGACTGTTCGACGACAAATTTCAATTCTCTTACAGCAGGAGTAAAGCCTTCAAGGCCACATGAAAGATCTGTCTTGACGTCCGATTCAATATAGATAACACCCTTGAAATTGAATGGGCTAGATCCTT
The DNA here is from genome assembly GCF_019207285.1 of Ogataea haglerorum. Taxonomy (NCBI): domain Eukaryota; kingdom Fungi; phylum Ascomycota; class Pichiomycetes; order Pichiales; family Pichiaceae; genus Ogataea; species Ogataea haglerorum. Next base: position 874,685 of record NW_025065151.1, read on the forward strand.
GATTCCAGTTCTGTGCCCTATACTTGGTTGCTGTGTGCTCGCAACTAATATGAAGTGATTTATCCATCCACCTCAGTGAGCTTAGGCTCTCTTCATCGTAAAGATGCACATGTGCGTCTATCAGGTCGATCTTCCCCATACTGTCAGAACAGGATGAGGCCAGGTTTAAATTTCGGCGAATTGAATGCAATGATAAAACCGATCAAGACAGACTGAACAGTTCTTGTATTCCCATCGCATCTATTATTTCCATTCTATTACTAAGAAATCAAAGTCACGGATTTTTATTCGGACATGAAAAAATACAACCCCGGTCCCTTCTCCTCTTTGGTCAAGACGCAGATGTCGGAACTTTTAGGGTGACCATAACATTTTTCCGAGCGAGTTGGAAATTTAGATCAATACATATAATTGGGATATTTTTCGAGGATCTCTGTTCACACTAAGAGAACAGGCTGATTGGTGCTAAGTATCAAATGATTCTCCAAGGTAAAGTTGTTGCGATAACAGGAGCTGCCACAGGAATTGGTAGAGCAATTGCTGTGGGGATGTCCCAGCAAGGAGCCAAAGTCGCGATTAATTACCTTAACGGCCAAGAGAGCGAAATCCAAAGTCTGAAGGAAGAGATTCCAGACCTGCTAGCAGTTGAGGGCGATATAAGACATCCCGAAACATCACTGAATCTTATTGAACAGACGGTGAACAAATTCGGCGAGCTCAACGTTTTTGTGTCCAATGCTGGGGTGTGCAAGTTTATGGAGTTCACAGAAATTGACTACGATCTGTATAAAAACACTGTGAGCATCAACCTCGATGGTGCCTTTTTTGCGACACAAGCTGCCGCGGCCCAGATGATCAAACAAGGAAAGGGTGGATCTATTATTGGAATCTCTTCCATCAGCGCGCTGGTGGGCGGTGGACTGCAGGCACATTATACTCCTACGAAAGCCGCTATCTTGTCGCTCATGCAGTCAACTGCATGCGCTCTTGGTAAACATAAGATAAGGTGTAACGCCCTACTCCCTGGAACGATCAGAACTCAATTGAACGAGGAGGACTTGCAAGATCCGCAAAAGAAGGCCTATATGGAGGGAAGAATCCCATTGGGTAGACTTGGTGTTCCATCAGATATGGCAGGACCAGCAATATTTCTTGCCAGCGACCTGTCCGAATATGTCACTGGCGCCCAGCTACTGGTTGATGGTGGTTTGTTTGTAAATCTACAATAAAGAGTCATAGCCATTCCAAGTCGCTTGACAAGGCAGCTGTACTAATAATAGTGAAACATGGCCGGCCGTGTAATGGGATTGATATACTTTTACAAAGCACTTTCAGCGTCCACAATTTCCGAGATATTCTGTTTGAACTGTGCCCAGTAGCTGTGATCAACGTCCTGATTGAGAGGCATTCTTCCGAGATAGGTTTCTCCAAACCCTTTGAGACTGATCATTTTCTTAATACCCACGACACCAAATCTAACCACCAGCTCTTCTGCTCTCGTAGCAATAAACTGAAGTTTTGCGGCTTCCTCATACTGCTTAGCTTGAAACAGCTCGTAAATTTTGACGTATAGCTTTGGGAATGCTCCCGACAGTGCATCAACTGTGCCCTTTCCTCCCACCGTGAGAACTGGAAGAAGTATTTGCCCCAGTCCGGTGAAAGTGTAGAAATTGTTCTCCTTCGTAAGCGGTGACATTGCAATCATTGTGTGGTGTGCGACGTCTCCGTGCGATATCTTGGTTCCAACAATGTTCGGATGTCTCGACAGCTTGACTATAGTTTCCGGTTCCACCACAATATTGTTGGTCACTCCAGGATAAACGTATATCATGATTGGCAGACTAGATTGATTTGCAACCTGTGTGTAAAATTCTTCAATTGCGGCCTGCTTGATTCCTGGTCCGTAATAGCTGGAGCTCAAGACAAGCGCATAAGATGCTCCGGCTTCTTTAACCGCGTCAATTTCGTGGAGCACTTCTTCCAAGCAGTTTTGAGCCACTCCTGCAAGAATTGGAAATCCAGGCAGATTTTTGTGGATGGCCTCGATGATTGAGACTCTCTCTGTTCTTGTTAAATGAGCTGCTTCTCCAGTACTTCCCATTAGAACCAAGCCTTTGATACCATTGTCTCTTAAATACTTGGCGTGGGCAATCTGGGTCTCATAATCTATTGTAACAAGGTCCTTTTTGAAAAACGTGGGAACTGGAGTGTAAATTCCAGGTTGTGGTGGTTCTGGTGCTCCTGTGATAGTATTGGTCATTTTCAGGGAAGGTTTCAAAAGCTAGAGAGTACGAAAAAGCTTTCCATGATCGTATTGTCCGAACTCCATATATATGAGCCACTCGCAGGGGGAGGTTCGGTTGGTGCAAGGTGTCGCTAATTAAATTTCCGGAAGCTTATGCATGGAGAAGTCTCCTGCGTACGCACGAATTTGTGGGGTAAACAAAATTTCCGGGGAAACTGATCTTTTGGTTCTGGGAAAAAGATCAGGTTTCGAGGCACATCAACGAAATATGAACATCCAGGAGGTCGTACTTGATGACAATGAAAATAACCGTAAACGGTTGTCCAAATCATGCGATGTCTGCCGGGCAAAGAAGCTGAAATGCGATTCGCAAAAAGAATGTTCACATTGTCGAAGTCACGGATTTGAGTGTGTATATTCTTTCGTCAAAAAACCGGGTCTTAAACCCGGTTATGGAAAAGAGCTACTAAAGAGGCTATCTTCCTTGGAGGAAGAAAGCCAGACGTTCCGTAAGAAGTTCAAACTTATTGAAGCGGCACTTGGAAGCTTGCAGGCTGGCAAATCTACAAACCCCGTGGGACAGAATTTGGTGAATTTGATGAGCTCAGAGGCTCTTCAAGCTAGTGTAACATCTGTGGACGCTGGCTTGACTCAACCTCAAACATCCATGACGTCAGAGATGGAGCGTAAACGCGAAAACATGGAAAACATCAGACTTCTCAACAGCGGGTTACCAAGACCTGGAACGCTTAAACAACTCGTCGATATATTCTTTGCCAAAGTATTTCCGAGCTTTCCTGTTATTCATCCACTGGAAACAAGAAAAACTATACAGCAGTATATTTGTGCGATCGAAGCTGCGAATGCCGCTCAGGAGTTGTCGGTTCACAAACCACCCTTGATCATTTATGGGATTCTTCTAAATTCAGTGCAATACATACAAGAAAGCAAGAATATTTTCATGTCCAAGGATGAAGTTGAACAATTGATTCTCACATGTAAGCAGAAAATCATTCTTGAGTGTTACTCTGTCTCCTCGGTTGCTCAACTTCAAACAATAGCGTTAATGGCTTACTACTCGTTTGGAAATTCTGTTGTTCCGGAATCGTCGTCAGTTATCAGCATGTCTGCCACTGGAATGATCCACTTAAATATTTCGGTTACCAACGATATAACTTCTCAATCCACATCTCCGGAAACTCCAAAGGAGTCTTTACCATACGTTATTCGACCGAAAAGAGCAAAAGTTCTGAAAGAGCCTGTCACGGTCAGTGAGAAAGAGGGTAGGATTCGGTTAGGATGGGGTATTGTTGCTCTTGATATTCTGAATTCATTCTCTTCAGGCACACCCTTGTGCGTGCCCGACTCCGAAGGAAATCTTTCTAGGCCTTTGGGAACCAAGTTGTGGAGTCAAATTGACGACCCAAACTATAAGCCATCTCTTTTCGCCAGAAATGGTTCAGAAATAGAAACCTTTGATGCCTTCAGCTACTTCACTGATGTAATACAGATGATGAGAAGGATGTATGGGTTTATCTCTCACCCGCGGAATATAGCTGACAAGCAAAATGTTTGCGAGTGGTTTGTGCACTTTCATATGTTGGAAAACGAAATTAAGGAGTGGAAGAGCAATCTGCCGTCTAAGTACGCTTCTCTGTTGGACTCAAGCACTTTGGGCACCGAACAACATACCTTTGAAGAGATCGCAGGTCTGGCTCTTTTGCACTCTTCATATCACATAGCACTGATCAAGATGCACAGCGCCTATGGATACCCGCATATTGAATCTCCAGCCTTCAAGCATTCAGAAGGCTCGCGGCGAATATGTCTCGAATCAGTGGAAAGGGTAGCATTACTGGCTCAAAATATTATGGAGCAAGAAAAGAAGAAGGGTGAAAAAATGCTTGAGAACTTGGGACCACATTATTCTTTTTGTTTATGGGTTTGTGCCAGAGTTCTGATAGCAGACAGCATATTTAACCAGGCTGCAAAAAGCCAGTCAGATCGGGAAAATCTCAACATGAAACTGAAGCTGTTTTGCGGAATATTGTTCGCAATTGGGAAGCATTGGCAGGGAGCTCAAAAATATTATAGGATTTTGAGGCAGCTACAAAGCTTCGGTTTTGATACTCTCCCTGCTTCTGCAAACGCAGATTATCCAGAAGGAAACGAGGATGAAATACCTCCGTCCCAGGCCATTGCTGACATGAGGATCAATGCACATCTACTTTCTCTCATTTTGAACAAAAACTTAGCAAAAGATACTCAAAGCCGGAAACATCACGATAACCAAAATGCTGTTATGGATAAAAATGGTCTGTTAGCTTCGACGAAGTCAAGATCAAATAGAACCCAAGAGGAGAGTATGCTTCTCGACGCTTTCCAATTTGACACCAGCTCCTTTGGATTTGAAGATCTACTTGGGTATTTGACTCAAAACAACATGGCACAAGAACCTCTTTAAAACTCTATACGGCATAAGCAACTCACGTTATATCTTTCAACCAGCGGATGCTGGGGTTACGAACATAAATTATTCACTCGGCTATTTACATATGGTATAATTGTACTAGAAATAAATTCCCCGCCCTGCATATCCTTCGACTTTTATCATTAGCTTATTAACCCGAACATACAAAAAAATAGTTCCAAAATTGGATAGTGGGGCAGGTTTCCCCACATTTTTGTTTTCGGGATATTCTTTAAATGATTTTTCCGGGTCTAAGCATTTTTGAAACCCAGAAATGGCTCGTAACTGATGACCATGAAACAATCAATTTCACATTTCTGTAAACAACTCAATAATTATATAACAGCTCGAACTTCCCAAATCATAGTTTCATTGCAAAAACTAAAATGACGGCCAGTGAATTTCCTCGTATCAAGAAAATAACTACCTATCTTACCGAAGGAAAGGGTATAGGTGGAGACTACCATAATGTTGAAAAAGGACATTGGCTGGTGGACAACTATATTTCCAATCCAATGTCGAAGTTCCCTGAATATAAAGCGTCTCGTACCAGCTGGGGAATCAACGTTCTAGGCTCGTTTTGCGTGGAAATCGAATCCACGGACGGCTCCAAAGGATTTGCAACTGGATTTGGAGGACCAATTGCGTGTTGGTTGGTCCACAATCATTTTGAGAGATTCATTATTGGAGAAGATCCAAGAAACTACAACTTGATCTGGGATAAATTGTTTAGAGCCTCCATGTTTTACGGAAGAAAGGGTATCACTTTGGCTGTCATTTCAGTTGTTGACCTGGCTATTTGGGATCTTCTGGGTAAGATCAGAAACGAGCCGGTCTACAAGATGATTGGTGGTGCAACGCGCGACAGAATTGATTTCTACTGTACTGGATGCAACCCAAAAGCGGCAAAGGAGATGGGATTCTGGGGAGGAAAGGTCGCACTACCATTCGGACCTGATGATGGATTCCCAGGACTCAGAAAGAATGTGGAGTTCCTAAGAAATCATCGTAAAGCAGTGGGACCGGATTTCCCGCTTATGGTTGATTGTTACATGTCGCTGAATGTTCCATATGTGATAGATCTTGTCAAAGCTACTCAAGACTTGGATATCAACTGGTGGGAGGAGACTCTTCATCCTGATGACTTTGATGGATATGCTTTGCTCAAGCGTGCCTTCCCAACAATGAAATTCACAACCGGAGAGCACGAGTATTCCAAGTACGGATTCAGAAAATTGATTGAGGGAAGAAATGTGGATATTTTGCAGCCAGATGTTATGTGGGTTGGAGGAATGACCGAGCTTTTGAAGATTGCTGCACAAGCTGCTGCTTACGACATTCCAGTTGTGCCACACGCCTCCGGTTCCTACTCATATCATTTTGTTGCTTCCCAATCGAACACACCTTTCCAGGAGTACTTAGCCAACTCTCCAGACTCCTCTTCTGTGCTACCGGTCTTTGGATCCTTATTCACAGATGAAACTGTTCCAACCAAAGGATTCTTGAACATTTCACAGCTTGACAAACCTGGATTCGGCCTCACTGTGAATCCTAAAGTGAAGCTTATTGATGCTCGTTACATCCTTTCGCCATCTCCTGAACGTCCATTGAAGATTGAATCTGTGGATGAAAATAAGGCCTAATTGTATTAGGTCATCAACCAGACCATATCCTCCTGAGTCATTGTATATTGATAAACTTCAAGAGTTTCTGGCTTTTCAAGACGTGAGATTAATGAGGTGTCTACTATGTAACGAAAATAAAAAGTCACTTTTTTTAATTTGGAAGAACGAAAGTAAAAGTAAAAGGTGGCGTATTTTGATCGGTAACGAACTTGCTCGATTCGGTTAATCTTGGGTAATCATTGGTTTTCCAGTCCAGTAGAATGCCAAGGCTTGCGGGTAGCTGCTATTGAGGTTGCAGGCAGCCGGATAGGGTAAGTCTGATATGAATGTCATTTTTCTGATTCTGAACTTTGTTTTAGCAATACTGCAGTAGCGTTCGCATAACCATCCAACACATTAGACATGATCTATCAAGTTCCACTACATTAATAGTATGATAGGTCATTGTCGGATCCGAAGCCAATGAAAGACTCCGCAGAAAAAGCATCACAAAACTTTGAGGCACCAGCGACATCTAATTCTAATCCGCAGTGGCCGGCCACAGTGTAAACCCTTTAGGGATACCTATACGATAGTTATATAGATTTTCCGCGCGTCGATGTCTGCTAGCATATTGTAAACGTCAACTAGAAGATTTATTCTATATATATTGCAGTGCTGACTTGTAGTATTAGCTTTTAGGATATAGGGCAAGCCCTGATGCATCAACATATCAGCTAAAATCAGGTACAGATAAGCCAAAGGTTCAAAGAATTGTGCTAGTAATTCTTTTATGGTAATTCCTCTTCAGTGTTCGACGAGTGCTTATCAAATTTTTTAAGAGCTCTTATCAGTTATTCCACTACATTTATTTGACGAGTGCTTATCAAATTTTTTAAAAGAGGCTCTTTATTGGTTTCTAACCAAATGGAACCATCTAGTTTAGAGGAAAAAAAGCCAAAAGTATGTCGGTCACAGAGAGGTTGCTACTGGTGTCGTGTATCCAAAAAGAAATGTACGGAAAAACGCCCTATATGTGCTCGGTGTGAGCTAGGAGGGAAACAATGTATTTGGCCACAGAGCATCGATGGAAAGACTTTCATTATCAACGGAGAACCTTGCAAGGTCAGGAGACCCGAAGTGAAAGTAAGAAGCAGAGAAGGGTGTTTTCAATGTCGTCAGAGAAAGAAGAAGTGCCCTGGTAATCGACCACAGTGCAGGCGGTGCGCACTTCGGAACGATGATTGCCACTGGCCCGAGTTCCACAACCAATCTCTTGCCAACTACGAGTATCAGCAGAAATCAAAACCGAACTTACCTATTTTGCAAAGAACTGAGGTCTTGGGAGATGTTCGAAGGCTTCCAGAACCACTAAGCCCACGAGTCTTCGTCAAAGAGCTCTTTTTCAACATCTTTTTCAATGTTGCTATTACCTCGCTTATTCCACCTAGCTCAATGTCAGAGATTTCTGAACTGACATACCGTGAGTCCATTGAGAGCTCGATGGTAAAGAAAGTCATAATCTCGTATAGTGCAGCCCTACTAGGTGAAAAACTGACTCGAGATTTGGTGGAGGAAACAAAGCAAGAAGCCATCAACGAGATGTTGCTAGAAAAGGACTCACAGTCTGTCAGGAAACAATTATCCAAGCTCCAGTGCTCAACCATTCTCATGCTGCGCGACTTCCTTGTGGAGACAAACCCATCTGTTTTGCTCCGCAACATAAACTACGTTCTTGAGCAGATACGTTCCTGCAAGAATTTGAACATCAAAAATATCCGGCTGTTTGTCGATAGTTTCACATACCATCACACAGTTGGCATTTTATCATGCACAAGAGAGTGCATCGAATACGTCCCAAACCCCTTTGTTCTCGAAAGTGAACTAAAACAGTTTTTTCCAGAGAGTAACAATATTTCGACAAATCCGCTTCTGGGAAGGGCCTTCAAATGTTTCATCAGCGCTGCAAAAGCCTCATATATTTTGAAGTCGCAAACTATCGAACTGAAAGATATCGTGGACACAATGCTTCAAATTGATGAGCAGCTGCAAGCCGAATTGTATTCCTACACCTCTTATACATCTGATGACTATACGCTTAAAATGGTGGGTATTGCAACACTGTGCGCCAGCAAAATTCTCATAACCAAGAGCTTGCAACCTGATATATCTGCTAGCTCCAAAGATATACATGATATCTTCACTATAGGCTTCAGATCATTTGAAAGGATCCCCGAGTTGCTCGACCACATTGTCTGCGGGGGAATATGGGCTCTTTTTGTTCTTGGGATTTGTGCTCAGCAAACCCGTCATCAGCATCAGGTTAAAGCTCATATTCATTGCTATTACCGCAGATCGCACAAGCCTAATCTCTTGAATGTGCTTAAGCTACTGGAATATGTCTGGGACAATAAACTGGGGCTTGATATACTGGATGATCACCATGCTTTGTCATACATCACTCTTGCCTAGTTATATATCTGAGAAACTAACATTTGTGGGACCATTTGCGGAAATTCTTGCCCCAAATAAAGAAAACAATAAAGAATCCGTTGATTACAACGCAGAAAACTGCCAACATGATGGTAGTTCCTAGCACTCCCACACCTGAAAGCCAGTACTGGAAAACCCAGGCAAAAAGCGCACTAATGAGGTTTCTGACAAACAAAATTGCGGACATAGAGTCTCCGACCTCTTGGGGATAACATTCAATAACATAAGTCAGTGTTAAGGACGTGATGCTTCCCAACCCAACTGAAATGAACACAATTCCTAGTGCACCCACAACCCAGGAGTCCTTGTAGTAAGGGCCCAATCCGTACATGAATATACCAGCAATGTTCAGAGCCAATGGAATAGAGATCATAAGTAGTCGGAATTCGGGCTCAAAGATTCCCTTGTTTGCCTTGGTCATCCAGATTTGAAACTTATCGGACAGAGAAGAGTACACAGCACTGATGGTGCTTCCAATAACCATAGCCAGATTGAGCAGCCCAAGGGTATCTGATCCAAAGTTGTACGGTGGTGCCATGAAAAACTCAGATTCAGTGACCGTGATCAGAGACAGCCAGCAAATCTGTATTCCATACGCAAGTGCAACCCAGAGTACAGCGGGGTGGCGAAGTGTTTTGATTGGATCAATAACATCATTCCATATCGGTCTCTTGCTTGGTGTAGTTTTCCAGAGTGACAGCCTATTTTTGAAAGGTTTAACACCGGTCACGGGATTAACAACAATATTAACCTCCAACTTACGCGTGCTCACAGTTTCGTCGTGTACATTTGAGTGCGCAGCTTCCAGCAACCTTTCCTCAACCTGGGGATCAATTTCTCGTTGGAACACAGATTCCTCAAGGAATGGTAGCTCAACAACAAGCAATGCTCCTGATATGATTGCAATGAGCCATCCACACCACTTAATGGAAAGGTTTTCTGCAACATAACCAGCAATGAAAGGCCCAAATGCAGAGCCCCATCCCAGCGTAAGAGCGTATATTGCAACATATTTTCCATGTTGGTGAAGGAAAAAGATATCTGTTATGGAAACTTCAACCAGCGAGTCGATGGGTCCTGCGGCAATTCCCATCAAGACGGCGTTGCCAATATATCCGCCATAAGAAAACGCCCCAGAGAAAACTATCCCGGAAAGTAAGGAAAGCAAAGTTGCAGACAGATACACTATTCTTCGACCAAATCTTGCTGCAATTGGTTGGCAGAGGAGACAACTGAAAGCCAAAAATAAGGAGGTGGTTCCAAGGCCAGCGTTTAGTTGGTTGAGCGTACGATCGTAAATTTCTGATAGACCTTTGTACAAAGGACCCTGAAAGTTTGAGCTCGCAGCCAACACCAAAGCGAACACAAACAAAATCCAAAAATGTAACTGCTTTCTCCACATGCTCCAGTTCAACGGATCATTCGGATCAGATGATGGCTGTGGTATCAAAACAACCTCGTCACTGCTTTTTAGGCCTAGGGAGCCCGGATCATGGTCAACCAGCACAGTGGTACCAGGCACGTTTATATCTTGTCGAATAGCTAAGTTACTGAAGATCATTATTTAACAAAGAACGAGAAGACCATCGTTATATACTGTCTATTTGAAGGACATAACTGATAAAGTCCTGATATTATAATTCTTTTGAAGGTTATTCTATCATCTTTTGCGCTTCCGCATTGTTTTTTTTGGCTGTTCGAACTATCTGATAACGACGGATTATTTTTTTCCCAAGCGCTTCCGCTTATCAATCATGCAAGGATAAATTGACCAATGATTTAACCTGTGAGTATCGAAAACAGTTGATGGCCTCCCAGGATTTGTAAGATATATAGTTTGAGCCATTTCTGTCACAGTACTCATCAATATGACCGCGGACTGGAAAGAAAAAGCAGCTGCCAAAAGGGCAGAGGTTCATAAAGGCATACCCCAGGAATGGATTCTACCTTCGTCTGTGCTGGACAACTATGACGAGAATCAGAGTGTCTCCGTCCTTGAGATACCTCGCAGATTTCTGTCTGATAGTGAATTAGCTATCACTGAAAATTATTCAGCTTCTGAGCTTCACAATGCAATTGTAAGCGGAAAACTGACAAGTCTGGAGGTCACCACAGCTTTTTGTCATCGTGCTGCTATTGCAACACAGCTGACTAACTGTTGTACTGAAATAATGTTTGAGTACGGAATTGAAAGGGCCAAAATGCTAGACAACTACCTGGAAACGCATGGCAAACCAATCGGCCCTCTTCATGGAGTTCCAGTGTCTTTGAAGGACTCATTCAACATACCTGGCTACGATTCCACTATTGGTTATGTTTCGTTCATTGGAAATGCACCCAAAACTAAAAGTAGCTTTGCAGAATTCCTCGAGGACAACGGAGCAGTCTTTTATGTGAAAACTAACATCCCACAAACGTTGATGACTGCAGACTCCGAGAACAACATCTTCGGTCGTACACTAAATCCTAGTGATCTTTCTCGCACAGCTGGTGGAAGCTCTGGGGGTGAAGGAGCTCTGATCAAACTCCGTGGATCTATTTTGGGCATTGGAACGGATATTGCTGGTTCTATTCGTATTCCCGCATTATGCAATGGTGTTTACGGATACAAGCCATCTTCTAAGGTAATTCCGTTTGAAGGTCAGACTTCTCCAGACGTGCCAGCGTACATTGGCGTTGACCCTTGTGCTGGTCCACTGGCAACTAACTTAGAGGATATCACCATGCTTACTGATATTCTTTCTGACTCTGATCCAACCAGGTACGATCCCAATTCAATGAAGATTGACTGGAAAAGACCAAGTACCGACAAACTGCAAATAGGTCTCTACCTTGGTGGACAAAATGATACACCACCAGCTGACGAAATTTCTTCTCCGATCTTAAAACTCGGACAAAAGCTAGCAGCAATGGGCCATAATGTGATTGATCTGTCTGCCGTTGAATCTAATTTACCGTCACTATTTGACGGTTGGGAGCTGGCCGTAAAGCTATACGGAATTAACCCAGATTCAGAGACCATGCAATATATTTTCAAATCTGGTGAGCCCTGCATTGCCTCTTTGATGGCAAGCTTGCCACCAAAACCTGAAAGTCCTCACAACGATATTCCAGATGAGGTTCCTACCGTCCGTGATGCCATCAAGGCTAAAAAACAGCAAGCCGAAACCAGACAGAGATGGTTTGATATTTTTGGGGCCCACAAATTAGATATACTTCTCACTGCGGGAGCGCCCTATGTTGCTCCGGCCCATGACACATATGGGCCTGCGCCGTATACAGCAATGTGGAACATTGTCGACTTTCCTGCTCTCATTATTCCGTTGGAAAATCCAGTTGGTCATCTGCCAGCTCATGTTCAAGTTGTCGCACCGTGGCTTAAGGATGCCAAACTTTTGGCCTCTGCTACAGTCATTCAAAAAAGCCTTAGTGTTAAGTAGGTTAGGCAGGTCACTTAAAGTAAGAGATAAATCCTTCAATCATTGAAGTTGTAAAGTAACCATGTTAAGTAAGCAATATCTGAGCAAGATAATTTACTCAGACTGAAGCTTTTGAGATACATATTGCGAGTATCTTACACGCTGACCCAGGATATGTTCCGTTGCGGGATGCGGGCAATTTAAGTTAGCCTACGTAGCATTGATGTAGATCCGTTGAAACGGTTTCCAAAAACATCCCAGTTGCTTTAAAAAATCCCACTACATTCATAACTCAAAAGCTTTTTTTTCTAATCACAAAATATGTTGGAGCCGATTGTGATTCTTAGTTCAACGACTCTTACATACAACACGAAAAACCTTTTATCAATTCCTGAATTATCAACATTGTTGATGATGGAGTAAATTTTGACTTCACTTGAACTCTTTTTGGTCTTGCTAACCTATGCATTGCTGAAATGAAAAACTGCTCTGATTCATCACATAGGCTAGAACAACATCTGAACACTAAAAAAGAAATATACTTGATCGAGAGATCTTATGAGCTGGATTACAAACCAGTCCAATAGGATGATTCCTGAATTTCAAACGAACTTGTCAGGAACTGCTTCGAATTGGAAGCATTGCCAACTAGCACTCGATATGTTCCTTTCTCAATTGACCACTTGTTGCGTTCTCCATCAAAGTAGGAGCATGCATACTTCAGTGGAACTTGGATCTCCACATTGGAAGCCCCGTTAGGTTCGAGGAATACTTTATTGAAGCCCTTGAGTTCCTTCAGGGGACGTTCTTCCGTTGTATCGTTTGGTGGACTGATGTATAACTGGACAACCTCGGCGCCGGCCACTCCACCAGTATTTTTCACTTCCACAGAGGCGATAATAATCCCGGCGTCAACTTTGACTGACAAAGAAGAGAAAGCAAAGGTGGTGTATGAAAGACCAAATCCAAAAGCGAACAAAGGATCAACTTCGCATTTTTCGTAGTATCTGTATCCCACAAAGGTGTCTTCACCATAAACAACCTTTCCCTTGTTGGACTTGAAGGTAAGGTATGCAGGATTATCTTGGCATCGTTTTGGGAAAGTTAAACTCAATTTACCAGACGGGTTGACATCACCAAAGATAACATCAGCAATTGCATTTCCACTCTCACTTCCATTGAACCACCCCTGAACTATGGCCGGAGTCTCATCGACCCATGGCATTGTGACTGGGGTACCGGAAAGATTGACCACCACCACATTCTTGTTGACTTTAAGCACTTCTTGGATGAGCTCATCTTGGCTACCAGGAAGGTCCATAACTGGTCTATCGTATCCCTCACTCTCCCAGTCTGATGATGTTCCAACACAAAGAACAACTTTTTCAGCTTGTGATGCAACTTCGACAGCCTTTTTGATTCTATCCTTATCTGACTCAACCTTCATGGCTGAAACATAAAGCGCTCCTCCTCCGTTAGATGCAACCAGATCAGTAGTCTCCAGAGTAAACGTTGGACCCGAACCAAATTCAATCTTGTACTTGAAAGAGTCTCCCTTGTTCATATAAAGTTCCTTGGTCTTGGGAGCAGTACATGCGCCCAGGGATGCAGATCCAAGGACTTGATTATTCTTGTCATCAATCTCTAGTTTACCGTCAATGAAAAATTGCGTAGTTCCAAGACAGCTCACGCTAATCACGTAGGTACCGGTCTCCTCGGCAGTAAATTCGCCCTCGATATCCATATAGAATAAGTTGGTATCCAGCTTGTCGTTTTTGTAATCGAACAAGATCAGTTTCGTAGAATTCAATGCAAACTCATCAACAATGACACGGTCAGGAGACTCAGCAGGAAGGTTGTAAACCTTGCAATAAACACCTTTTGAACCGTTGAAAGTGGACAAGGTGCCCAGGTCAAGCAGGTTTTTCTCAATTGAGCAACCTTCAGCATAGAGTGGGAGCTCTCCGAGTTTACCAGAAATACCATCGAAAACGCTTGTAGCATAGTAAGGATTCATCGAAGCAGAGCCACCACCAAAGATTCTAGCCGCTTTAGCGTTTGGGCCAATCACAGCGATCTTGTCTGTCTTCTTCAAAGGCAAAAGTGAATCCTCATTTTTCAGCAACACAATAGCTTCTGAGGCGAGCCTTCTGAGCAAAGCAGACGTCTCCGGAACATTATTCTTGGAATCTTCCGGAGCATTTGTTGGAATGCCGCTTTCCATAGAATACTTGACCAGGTTCAGAATGTTTCTGACTCTTTCGTCGACCACGTCTACGCTAATCTCTCGGGCATTGACAGCATGTAAAAGGGCATCCACTTTTCTCATAATTGGAACTCCGGGACACTCCAGGTCCAAACCCGCATCAATAGAAGGTTTGATTGAGTAGACACCGAACCAGTCGGACATAACCAGACCATTCCAGCCCCATTCCTCTCGCAGCACATCAGTGAGCAGCCTTTTGGATTGTGAAACGTGCTCACCATTCACCTTGTTGTAGGAGCTCATCACGCATTTTGGCTGAGAATACTTGATGGCTAACTGAAACGGCATCAGATAAATCTCCCTAAGAGCTCTTTCTGAAACAATCGAGTCAACAGAATTTCTCTCATCCTCCAAGTCGTTACAAACATAATGCTTGATTGTGGCCGCAATTCCTTTACTTTGGATACCATTGATCAAACTTGCAGAGCAGAGACCCGAAAGAAACGGATCTTCACTGAAAGACTCGAAACCCCTTCCACCCAAGGGTCCTCTCTGAATGTTACAAGTTGGACCCAATATAACATGAGCGCCTTTGTGTTTGGCCTCAGTAGCCATCATGCGTCCTGCCTCCTCCAATAATTGTACATTGAAAGTAGATCCCATACCGGTGCCCGATGTGAAGCAGGCAGATGGCTCAGATTTGAAGAACTTGGTACCTCTGACACCATTAGGGCCATCACTGAGCCGTATGGAAGGAATATTCAGTCTCTCAATCTCCTGCGTATGCCAGAAGTCCTTTAGAGCAAGCAGCTGGACTTTTTCCTTAGTGTTAAGTTGTTTGAGAACGTCTTCAACGTCGAAGGTGGACATAATAAGTAAGATAAGCTTTAGCTATATTCAACGGAGATTTCTTGGATTCTTTTCGTGTTAGACTTTTCGAGTAGTCTAATCGTTGTCAATGGTCTGTTACTCTGATTTTAAGTACCGGATAAACAGCTGGTTTACGTGTTTAAAACTTCGTGTTGAGAAATTATTTAGATGAGCCCAACCCTCGGCGGAACTATATTCTACTCCAAACGCGCGGGGAAATAATTTGCCGACTACTCCGACCCCACCCCCGGATTTCGCAAATGCAGATCGCTAAGCCTGAAAAATTGTGCAGATATCCGACTGAAACTTTCTTACCCCAGTTGTACTACAATTCAGACAATTTTGACCCCGTCTCTCGGACCATCAATATAGTTCGTCCAAGTCTAGTAGAAGATGGTTTCTGGTGGTCAACATTGAATCTGAGCGGACATAGATTGAAGGAAATTGAGGAGACTGATTGAGCAGCGCATTAATACGCCTGCTTGGGTAGCCACTAGTCACACGTAAGCCAAATTAATATTCATTGGTGGCATTGATCAACATGATGCAAAGGTATTGAAAGTCATCTACGTCAAGGGTATCGGCGAGGTTTTTGTCTTTCTCCATTATCCGCTGATTCCCTCAATCTTAGCTCTCATGTTACCCACAGGAAAACTAGTCATGTTTCTATGTTCATGGTGAAACAAGGAGCAATCTTGGCAGTGCTTTCTGCGGCTGATTTAGCATCTTGGAATTTACAGCGAGAAACTAAGAACGTGCCTGTCTTCGAAATCATTGGTGGTACTACCGGAGATACATATTGATCTTATGATATTGTAGGTGATCCAATAGCCGCAGAAGAAACGTCGGTTTGAGGAAAGAAGATTGCTCTCTTTATTGGACTTGATGATGGACTCGTACGACTGAAAGTGATTTTGAATATTTGAGGTCAAATTGGGATGGAGATGGTCCTGATTCTGCTCTCACAATTGGCCGTCACATGTATTCGAGCCTTCAATACACGATTACGCTGGTAAAGACCATTCAACTGGCTGAAAATATTTACTGACGGGAAGAGATCCCCGATCCTGAAGAGACCCATAATTACTCCATGCTGGAGCGTGCATATCCTCCTATGATATTTATTGAAGAGCGTCGGTAATACGGCTTTGGAATATTTATTGAGAAGAGACCTGTTGACATCGCACAATCCGGTGTTAATTGTGTTGTGTGGATGGATGAACCTAAACTTTTGAATAGTCTAGATCAGACAGCAGTTTATGATACACCTGTTATTCCACCAACCCCAGGATTATATCTTATCCTTTAGTTGCTTCTCAACCAAATGTGACTCAAAAGCAGCCAACTCTTTTCATGCTTATACAGGTATTCTGACGGCGTCTGTGGTCCATGTTTGCTAATGAATCAGTTCAAGCTAAACTATGGCAACTTCCTTACATCCTGATGCATCAGATTTTGGTTTCACAGCAGACCCTGGCACTAAACTCTTTGATGTGTATCGTAATTTGTTACCCCTACAGAAACGCCGCTCAGACTGATATCATAGAGATGGCAAGAAAGATGAAGCCTGATATTGTTACTGAGTAGAGTTAATCGAAAGAATCAAAGTATGCTAGACTTCAAAAAAAAAAAAACAGTTAACATGACCTATACATAAGCTAAAATCATAGCCCATCCCTTCATTAACAGCATGAAATGCTTCTAATTGTAGCTTATCAAGCTGAACAGGTAAAAGACCACACTCCGGACCCGACGGAATGAGTGGTTCCGTCCGGAAGTGTGATGTGGGCCGTAGAGTTCAGGGGAACAGTGACATTGTAGGTGAACTTACCAGCTTCTTTTTTCCACTGGGACTTGATCAAGCCATTGGGAGACTTATGGAAAGTCTCACAATAGCTGATGTTCGATCCTGGCATAGGCTGAAGGACAAACTCTTTCCAACCTGGTTCCTTCAATTTCAAACCACCCATTCTCTCATGCATCCAGTTGGCAATTGAACCCAAGGCATAGTGATTGAAAGAGGTCATATCACCAGGATTGATGCTTCCTGAAGGCAGCATACTATCCCATCGTTCCCAGATTGTTGTTGCACCCATAGAAACTGGATAAAGCCATGAAGGGCACTCCTTTTGTAATATCATTTTGTATGCGTCTTCTATATGTCCTGTAACAGTCAAAGCTTCAGTGACGAATGGGGTGCCAGCAAATCCGGTACTGATTTTATAGTCATTCTGTCTAGCTAGTTCGGACAACTGGTTACCAGCATAGCATATTTGATCATCATTGTAGTATAGCCCAAAGCAGATAGCCAGAGCATATGCCGTTTGTGTGTTTGATGTGAGTTTTCCTGACGAGGAGACATAGGCATCATGGAAATCAGAACGACATCTAGAAGCCAGCTCAGCGTAGTGAGCCGCATCTTCCTCTAACTTTAAGATCTCAGCAGTCTCTGAAGTCATCGTGAGTATCTTGAAAAGAAAAGCATCAGCAACCAGATAGGCGTCCGTCAAAGCAAGAAGAGGATTGTCTGGTGGTGCAGATGGATCCAGCCAATCCCCCAACTGCGCTTCTATCTTATCCCATCTCACTTTTCCTTCAATCTTAGGAATGTAGTCAATCCATGAAACCATACTTTCGTATTGTGTTTCCAGAATGTGCTTGTTTCCAGAAGATCTGTAGAGCTCATAAGGTACAATAACCGAGGCGTCCTGCCAAATAGCGGCAATCTTACCATTCCAGAATGTGTCAAAGGCATGGATGATATCCGGAACCACAACAGCGGGTGCTCCACCATTTGCTTTCTGTTCTAGTTTCAAATCCTTTAACCAACTTTCAAGGAACGAGTAGCAGTCACACAAGTAAAGTGCCGTTGGGGAAAATATGGCAATGTCACCTGTCCAACCGAGACGTTCATCTCTTTGTGGACAGTCCATCGGTATGGCCAGGAAATTGCCTCTCATGCTATGGACGACATTCTGGTGGAGCCTGTTGAGCAGCCTATCAGAACATTCAAAACCACCAGTTGTCTCCATTTGATTTCCAATGACGACAAAGTCAATACTGTTCGTGCTGAACTCTCCATACCAGTTATCAATCTGACAATATCTTGCTCCATGGAATGTAAATCTAGGAGCATATGTCTCACCATCTATATCACCTTTGAAAGTGTACTGGTCTGTAGCTTTTGCCAGCCTCAGGGGACGAGTGCCGAGCTCCCCATTCTCCAAAACTTCAGCAAACCTCAAAGTAATGGTGTGTCCTTTTGGAGCCTTGGCATTGTTGATGCGAGGGAAGCCAACTGCATTTTGACCAAAATCAACAATCAGCTTCTTCGTTGGCGTCTCGATGATGTTGATCGGTTTCAGAGTATCAATTTCACATATGTAACCAAAGGCCTGAGGCTCAATTGATTTGGAACCGCATTGAATGATTTCAACTGGGTTCCAAGCATCATCTTTAAAGGTCGGAAGAGACCATCCCGGAAGCTCGTCATTTGCATCATAAATCTCACCATTGTACAGCTGTGCGTCTTTGATTGGACCATAATTAGATTTCCAAGCTTCATCAGAGAGAATCACAGATTTCTCACCATTTTCGTATTCGACATCTATCTCAATACTAATGGCTCTGCGATATCCGTAAATATTTCTGGCCCCGCCGTCAAAACCAAGCATTCCGCTATACCATCCAGACCCCACTCTAGCCCCAATAGCATTACTATGCGGTGTAAGCAAGTCTGTGATATCGTAGACTTGATGGAGCAGACGATGATCATAGCTTGTCCAACCGGGTGCTAAGTAGTCTTGTCCAACCTTCTTTCCATTGACTTCGATCTCGTAAACCCCCAAAGCTGTGCTATAGATCTTGGCAGACTTAAGTTTGGTAGCCGATATATCAAAACTCCTTCTGAATAGTATTTCTGGTGAAACGTCTTCATCCTTAGGCTGTCCAACCATGGAAATGAATGGAGCCCGCCAAGAGTTATCCAGAATTCCGACTTGAGCGACTGCGGGCTCACTCCATTCAGAAAAAGAAGAAACATCTGATTTTGGTGCAACACGAATCGAAATCGTTATGACTTCTCTTGACTCCAAGTCTCTTCCAGGCCATTCCACACACGAATTGTTGTCGGAGTGGACAACATCGTAAGTTGTATAAGTTTGGGCCCCGTATTTTATCTTGATCTGATAAGCACCCTGATACCAGTTTTTCTCGTCACCAAGGACCTCCCAAGAAATGATTGGTCTTTTCGTTGCGATTACCCCACTGTTTGGTCCAAGGGTGTTTGAGTCTAGTCGAACTCCTCCAACTTTAATCATTTTTCAGTCAGCTATGTTTTCAGTAGAGTGTTTTAAAATGCTGAAAAAATAGTGAATGTTGAGGAGCAGCTTTATAGTCTAAAAAGGCAAAGTTGTGGGTTTGCGATTTTCATTTCGGACAAGTTCAAATCCGCTAGTGAAAATACGGGGTGGATTACTGAGCCCCCTTGAAGCTACGTGTCCTACATAACTGTCGAGCCAATAGTAATGTACATGGGGTGGTGGACAGGGAAAAAACTTTTACAGTCATGCCCCACTTTGAGAGACTAATACCTGAAAACACGGTCTAATGATACTCCGACGTACGCGGTGAAAGTTAAGGTTACCCAGGTTGCGGGGTCGTGCTATTGTTTCTTGACGAAAACGCCGACAAAAATCGAGAATGCATGTGGAGCTATTATTGTGGATCTATTGAAAAACAAGCTCTTTTGCATTTAATATCCGTTCAAGAGGGCTCCACCGTTCGTCTGATTTTTTGTCCGATTCCATTTTGGGCCAAAATTCCAGTCACAGATCTCGGAAATTCAATTTCGCGAGATTTACCCCACAAAAAATTTCCCCAGAATTTTTCTCAAATAATTCGAAGTCGTCATATGCAGATTGATCTAAGCGTACTGCAGGTTTTTATATAAAGATCAAGAAATCAGCTCCAGTGTAAAACATATCATAGCACTTGTGCAGAATTTTCGAAGCCTATTTAAAGATTGAGAATCGTATAATTCTGTATTGAAGTGCAACATGTTTAACACCACGTTTTTTAAGACAATGTTCAAGACTAAGAAAAGGGAGCCGGAAGCCCCTATAAGCGAGGATGAGTTTGACAACATGATGCAGCTCGCTAGAGCTCAGCAACAGGTCGAGCACGGACTTTCAAAATGGCAAGCAACAAAAAAGTACCCTTGGACAGTGTACTTCATGTTTGTCTGTGTGTGGGCCATGGTCCTTGTCGGCTATGAAAATCAAGCTGGAGGTATTGTTGTTAGCATTCCGGAATTCAGGAAAGACTTTGGCTTTTATTATCAAGGACAGTATGTTTTGGAAGCCAAATGGCAGTCTGCCATAACCGGTGGTCCTACTGGTGCCCTTGCGGTGGGCTTTATATTAGGATCATACCTTGCTGATAGGTTTGGTAGAAGGAACACATTGCTTTTCGCTGTCATACTCACCGTGCCGTTCATTGCCCTTGAATATATCGCAACTTCTATTCAAGTGTTTTTCCTGGGAAAGTTTTTCAACAGCTTCTGTTTGGGAGTCATCTCCACTTGTTCTTCGGTCTATGTTTCTGAATGTGCACCTCTTGCGTTAAGAGGATTTTTTGCCGCTACAATTGCTCTTGCGCTCTGTATTGGTCCGTTCATTTGTGTTCTCATCAATAACACAACGAGTACTTACACTACACGAATGGCTTATAGAGGTATCTTCATTCCCCAATGGATCTTTTCCGTCACTGCAATGGTTATGATTACAACTATTCCAGAGTCCGCTTATTGGTATCTTTCCAGAGGTAAACGTCGGCAGGGTCTTGCGTCCTTAAAGAAGATGTATCGAGAGGAAAGTCTTATACAAAAACAATACGCCATGATGCACGTGACCGTCATAGAGGCAAGCGAGATTTCGTCTAAAGCCGGTACTTATCTGGACTGTTTCAAGGCTAAAGACTTGCGTCGTACTTTGCTTGTCGTCTTTCCCCTTTTCATGCAAGCAATGAGTGGTGTTTCTTATGTGTCCAGCTACTCAACGTATTACTTTCAATATGCGGGATTTGATACCCAAAAGTCTTTCCAAATATCATGTGGTGCACAGGCTTTATCTATTGCAGGGGTTATTTGTTCCTGGTTCATCATTGACCGATTTGGTCGCCGATCATTAATGATCTCGGGCATGATTGCCATTACCATTCTCAACCTTTTGATTGCCAGTACGGGTACCGACAAAAGCAATAGAGCGGCAATGAAAGCATCTTCAGGGTTTATGACAATGTACAATTTCGTTTACAACATTGCCTTGGGAGCAGTGCCCTACATTTTGGCTTCTGAGGTGTCGTCCGTTTTCTTGAGAGCAAAGACTTATGCG
This sequence comes from Ogataea haglerorum, assembly GCF_019207285.1. Classification (NCBI taxonomy): domain Eukaryota; kingdom Fungi; phylum Ascomycota; class Pichiomycetes; order Pichiales; family Pichiaceae; genus Ogataea; species Ogataea haglerorum. Next base: position 896,384 of record NW_025065151.1, read on the forward strand.
ATTGCAAACCTAACGAATAATGCTTTTCAATGCATGTGGTCGTTTGTGCTTCCGTATATGTTCAACGCAAACGAGGCTAACATGGGATCAAAGATCAATTTCATATTCACAGGGTGCTCATTCCTTTCGATATTTGTGTTTTATTTTTACCTTCCGGAAACTGCAGGACGCTCCTTTGAAGAGATTGACGAGATGTTTGCTTTGAAGATTCCTGCGCGCAAATGGAAACACTGGCAAACAAGAAAACAGGAGGAGTCTGAAAAGTACTTGAGCGAGCTGAAAATCACAGAGTCTCATGATGAGCTCCCGAAATCGATTGTGTAGGACGGAAAGGAAGTAGGTAAGGAAGAATTTAGGTAACAATAATGACTTTGGAAGATATCAAAGTAGCGGTGAAGACAGAGCTATTCACTGAATCGACGGATGAGCGATGGCTAATAACCGTTGGCATACCAGCCAAATTTAAAAAGCGAGTACTTCGTACAGAATCGCTCTTTCTGCAATAGAATGACTAGTTTGTATCCTATAGTCTTTGAAAATGCAGTACGATTCATGGAACATAATTGAGCACATAGAGAAAATTTATTCCATCCAAGCTCAGAAAAACAACAGTATAAAGCCAGTAATAAAATCGCAAAATTCTATCTAGGGAACCGTAACCCGGATCAGATTTGACCAACCCAGATAATCAAGGCTCGATTTCATCTCCAAACAAAGCATCATCAGTATCATAAGTACGGAAACTTCTTGTCGGAACCTTGTTTTCGAACATGACATCGAGCTCTTCAAATGTTCTTGCTCTTGTTTCTGGAAGTCTAAAGAGACACCAAGTGCCCCACATTGCACTGAGAATAGCAGGCAAGAACGCGGCTTTACCTTTCCAGTTTCTTTGAGTAGGGTTGATCATATATGGATTGGCGACAGACTGGACAATTCCCAAAATGTAGTATATTGAACGACCAACAGCAAATGTCTTGTTTCTCAAACGAGCTGTTGGAGTTTCAGAGGTAATAGCAAAAGCTAACGGACCAATACTGCAGTCATAGAAGTAGCTTTGAGTCATTAAAATAATGGCTGCAGCCCATTTTGGACCATCCTTATCCTGCGGTGCCAATGCTAAGATTGCAACCACGAAATAAATGATAGACTGGAAGTACATGCCACCCGTGTAAAGTCTTCTGTGTCCAAAGATACCTGAGAAGAACCAGGAGCTGACATCACCAAAAAGGGCTATACCTTCACCGATGAAGGTAAATGAGTAAGACTTTGCTTGTGTGAAACCGACTTGCTCGAAAAAATATGAGCCAGAAACTCCTCCAAAACCCACCATCTGTTGGGCCATCCAAACCATGACGACAATTTCAGTTCTTCTGAGATTTGTTCCCCTAAAACAATCCTTATAAGAGTAGTTTCGCTCATCATTTTGATTGCGCAAATCACTATGAATCATCATCGCAACCTCGTTTTCGACTTCTTCGCTTTCATCTTCATTTCTAAGCTTGAGTAACGTCTGTTTTGCCTCTTCGGGTCTTCCTCTTCTGATCAGCCACCATGGTGATTCTGGCGCAAAGTAGGTAACGAGAGCCAAAGGAATAGGCCATACCCATTGTAGCGCAAATGGAATTCTGTAGGACCATTCAGTTGTATTTTTTGAAAATCCGCAGAGAACACCAGCTTTAATGAAGTGTCCAATAGTGAATGTGAAGTTAACATACATTGTGAGATAGCCGCGAAGGACAGTTGGGCACATTTCGGCTGCATAACCTGGAGCAATTCCACCAAGTAATCCCCAAATAATAGTGCATAAAATTTCTCCTGCCAACAAAACATGGATATTGGGAGCAAAGAAAACGATAAAAATGAATCCAGTTGCTAGAAAGTAGCAAGGCATGATAACTTTCTTGTAACCGTATCTCTCAACAAGCAAACCATTAATCAACAAGCCGATAATTTCACCTACAGGAGATGCCATACTAAGACCAGTTTGCCATCTGGCAGGAATTTGATACTCCTTGATTTTTGGATAGTATCTTCCGTATTTCTTGGCAAATGTTGAGTATCCATAGACAGAAGAAATTAGGGAATCATCGTAGGCCTCCATAATAATGGCCCAAGATATTGCCCATGTCCAAAAGACGGCTTTTCTGTGAGTCCACAGGGCTTGCCATGTTGATATCGAGCGAGCCTCCTTGATACCTTTTCTTGCTTTTTCTGCCAAGCCATTATTTTCTTGGCTTACTTTTTTAGTGAACTCAAAAGTGGGCTCTTTTTTTTCCATATCAGTATCACGAATTGATGCGAGGTGATATTGAATATATAGTTAGACTTACTGCTAATTACTCAGATTCAGAGAAAGGTACATCTCCTGAGTTTTTATAGCACGGGTAGCTCCAACTTTCCTGGTCGGATACTTTTGTAACGTGCGCATATGGTGCAATCAAATAGCACATTTCTTTGCACGTGTAACCAATCGTTGATTACCAAGACGTGCAAACAGTAATTTTCGCTTATAGGCATGGAACTAATACTCGGTAATTACCGAAAACCATGTATATTGAATCCCACGAGGTGCTAGTCATCAAAGAAATCGGTTTTATGTGTTAACTTCCCAAACGCTGCTAATTCATTCTCAAAAACTTCAACTTAGGTGTCCTACTATGAACTATTCAAGATTTAAAGTTTATGACCATAACATCAGATGTATACCTTCCAGTCTGATGCAAGGCGAGGCATCTTGGAATGAAAGAAAAAAGAACTGCCTTTCTAGTATGCAGTTTTTTGCTGACAACGATACCTTCATCTGTCTTCAGGAGGTTATTCATGGGCAGCTAATGGACATTGCAAGAGATCTAGGCAATGATTGGGGCTACATTGGAGTTGGAAGGGATGATGGCTATACAAGAGGAGAATATAATCCAATTTTCTACTGCAGAAGTAGCTGGGGAGTTGTGGAAAGCAAAAACTACTGGCTCAGCCCAACACCAGAGAAACCCAGCAATGGATGGGGGGCAGATTTGAACAGGGTTCTAACTCATGCAAGATTCAGACATAAAAAAAAATATTACATGGTGAATGTGCTCAATACACACTTTGACCACTTGAGTGTTTTAGCTCGCACTAACTCAGCTCATCAAGTCATTGATGTTGCAAATAGCATTACCTGTGAGCCAGTTGTAGTCACTGGTGACTTCAATGCTCCCCCCGAAGAAGAGTGTTATAAAATCATTTCAGAGGCACTGTATGATGCATCTTTGACGAGTAAGATCAAATACGGCCCCGAAGTTACATATGTGGGCTTTGACGACTCTTATGATCAGGGGTTGATTGACTACATTTGGACCAACAAGAAGACCGTTGTGACCAGATTTGGGGTTTTGCCGTGTTCCATGGGCGGTCCCTACTTCAGCGACCATTGTCCGCTACTCGCAGAGTTTGAGACAGGGAATACTATGTAGTTTCTTAGCTTATTACCGCTACCACCTCTCTGACTTTGAAAAGAGGAGTGTAAAAGATCAGTTTGCCACACTTGCCAGAGCACGTGTCCAAAACATTAGATCGATATCAATCGGCAATCCACCGGCGCAGATGAACTCTAGAACTAGAAGAGCTTGATTTGCATAAGTTGTGCTTTGATCAATTTGAAACCCCATCCCGCGCACGTGTTGGCTATGGGGGAAATTCGTGGAAAACGCTAATACGAGAGGGAAATGTCGGCAAGAGCAATCTTCTTACGGGTGCCCTTGTGGTGCTGAGGATTGCCCTACCGTTGTTGGTATGGGAGAAAACAAAAAGCACAATACCTAATTGATGTTGGTATTCCAAAAGTTGAAAGCTAAGTGCACTCAAGGGCAACGACAGATAATGAAAATGAATTCATGTAGAACTAGCCACAGACAGACCCACTTCTGCGCATGATTAAATACCGAAGGATCCTAAATACCAATAAAATATATTTCGTAATGAAATAACAAACAGATATCCAAAGGGCCTCAGTAAGCCGGCAAGTAAGATCCTTTAAAACAATCTTGACCTGAAGCAATCACTTAATTACCCAACGTCCACTGGCAGTAACTTGTGTGGATCGCCTTGACAAATGTTCTAAGCTGAGTGGCGGGGCGGCTTTTGATCTAAATATTCTTGGCATGCAAGTTCGAGAGTTGACGTCATCGGCAAGAAAAGTCCGAACAACACGAGTCCACCCTCGACAACATTCGAAATGTTGCGACGAGATACAATTGATAACCAATGATGATAGGATTCACAATTACTTCGCTATGGTATCTCACCATGTCAGAGATATTCCAGATAACATGTCGAAATGCAGGTAATCTCATACCACTGGTATCAGTAATACTCGAATTGGTACCGTAGCTAGCTCAAAACTCATATAGTAAGAGGTTCTTTCCTTTTATCTAAGCCTTACCACACTAGAGAAGCTCATACGCTACAACATTACCAACCATCACTTTTTGAATCCCGCTGTCATCAGGAAGGATTCAATTAAGGTTCATTTGAAAACAGAGAAAGGCTCCCACAGATTTAATATAAGCCAGAATTTAAAATTAGATTTCAGCTCGTGAAGTAAATGTGTATTCATCATTTGTACCCTCAAATCACTGGGGGCAGCTGCCATTCCATATACCTACAAACGAAAGTAGTTAACCAAAATACCGAATATGGCTATCTGCTTCTTGAGAGTGACTGGCCGAGATTAGTTGTCAGTGCTACTGAAGTCAGATCGGTGCTTGGGCATGTAACGTGAGCTAATTTTCAAGAACTTGTGTTCAGAGAGGGGGTAGGATTGGACGTAGGTAGAGAGACACGGACGGAATATTCCAGCAGGGCACCAATTTTGAGCGTCTAGGCTGTATTCCTACATAACAATATCTCAGCACTCTTGCAGGTAGTATAGACATTCATCTTTGTAAACGGCACTGTTTTGGTATGACCAATCAAGGACCGCGGGCAAGTATCGCATCGCATAGTATCAGAGTCAAAACACAAACCAGTCTACGTCGAGTTTCTAATATCACATTGATCTTCAGGAAACCTGAAGTTCTACTATGGAAATAGGTATTCAATAGAGTAAGTTAACTCATGAGATGTACAATTGCATCGTTAACGGCTGCTTTGAGATCTGAATCAATAAGGATTTTCAAAAATCGAGCTTGAGTTGAAAAGCATTGTACACAATAAGAAAGTATATGCTTCTGGAATACATATTGCTGATATTGCATCTGGAAGCTTTCCTCTACTACAGCACAAAAGCACCCGTCGTCGAATCCATCACTTCTCCAAGATCCACTCGAGTACCAGCAGAAGCTTGCCTAAGATAACATTCTTCAAGGAGAGCGATTGCTTTCGTCATATGTACACCCCAACCTTGCTTCTCATACTCCACAAACTGATCTAAAACCCATCGTTGATAAATCGGATCTGTTGTTTCAACCCCTGCAATTAAAAGTGGAAAAGGCCACAGTTGTGATTTTGGATATGGAGAATCTCGAAGGCCAGCCAACTCGATTGTGATTTTCATGATTTCAGTGGCAGCACTTTGACATCGATCATTTGTTCTTATCGATGGTCGGCACACTCGATCATAGAGAATCACAGCACTGTACCCAAGTGCATAACAAATCAAGATCGAGAACCGCACATTTGGAGCCAGATCACGATTAGTTTTTAAGTTCACCAATTTGCGGTTCTCTAAGACAAGCTCATCGATTTCTTTCTCTAAAGAACTAGAGTCGAACTCTGTAGAATTTCCGCATTGATTGAGCCAATTTCTTAACCTGACGATACGTCCTAAAGTCATGATGTTTCGCATATTTATAACAACAATAAAATCAATTAGCGAGTCATCTTCTGAGAAATCGTTGGGATACGAGTCTTTTCAGATATTCCATATTAGGGTCCTTTTTCTCTTTGGATAAAGTAATGTAATCCGGAAAACTAATATTCCCCGAAAACAATGCTGATCTTATATCCATTTGTAGTAGATAACAGAGGATCTGATAGCTATAAGGACTCAAGTTTTGAGATGCAGGACTATCGTTTTACTCAAAAAATCTGCCGATTTGCAATTTGAACCAAACTCTTCGAAGTATCTGTCTTGCGTGTTTGGTACCCCTAGTGATGTCAAAAAGAAGTAGGAAAAAGCATGTTGTCAATTCAAGCTCAACGGACACGTTTCCACCCTTGAAATTTTCCTGCATGACAGCTGCTAGTGCTTCATCATAGTATCTTTTCGCAAGGTCCATTGGTGAAGAGTCTCTGATAGACATATGAAGTGCCGTCAAGGCCAAAATAGAATATTTGAGTGGAACGTACTGACAGGCTAGCCTGCTTCCCATATAGGCATAAAGATTCCAGTTGGGTGACTTCATTGTGTAGAAGCGACATATCGTTTGCGTATAGAACATTATCAATCCTATTTCATTCTGGGAATCATATGGAGCCACAAGCTGTGATTGTTGAGAACTTATGTTGGAGATGTGATGGAGTTGCGCATCTTCAGATGCACTGTGCATATCATGACTGGTACTTTCTGGCTCAGAACTATGGATGCTCTCGACGAAATCGGAGACGGGATTCGGTGGATCTTGAAGATCCTGAAGACCGTATCCTTCTGGAGAGAAAAACAAACCGGCCATTTCCTGGTTGAACATCATTGGAATATTAGCAATATCAGATTCCATGATCTGATTTCTATGAGTTTCTGGCCTGTTATCTCCACGATCAAATTTGATTATGGAGGTCCCGGGCAGTTTAGGTCGTCCCTTCTCGACTAGGCGAGCAGTTTCTGTTGTTTGATCAATAAACTTGATTCCACCATGGCTCGACTTTCTGCGTTTTCCTTCTTGGGCCATGTGAACGAGCGCTCAAGTGTTAAAACCCAACTGTGCCAGCTGAAGTGATTATGCTACAAAAGGTCTCCGATTTGTAGGTAAATGAAAATAAAAAAAAAGTGCTGCACCATGCTATCTCTTACCATTAGCCTCCAAAATCTGCAAATGATAAGAGAGACCGAAATCAACGGCTAAGCAAACATGTTGACCACTACGAGCATTAAATGATTTCGTATCCTTCATAAGTTCCAAGACTACATGACTATTAAACATCCCTGTGGTTTAGCTACATCGTTCACGATGTATGGTACCTTCGATCGTCTGAACTTATTCGCCCACAGAATCCATATCTGCTTGAATTAGATTAACTTAATACGGAGTTTCAGTACATTCCCAAAACGGAATTAGTAGGTATTCCCGTTTTATTGGATCCCAAAAAAAATATACGGGCAGCGTCGCAAGCCTAGGAAAGCATTGTGGCCTCACTGAGCTCCACGCCTAATGCAGAACGATTGATAACTAGTATATGAATTGCTCGTTTTAGCAAATTCCGTTATCAGCCCGCTCTTGCGTGGCATAATTTTATAATAAGCACAGGCTTCTTCATAATTTATCACTCGTAACTTACTCTATCATTGACACCCATTATGACTATTTCTCAGGAGAAACCAGAAGCCACTCTACAGGAGAAATGGGGTAACGGCCCCGGCTTTGCTGGAATTGTCACATTTGCCCATTTCGACCACCACCCAGCTCTTCTTGAGCCAGAAAAGAGATTTGATATCGGAATCATTGGTGTGCCATTCGATACCGCGACCAGTTATCGTCCTGGTGCACGGTTTGGACCAAGTGCTATTCGTCAAGGCTCTCAACGCCAAAGTGAGAAGCGCGGCTATAATCTGAGAGCCGGTTACAATCCGTACAAGGAATGGGCTACTATGATGGATTGCGGTGATATTCCCGTTACCCCTGTGTCTAACGAAGTTGCCCTGGAGCAAATGACAGCAGCGTTTGAAGAGCTTCTGTTGCGTCGTCAGTCTAAGGTTGACCCAACACATCCTCCTCGGTATATCGCTCTTGGTGGAGACCACTCGATCATTCTTCCTCACCTTAGAGCACTCCATAAAGTCTATGGACGGATTGCCGTTATTCACTTTGATGCTCATCTGGACACATGGAATGCATCCAACAAAAACGGCTACTGGGACTCGGAGAAGACCAGATTTACTCACGGCTCCATGCTATGGATGGCTTCCCACGAGGGACTTATCAGTGAGGATTACAACGTCCATGTTGGTTTGCGCGCTAGAATTGCCGGAAAGAGTGAGGAGGATTACACCGAGGATACCAGCCAGGGCTGGCAAAGATTTAGCACAGATGACGTTTGGTTCCAGGGTACAAGCTCCATGGACAAAATTATAGCTCAGATCAAGAAAAGAATCCCAGAGAAGTATCCTGTCTATATCTCCCTTGATGTTGACTGCATGGACCCTGGTTTTGCCCCAGGAACAGGGACGATTGAACCAGGCGGAATGACTCCAAGAGAGGTCCTCTACCTTTTGCGCGGTCTGGATTTTAATCTCGTGGGAGGTGATGTTGTTGAGGTTAGTCCTGCTTATGATAGCGCTGAAATTACAGCTACTGCCGCTTCGCAGGTTGTCTATGAGCTGATCACAACGATGGTTCAGAAAGGAAAACCTCTTCCAACTCTCCAACAACAATCACCAAGTTAAAAACAAATTTATAGTCTTTAGAAGCTAAAACAGTATTAGTCAATTTTCTCTGTAGCATGAGGAACTTTAATCAGCGCACCTTGATAACGTGAGATGTGCTGTTATCTTGTAAGCAGAAATGCGTCCATCATTAATCCTACATAGCTGTCTCCTAACTATTTTGCGAAATCAGTTTCCTGAATACCCGACATCATGCACATTGCACGGAACGTACTATGCTCTGAGTTGAAAAGGTTCCATGGAGTGTCAAACTCCAGACAGCGCCCTTCATCCATGACCAGAACTTTATCATAGTCTAGAATGGTTTTTAGTCTATGAGCAATAGTGAGAACGGTACAATCTGCAAATTTCGATCTCACGATGTTTTGAATGCGTGCATCTGTTTTATAGTCCACACTTGACGTAGCTTCATCGAGAATAAGTATTTTGGATTTTCTGATCAAAGCTCGACAGAGTGAAAGAACCTGCTTCTGCCCAAGAGAATAGTTGGAACCACCCTCATCGACTGCAACGTCCAACTGGAATGGATGCAACCGTTTCCCTCTTGTAGGGTCTTGTTCTTTGATGCCTGGTAGCTCGCTTTGATCAATACAGCCTGCTTCAATCAGATAGCTGTACAATGAGTCATCTTCCAGATCATCAAATGGATCAAGGTTTTGTCGCAGCATACCCTTAAACAAAACAGAATCCTGGGGAATAATTGTGAGCTTAGACCGTAAGTCATAAAGACCAATAGTGAGGATATCAACTCCATCAATAATTATATTTCCCTCTCCTGGACCGCATAGACGATAAAGTGCAGTCATTATAGTCGACTTGCCTGATCCTGTTCGACCGCAAATTCCGACCTTTTCTCCTCCTCTAATATGAACATCAAGATTACGAAGAGCAAGAGGTAAGCCGGGCCTGTAGCTCATGTTCACATTTTTGAACACTATTTCTCCTTTTTCAGGCCAGGTTTTGGATGGTTGACATTCAGGCTGGGAGTAGTAGCTAGCCTCTTGAGGTAGACTATCAGCATATTCCACCACTCTTTCCACAGAGGACAAAAATTGCTCCAATTGACCCATTGACCGAGAAATTGAAATTAGCTGGGTGGAAAAGGAAACCATATATGACACAAGTAATCCGGTGTCACCATCATTGACATTCACCACCTTGCTCACGCAAAGTGCTTCAATGATCAAGTTGAGTAATGCTGAACACACAACAAGTCGAACAACTAGCCACCTTTGCGCACCAAGAAGTGAAAAGTAAGCCTCATTTTGCAGATATATGTACTCAAGGAATTTTTGAGTGAACTTGGTAGCCGCGTTGTGATATTTGATGATGTCTAGTCCGCTCAAAATTTCTTCAAGGCAAGAATATGTCAAAGACCTCTGTGTTGCTTCAATACGATTGAGTTCTTGACCAGAAGCTTGGTAGTAAGAATAGAAACAGTATGAAATAAAAAGAACGAGCGGAACTGCTATTGCAAACCACGGAAGATAAACACATGAGATCACCAGAATTCCACACATATTGGAAATTCCAAAACAGAAAAGACGAGCCTGTTCCACTATTGCGTTGTCGAGAGTGTCTGCATCCTTACTGAATCTATTGAGAATCCTTCCCATTGGTGTTGTATCAAAGAAGGACATTGTTGCATGCATCAAACGACGCATGGCTTTAATTTTGAGGTTCTTTGAGGAGTTATTACAGATGTAAGCCACCGTCGAAAACTGCCATTCCGCGCAAGTAACGTAGAGAACAGTGACCAGAACGTAAATCCCAATGTAAAATGAGCCTGAGCGACCTTGAAAATGATCTGAAGCCCAGAATTTTAACCATACATTCTGTAATAGCATGCACACCGTAGTGCAAATAATAGAGACTAGAAAGCATGGCAAAATCACCACCATACCCCAGGGTCGACACCCTTCTCTTAGATACTGAATGATTGTTGATAGACGAATGCTGTTTATTTGCCGACTCTCCTCTAATATCAACTTTCCATCTTTCTTAGATGGATTGATTTTCAAGCTTTTCTCCTTTATATGGGAGTCTGATGATTCCGAATTGAGAGATATGGCCTTCTCAAAATTAGAGGATATTTCAGCTTCAGAGGTTTGGTCCTCTTCATTTTCACGCGACTTGGAAGATTGATATTCCAGTAAAGAAGCAAATTCAGGATTGGTATTTCTTAGCTCTTCTTTGGTAGCAAGGTCAATGCTTCCATTGGAGTTAATGAATACCAGTCGGTCAGCCAAATCAATGAGGGAAAGTTGGTGAGTGGCAAGAATTCGTGTCTTGTCTCGAAGAATTCCACCGATGCATTCACTCATGATATGTTCACCTACTTTTGCATCAACGGCACTCAAAATGTCATCTAGAAGTATGATGTTTCTGTCTTGTTTCCCATAAACGTAGTAAACAGCTCTTGCAAGATGTATTCTCGCTTTCTGGCCTCCCGAGAGGTTCACTCCACGTTCGCCAGTTTCCGTTTCATCACCAGCTGGTAATACGGAAAAATCAGTAGCCAAAGAACAGGCTTCGACCACCTGCTGATATTTTGTAGGATTGGGCACTTCTCCAAAAATGATATTATCCTTGACAGATGCGTTTTGCATCCATGGTGTGCCGCAAAATGTCACTAAACCTGAAACAGATACAGATCCATCAATATGAGGCATGAGACCACTCATGGCCGCTATAAGAGAGCTTTTTCCTGAGCCGATTGGCCCAGTTACGATGATTAGCTCTCCGTGACGAATGGAAAGGTTAACATCTTTCAGACCTTGAAAAGAGTCGACCGTCGTAGTAATATGTGTGCTATCTTCACATGTTGAGAAATACTTTCTCCCAGGAATCATCAAACTGGTATCTGTTGTGGATGATAAGATCTCAGATGATGGAGCCCAGCTGAACCGTCCTTGCTTGATACTGAGTGCCCATTTTGAGCATTCCTTTCCGCTAACTATACGCAGTGGATCTGCAACCTCATTTGGGTGCAGCAAGAAAGCCTGTAGTCTTCCAATCGCAATGTATGCGTCACTCAATGTGTTAAGGGCGGTCGGAAACTGGGAGACGTAGCCAATCATGATGTTGAACAGCGAAACAGACGAAAACACGTTAGAGGCAGATGTGAGTTTTCCATTGTTTGTTGCAAATACAACAAGAAAGCTGACCATGGAGGAGACATTCGGTAGTGTAACAACGGTAGCAGTTATTAAGTTTCTGATAACTTGTAATTTAAGAATGTTTGCCATTTCTATTGCCCGGTAGTTTGTTAACAGCTTCAAATATGGGATCTCCCAAAAGTAGAACTTTATTATCTTCATGCTGGAGAGAACGTCTTTGAGGCATTTGATTCGTTGGTCAGTTCCTCTATTTGAAGCCACTCTTAGTTTCATAAAGTGTCTGATCAGGATACTCGAAACAATTGTAATGAGTAAGAAGTATGCAATTCCCGCCAAGGATGCTGCTCCCAGATTGATGACAAGAAGAATTATTGTAATTGTTAGGCCTATTGGAAGACTTAAAATGAACCCAAAGTACCAAATGCATAGCTCTACTTTCGAGATATCGTTTGAAAAAATCGAAATAATTTTCGAAGAAGGATAAAGAGCTTTCCCTTCCCTATCAATGAGCATGGACTTTTGAAGAATTGAGTGACTCAAAACGCTTCTTATCTGGGCACCACAGAATTGCGCGGCTATCATATAGTGTGAATAGGCCAGGCCTTGAAGTAAAACAAGGCATGCAATTCCGACGGCAAAGCCGTAACCAGAAGGTTGCGGACTTGTATCTGACGATTTTGACACCATCTCAACAATCTTTCGCACCTGCAGAGCATTCATTCCGGCAGAGACATCTCCACAAGTTCTGATCAAGACGCAATATAAGATCTGTTTCCTGAAAACGTCAAACAAAGCAAGTGCAATAATGAAACGAGATAAAGGACGCTCATTTCTCACTTTCTTAGATTTCTTAGATTTCAGAGATCTCTGAATCTCGCCGGTTTGTTTCTGGCTTTTGGCTATTCGTTGTTTAAGTGCAACTTCAAATTTTGCGGTCAACTCACCAACATCATAACGGGAACCTGGGGAAATTTTGAATATATCCTCGGGTACTAAGACCCTCCGATACCCAACTTTCAGGATTGGACTACACCAGCTGAAAAACGCTTCAGAAAAAATATTTGTCGTACCATAGGGTAGATCCTTTCTTTCGGCATCAGTTGGAATATCTGGAATTCGTTTGTCAAGTAGAAATTTTGAGAGTAACCTTTTATGAATAATCTGGATACGTGAATTTATGCTACCTTGCTCGACATCAGTGGATGACTCTGTTATTTCGACTTTCAATGTCATCAGTTATTGATATACAAGGACCAAGTATGCTTGTAATGATCTTTTTAGATAATCGGAAATCCAACAAATGCTCCTGGCATAGAGTGTAGCTAAATGCTTTTAAATACATTCATTTAGGAGAACATGAGTATTACCTCAATTTGGTTCTACATCAAATCATTGACTGTTGAGTCTTGTTAGAGGGAATGATCACCACCCCCAGATAATTTTGAGCTCTGGTTGGTTTGGCTCCAAACGGAAATATAACATTATCAGAAATGACTTGTTACCCTAAATCTGACATATTCACTGCTACAGATTAGAGATCGAAGTTAACCTATTTACATACCAAATTCGGAAAATTTCCCGATTTATGGTTTCCGGTTGGTGGAGAATCTACACTACCTTCAAGTTTACTCGATTGAAACTGGAAGCATATACAGTCACTGGCAAGAAAATGCTATACTGGAATGAAAATGTACCTGCTATAAGACTAGCTTACTTTTCAAAGTAGAACGTGTGGTTCTAATACTTCTTACTCACGTTGGTGGATATTTCCGGTCAAAAAATGATTGCCCCGTTACGAATCCGTCATTTCCGGAGGCGATCTATCAGGAAATTTTCGGGGACTTTATCTGGGGCGATAAAGATAAGAATCTCATATCACGATTTCCTGGAAAAATATCTGATCATTTGAGAAATTACAAGCTGCACATTCCTTGAAGATAAGCCGCTTCGTGCGATCTGCAATATATAAGGCCTAGTCATCCATCATGATAGTCACTCCAACAATGAGTTCCGAGAAAAAACTGATGAACGCGGTCACCAGCAGAGTCACAGTATTCTCAAGTGATGAGCTGAACACTCACAATCTAGTTGCAACTATTACTAGTGCTAATGGAGGTCAGGTGAAGGTGACCAGTGATGTGGATATGGCTATGAAGCTGGCCCTTGAGGCTGACGTTGACTACGACGAAAAGAAAGACAAGGCCCTGCGCTGGAAGATTGATCTATTCCTGATGCCTGCTCTTATGATTCTAGTCACATCTTTTTACATGGATAAGTCTGCTCTCAGCACTTCTGCTATTCTCGGTATCCAACAGTTTCTGGATATGAAAGGTGAAATGTATTCGTGGACCACATCTGCGTTTTACTTGGGTTACTTAGTCTTTGAATTACCAGTCAGTTTTCTCTTGCAAAGATTTCCTTTGGCCACAACGTTATCCTGCTTTGTGATTTTGTGGTCTATGGTGCTCATTCTTCATGGGGCTGTCAAATCGTACGCTGGTTTGATGGTTCTTCGTGTGATTTTGGGTATGCTGGAGTCTTCTATCAACCCAGGGTTGATGCTGATAACCAGTCAATATTACAAAGTTGATGAACAATTCCTGAGAACGTCATTCTGGTTCTGTTGCAGTGGTATTGCAACTATTTTGAACAACTGCATATGATACGCTATGGTTCAATATGAAGATTCGTACTCGGTCGAGCCATGGAGACTCAATCTTTACATTATTGGTGCAGTTAGTTTAGGTATCGGATTTTTTGTCCTAGCCTATCTGCCTGATGAGCCTTCCAAGGCAAGATTCCTTAATATGGAGGATAAGAAACGTCTAGTTGAACGCCTGAGAGGAAACCAGCAAGGATTTGGCTCGAAGCGTATTAAGAAGAACCAAATTAAGGAAGCGCTTACCGATGTGGTTACCTCGTACTATTTCTTGTACGGTGTTTCCTCCGACATTCCATCTGGATCTCTTGGCTTGTTTGGATCTATTCTTTTGAATGATGATTTCAAATTTTCAAAGAAGAAGTCTCTGCTGATGAAACTGCCTTCGGGAGCTGTCATTTTCCCAGGAAACCCGCTCTTTGTATGGGCATGTCTAAAGATTTGGAAGTCACGGATGTTTGTCTCCGTGTTCTCTACCATTATCTGTATCGTTGCGGCCTGTATGCTTGCCTGGCCTAACGGAAACAAAAAAGTCGGTCTGGCTGGATACTACTTGCAAGAGTTCTCTCCCATCAGTATGATTCAATGTTTATCCTGTTTTTCAAGTAACACTGGTGGGACTACGAAAAAGGCTGTCATGGATGCTATATTCTTGATTGGTTATTGTGCTGGTATGGTCATTGGCCCACAAACATTTATTGAATCTCAAGCTCCCAACTACATTGGTGGAAAGATTGCGATCGTGGTCTCTTACACGACAAGTTTAGTCTTCTTGTTACTTATCTGGTGGGAGTACGACCACAGAAATCGTAAGAACTCTAAGAATCTTAAAGAACATCCGGAGATAGAAGAAAAAGCGCGCTTGATCGAAAACATTGAATTTGCCGACTTAACTGACAAGGAGAATCCGCTTTTCCACTATTCTACCTAGGCTCGTGGGTATTTGTTATATATGTCAACCAATATCTCAATCTAGTTAGCTGTTATCTGCTCTTTTTCTACTGAAGTGTGGTAGTTAAAGTTGCCATACTGAGCAACTAAACCGGTAAAGAATGCAATAAAGTGCACAAACACTATCAAGGCAGTATATACGAAGGTTCAAATACTATCTGTAAATTAAGCTGATCTATTGTTCCCAAAAAGTTCATCAAGAGTATTTTCAAGGATAATCACACCTTGCACAAGTACGTCATCTGGGATATTTAGTGCTGGCAAAAGCCTGACAACGTGATCACCCACAACTGTGGTCACAAGTCCCAGTTCTTTGGCCTTAGCAATCACTGGTTTGGCCTCAACGGAGAGCTCCATTCCCATCATCAATCCAGAACCTCTTACGTCCTTAACGATGTCAGGGTATTTAACCTGCAGCTGAAGAAGTTTAGAGTGTAGGAGACTTGCCTTCCGTTGAACCTCTTCCAAAAATTGTTTGTTGGAAATTCTGTCTAGAACGTGGCAGGCAACACGAGCAGAAATGGGATTACCCCCAAATGTGGAGCCATGGTCTGCAGACTCTAATACTTGGTTGATTTCGGGGGAAATAATAGTCGCGCCAATAGGACAACCGTTAGCTAAAGCCTTAGCAGATGTGAAGATGTCTGGATGACCCTCTTTTGGAAGCTTGGAATGAGCCCAAAGTGTACCGGAACGTCCCACACCTACTTGGACCTCATCATAAATCAGAGCAGCTTGATATTTTTTGCATAGTCCTTTGAGCTGGACAAGGAAATCTATATCCACAGGACGAACACCTCCCTCTCCCTGGACTGGTTCAATGATCACTGCGCAAGTCCTTTCCGAAATAAGCCTTCTAACAGACTCGATGTCTCCAATTTGGGCCTGTTTAACTCCAGGAACCAAAGGTGTGAAAGGCTCTTGATACTTTAGCTTTGAGGTGACACTCAAGGCTCCGAAGGTCCGTCCATGGAACGATGTGCTGAAACAGATTATCTCAAACTTGTTTTCAGAAATTGATTTGCCCCATTTGCGCGCAAACTTCAGCGCCGCTTCGTTAGCTTCAGCACCAGAATTGCTAAAGAAAACATTGGAAGCGTTATACATTCCTCCAGACTCCTTAGTTTTTTCGACTAATTTGGCAGCAAGGGCATATGGCCATGCTGTTGGGCAGGCGAAAGAAGAGTGCAAAAGGACTCCAGCTTGCTCACGAATAATCTGCGTCACTTCTGGGTCACAATGCCCAAGAGAGTTAACAGCAATTCCGGCAAAAAAATCAATATATTTCTTATTGTCGAGGTCCCATAAATAGGATCCTTCGCCTTTCATCATCACCACCGATGGTACCCGGTAAGACGCGGCCATACACTTAGAATTTTCGACGACTTCTTCAAGCTGGAATGCTTGTTTACTCATGATTGATTAGCTACTCGCAGACAAGCGAATCTATTATATATTTTTATCTCCTTGAGTACCAGCCTGACTATTCCAATACGAGAAAAGCTTCCAAATCCGGATTAGGAAATTTTCTCAGTAGATAAGAAACAATTAACATGGCCAACAGCTTAACAGAATTTGGGCCAGTTTTCGAAATCCTCAATTAAGTCTAGGCAAAACCTGTCTGGACTCGCCCAATTTCTCGTTAAGCAACATCTCGTGAGTACAGAAAAAGTAATGACTATTTTAGAGTTACATCTATTTGACAATGTCCCAATTTACGTAGGTGGTCTAAAGTCGGCGTCGCTTTCGTAGACGTTTATCTTCCATTTTGATTCAAGGTAGCGTTTAGTCATGCGCTTATAGATGTTACCAATTAAAGAAACGTCACTGTCATCAAGCTCGATGAGGGATATGTTGTCTTTGATTCTTTCAGCAGTTGTTGATTTTGGAAGAACCACAGTTCCCCTTGCAACAGCCCAACTGAGTGCAACACATGCTGGAGTAACTCCATACTTTTGGGCAACCTCTACAATCACCGGATCGTGAAGTAAAGGTGCACCAGTTGAGCCAAGTGGGGAGTAGGCCTCCACGACCACATTGTTAGCCTTGCAGAATTCAACCAGCTCATGTTGCGGAAGATACGGATGGATTTCGCACTGGACAACAGCAGGAGGAATAAGATCTTTTGTTTCCAAAAGTCTTTGAATTTTTGGGACATTGATATTGCAAATACCAATGGATCTGGTGTAACCTTTATTGATCAGCTTCTGAAGTAGCCTATAGGCATCAACATAGCTGAACACTTCTGGGGATATGTGTTTTCTATATCCATTTTCGTCACGGGGAGTAATACCTTCGCCAGTCACCTCTGCCACACAGTGATGCATCAAGTAAAGATCAACATAGTCAAGTTGTAGTCTTTCCAATGACGCGAGAATTGCATTTTCCGGGTCCTGAAATTCATATGGGGAAATTTTGGTTGTGATGAAAAGATCCTCTCTTTTCACGTCAGACTGTCTTAGAAAGTCATTTACTGCCCGACCAACCGACACTTCATTTCTGTAAATTCTTGCGGTATCAATATGTCTGTACCCAGTTTTCAAAGCAGTCATGACTGCATTATAACAGTCGTCAGGGCTAGCTTTCCAAGTACCTAAGGCAACATTTGGGATGGAGAAACCGTTATTAAGCTTCAAAAGCTCGACAGACTTGTGCTTAGCAGGCATGTTGGTAAAGTAAACAGTCGTAAGAAGCTAGTCTTTAATATTCCATATTAGTTACGGAAGTCACCGAAGGACACTTCTTTTGGATACAAGAACTCGGTTTAGTAATTGAAGACAGAACTAAGTCCTAACTCTGCGGATACGAATCAAGAAAATATCCCCAAAGGGAAATAAGTTGCACAGCCTCAAAAGACTCACACTGTTATAAAGTTGTAAGTGAAGACATTTACTCTTTCGTGAGCACAGTCAAAACTGGACCACTAGTAGATAATTCTATCTCTATGAGCCACTGTTTAAATTGATCTCAAATATTTAATGAAGTAATGCGAGATCCCCTCTGTTGCCTTCTTCTACCTTCTTCTCCACTGATATTGTTTGACGAATTCAAACGCTCAAGAACTGCAGCTGTTACTTACAGGGGGACCAAACGCGAGTTTTTCAAGGTGCACCGTTAAAGGTTGGAACGAGGTCGTGGGTCACCTAACTGGAGCCGCTTTACCCGATGATTGTACCCCTAGATCATGTAAAAATGCACTTCTGTTATTGGAACCTGGAGATTTTGCTTGTAGGAGGTTTCAGCAAAGGACCATGATTAAGACTTGTAGTCACAGAAAACCAGAAGGTGTAGTCTGAGGACGAAAACATTTGGCTCAACCCAAATTGCGCCCATCAGGAGACTTTTCGGAGGGGGGATGTGATCAAAATAGTCGATGTGAGTACTTTGGGAAACTAGTCGGGATCCCTGAGGTGGCCGAGCGGAGCTCTTAGCTAGCTCTGATACGTCTTCGAGATCCAAGTTGGGAAACCCAAAGGTGAATTTAAAAATGGATGATAAAAAAAGCTCGGAGTGAACATGAGTATTCTAGCCTTGACAGTAACTAGTAGTCCAAGCTTTGCCAGGGAACAAGCTGGGATTGATACTGTGTTGTACAGCAGGAAAACCAGTGATCTATCTTTTTGGCGGGGTGGCGGGGTGGCGGGGTGGCGGGGTGGCGGGGTGGCGGGGTGGCGGGGTGGCGGGGTGGCGGGGTGGCG